>NC_092421.1:44196793-44510740 GCF_040894005.1 Engystomops pustulosus
GTCAAACAAATGAGACATAGTTTCAAATAATGTAGAGAGTTGGGCAGAGTGGGGGTCTGCATGCTGGAATACAGCCTGACGCACACCCACAGTCAGCCCAAACCAGCATTCACAAAGAACTTCCATTGAAAGCATAAATCAGAAAAACCAAAGGTCATAAAAAAACAAAAACCTCCATCTCTGCATTTTAACCTTTTGGGATAATTGACTGAAATTCAAAGATTTTTTTAGACTCTGCTTTGGACATTTTTGTAACTTAGTTCCCCGCCCCCCACCAATCTTTGGATACTGTATGCAAAGCACAAACATTTTTTGGGGGTCTCTATACAACTTACAGACACACAAATCTCGTTACTCAATATAGGTCTGAAGTTTGCCTCAACACAAAAAATGGAGAGATTTCAAACCTATATAGGAATTGAAAAATATATATGCAACCTATCTTTAAAAAAATACCATATAAAAATGCAACAAAGTCTCAGCCACACAAAGAATATCTACATACAGATTTAAAACCTAGATCTAAGTGGTATCCTAGAAAGGAGGTCAGTAAAGAAATGGAAGCATTTAAATTAGAAGTAGAACAGGACCTTAGGAAAATAAAAGGAAGTAGAACACAAAATAACCTCACAAAAGGGGAAATGAATGCGATCAAAGACTTAGAAGAAAATTCCCAAATCACGATACGTCAGGATGACAAAGGAGGGGGGCATAGTGGTCATGGACACCAACAAGCTCAAAAAGGATCCCACAGAAGAATATACAATGCTACTAACAAAATTTAACCAGCTCAGCATTAAAAAAAGACATTTTACATAAATCGAAATATAAATTTATCATAGGAAATCACAGAATCCCAGTATTCTACACTCTACCGAAAGTGCATAAGGACCATAGAAATCCAGGACCATAGAAATAGGATCACTTACTGCCAATTTGTGAAATGGTAAAAATCACACCAAGTTACATTAAGGATACCACCCAGATTATTTCAACACAAACAAGGAATACAAGCAGTGTATCGTACTTCTTATCACAGCATCCGGAAATGAAGGAGGAACAAGCCTCCTTCATTTTAAAAGGGATAGATTTTATTTAAAATCATAACTATTTTATGTTTGAAGGTTCATTTTACCGTCAGACTACAGGTACCGCCATGGGCACCAGGTTCGGACCGAGTTACGCCAACTTGTTTTCGGGGTATTGGGAGTTACATACCATCCAGCTTAAACTCAGTACGGATCTAGTGCTCTGGAGGCGGTACATTGATGATGTCATACTAATCTAGCAATCTGGAAGGGATTCATTAGACCAGTTCATAAACTCCTTAAACATTAACAACTTCAATCTAAAATTCACCCCACACATTGACACCGAAAGGATTGAATTTTTAGATCTTCTTTTTTCGATTGAAAAGCATAGACTATCTTGTTCCACCTATTAAAATCCTACAGCTAAAAACAGCTACATCTTACAGAAAAGTTGTTACTTACCAAGATGGCTTCTAAATGTACCATATGGACAGTTTTGTCGTTTCAGGCGGAACTGCACATATGATGAATCCTTGGAAAAGGAGGCAGCACAGTTAAAACAAGATTTCAAGTCACATCTTATGAAAAGGTTAAATCCCTAGATAGAAACACCTTTTTTGAGGACAACAAAACAACAGCCACAACAAAAACAGAAACAAACATTATATTACCTTTTAGTGCCAACTATCGGAATATTTAAAAAAACACTGGTACCTTATAAAAAAGGACAAGACCCCCCATTGTATACACAAAAGCACACAATTTAAATAATAAAGTAGTGCCCGCTATCAAAATGAAAAACAAACAGACAATAAATAATTTATCATGGCTTATATTTAAGGGTTTCTACCTCTGTGGTACCTATCTAGGCTGTAAAACCACAACATTTCGAAGGAGACAACTCGGGTAAAATCCACAACCAATAACTTTGAAGTGGACAAACAAGAATTTTTCACTTAGGGTACTAAGTGTACTATATATCTTTTGGAGTGTCCATGCCACCTACAATATATAGGGCGAACATTTAGACCTCTAAAAGAGAGAGTGAAGGAACATATTAGGAATATCAAAACATTTTTTACCAATCAATCTCTATCTCTGCATTACCGTAAGTATCACAATAGAGACCCAAAAACTCTGAAATGTTGTGCTTTGCATACAGTACCCCAAAAAATTATCCCAAAAGTTTTAAATGCAGAGATGGAGGTTTTTGGTTTTTTATGACCTTTGGTTTTTATGATGTATGCTTTCAATGGAAGTTCTTTATGAATGCTGGAGGGGTTTGGGCTGACTGTGGGTGTGCGTCAGGCTATATTCCAATATGCAGACCCCCACTCTGCCCAACTCTCTCCATTCAATGTTCAATTTTTGTCTAGATGTGTGTCTAGTTTTGACCAGTACTTAAATTTTATGTTGTTTTATATTTTATATATTTTTTACTTTATATCTGTGTAACTAATATTTAGAAAACACAAAGATGAATATCACCATACATAAACAAAGAAATACAAGGATACATTGAAAATCCAAATACACACCAAAGAAAGAAATCCAATACAGGTTTTCAGTTTTGCTCAATATCCAGGTTTTCTTCTTTCCGAATTGAATTTGACTGCAATTTAATTTTATTTTTAATTTTATTGTGTCTACATAGAGGACACTTATGTATAGACACCTAAGAACAAGTGTGTTTATTTGAACCTTGCCAAGGCTAGCACTCTCCTTGTCCCACACATGTAAAGGAGATTACTATATACGCAAAGGAGATTGCTGCACCTGGCCAGACAAGGACAGCTTTGGTAAGAATGGAGAACGCTCTCAGAGAGGTGTTATCATTAAAAGGAACCAACAGTTACGGAGCTCCGGAACCTTAAGTGCACATCGGTTCCACACATGTGTAGTAAGTCTGATCGGACGCTGAAGGAGACACGTGCTTGCAAGCAGAACGGAGAACTGAATGGTGTGTGAATTGTATACGATCTTATATTTCTCACAAACATCCAGCAAACGCCTCTAAATCAAATATCACAATCTTGCTTTCCTAAACCATTTGCAAGCCACAAAAGAGATTAAAGATATATTTGTGTCATGCTGTATTCAACTAAGACGTTAGAGTGGTGATAAATGTATGCTACATCTTATCTAACTACTGTGTTTAAATTGGGACATTACATACAAGAAAGTGAAAGAGAAAAGAAGATTTATACTTTGATATATCTTCATTTTTTTAACAAAGAGACCCTATCTTGTACTCACCTTACAACCTTTTCTGATACATATTGCTGACCGAGTAACAAATAATGCAATACCTTAACAAATAATGCAATATTTCAATAGTGTGAACATAACACATATGTTTTGGGGACTTATATACCTCTTTTACAAACCAGCTGATATAGTGATATTTCCAATTTATGTGTACAATGTATGTGTACTATTTTGATATATGTGTTTTTATGTAACCTATATGTGTTTTTATGTAACCTGTATGGGTCTTATGTTTGATCTTTAGTACAACAGTGCTTTAATAAAACAGTATTTTTATTGAGAAATAAATACTTGCAACTATAATTGGGTGTGCCGTAAACTGGTGCCCTGGACACTTTATGGGAACCTTGTAAACTCCCTGTTGTTCCACATCTCTTGGAACAGATGGGGTTTTTCATCTAATCATTTAGTATGCAGATTCTTCAAATCTTTAAAGGACATCAAACTTCCTATTAGAACACGGTGTCCAGAGTGGCATCCTCCCTTGGTCCTACATTATCTCACAGAACCTCCCTTTGAGCCTATACAGGAAGCCTCTCTAAAATCATTATCGTGACCTTCTTTTTAGTTGCTGTTTCCACCGCTAGAAATATTTCAGAGATTCAAGCCTAATCCTGCAAAGAGCCATACTTACCAATAAGACCAGACTGCATCATACTAAGCACAGTTCCATTGTTTATTCCTAAAGTGGCCTCAGTTTCTAATTTAAATCAGGAATATTTTCTTCCAGCTTCAGTAAGGATGGTCATCAGCAAGTTCTACATCTTCTGGATCTTAAAAGATCCATCATGACTAGAGATGAGCGAACATGCTCGTTCGAGCATTAGCGTACTCGAAACTGCTCGTTGCTCGGACGAATACTTCGCCCGCTCGAGAAAATGGCATCTCCCGCCGTTTTGCTTTTTGCCGGCCAGAAACAGAGCCAATCACAAGCCAGGAGACTCTGCACTCCACCCAGCATGACGTGGTACCCTTACACATCGATAGCAGTGGTTGGCTGTCCAGATCAGGTGACCCTGGAATAGACTAGCCCCTGCCGGCGCTGCACGGATCATTCTGTGTCTGGATGCCGCTAGGGAGAGAGCTGCTGCTGGTCAGGGAAAGCGTTAGGGTGTTCTATTAGAATAGTGTTAGGCAGGAGTGATTCTACAAGAACCCAACAGCCCTTCTTAGGGCTACAATAACGTTATACATTTTTTTTTTTATTTGCTTGTGACTGGGCTTGCTGGCACTAGTAGTGCAGCTAGTACCATATTGTGAGGAATTTGCAGGGGGACTTGCTACCGTTGTGTTTAGCTCTTAGTGACACACATATCCACCTCAAACACCAAAGTGGGACAATTTATTAGGGGTTTGATTAGAATTAGGCAGAGTCTGCTGATTTTTTTTTTTTTTACCTTTATTTCATTTTATAGCTCAAACTCATCTTGCAAAGCAGTGTGCTTTCATTGTAGGCTACAAAATAGCCATAGGAGATACCCAACGGCTTACTTAGGCCTACAATAGCGTTATATTTTCCTTTATTTTGTTTGCTTGTGGCTGGGCTTGCTGGCATTAGTAGTTCAGCTAGTACCATATTGTGAGGAATTTGCTGGGAGACCTGCGACCGTTGTGTTTAGCTCTTAGTGACACGCATATCCACCTCAAACACCGAAGTGGGACAATTTATTAGGGGTTTGATTAGAATTAGGCAGAGTCTGCTGATTAATTTTTTTTTTACCTTTATTTCATTTTATAGCTCAAACTCATCTTGCAAAGCAGTGTGCTTTCAGTGTAGGCTACAAAATAGCCATAGGAGAACCCCAACGGCTTACTTAGGCCTACAATAGCGTTATATTTTCCTTTTTTTTGTTTGCTTGTGGCTGGGCTTGCTGGCATTAGTAGTGCAGCTAGTACCATATTGTGAGGAATTTGCAGGGAGACCTGCGACCGTTGTGTTTAGCTCTTAGTGACACGCATATCCACCTCAAACACCGAAGTGGGACAATTTATTAGGGGTTTGATTAGTATTAGGCAGAGTCTGCTGATTTATTTTTTTTTTACCTTTATTTCATTTTATAGCTCAAACTCATCTTGCAAAGCAGTATGCTTTCAGTGTAGGCTACAAAATAGCCATAGGAGAACCCCAACGGCTTACTTAGGCCTACAATAGCGTTATATTTTCCTTTTTTTTGTTTGCTTGTGGCTGGGCTTGCTGGCATTAGTAGTTCAGCTAGTACCATATTGTGAGGAATTTGCTGGGAGACCTGCGACCGTTGTGTTTAGCTCTTAGTGACACGCATATCCACCTCAAACACCGAAGTGGGACAATTTATTAGGGGATTAGAATTAGGCAGAGTCTGCTGATTTTTTTTTTTTTTTTTACCTTTATTTCATTTTATAGCTCAAAGTCATCAGGCACAGCACAAAATCCAGTTGTGTGCTGTCAGTGTAGGTTAGAAACTAGCCATAGCAATAGGATAGCATCGTTTTGTTAAAAAAAAATAAAAATAAAAAAAAATAAACACAAAAAAAAAAAATTCTAAGTTTACACTTTAATTTGGAAAATGTTTAAACCGAGGGCTAGGGGTAGAGGACGAGGGCGTGGACAAGGGCGTCCAACTACTGCAGGGGTCAGAGGCCGTGGTCCTGGGCGGGGTGAGACACCACCTGCTGATGAGGGAGCAGGGGAACGCCGCAGAGCTACACTGCCTAGGTTCATCATGTCTCAAGTTACTGGGACTCGTGGTAGAGCACTGTTGAGGCCAGAACAGTGCGAAGAGGTGATGTCGTGGATTGCGGACAATGCTTCTCGCCATTTGTCCACCAGTCAGTCCCAGCAAAATTTGGCATTTGAACCGGCATACTCTGAGGAACTGTTTTCTGGACCCTTCCCACAGTCACAAACCACTTGTCCGGTTGCTGCTGAGCAATTTTCCGATGCCCAGGTTTTCCACCGGTCGCAGTCTGTGGGTGATGATGACATTACTGACGTAGTGGAAGAAGTGTGTAAAGAGGTGTCGGACGATGAGGAGACACGGTTGTCAGACAGTGGTGAAGTTGTTGTCAGGGCAGGAAGTCCGAGGGGGGAGCAGACTGAGGGATCGGAGGATGATGAGGTGACAGACCCAAGCTGGGTTGATAGGCTGGGTGAACACAGTGCTTCTGAGACGAAGGCAAGTCCTATAGCAGAACAGGTTGGAAGAGGCAGTGGTGGGGCCAGACGGAGAGGCAGGGCCAGAGCTGGTGCATCAGCGCCAAATGTTGCCCGTAGTCAAGCTCCCGTGGCGAGGGCTAGATTTTCAGAAGTCTGGAGGTTCTTTAAAGAAACACCGGATGACCGACGGACTGTGGTGTGCAACCTTTGCCAAACCAGGATCAGCAGGGGTTCCACCACTACTAGCTTAACTACCACCAGTATGCGCAGGCATCTGAATGCTAAACACCCCACTCAATGGCACCAAGCCCATTCACCTCCTGCCGGGCACACCACTGCTCCTTCCCCTGTGTCATCTGCTAGTCAGCCCCCTGCCCAGGACCACGGCCCAAACACCTCCCGTGCGAAAACCCCATCTTCGCCTCCACGATCCTCCACAGCATCCACCAGCGTTCAGCTCTCCATACCCCAGACGCTGGAGCGCAAAAGGAAGTATAGCGCAACC
The DNA here is from genome assembly GCF_040894005.1 of Engystomops pustulosus. Taxonomy (NCBI): domain Eukaryota; kingdom Metazoa; phylum Chordata; class Amphibia; order Anura; family Leptodactylidae; genus Engystomops; species Engystomops pustulosus. Next base: position 44,203,734 of record NC_092421.1, read on the forward strand.
CACCCACACACCCAAGCCCTCAACGTCCACATCTATAAGTTGCTTAGCCTGGAGATGCTGCCCTATAGGCTGGTAGAGACCGAGGCCTTTCGAAACCTCATGGCGGCGGCCGCCCCTCGGTATTCGGTCCCCAGCCGCCACTACTTTTCCCGATGTGCCGTCCCGGCCCTGCACAAGCACTTGTCAGAGAACATCATCCGTGCCCTGACCAACGCCGTTTCTGACAAGGTCCACCTGACCCCGGACACGTGGACCAGTGCTGCCGGGCAGGGCCACTATTAATCGCTGACGGCACATTGGGTTAACTTGGTGGAGGCTGGGACCGAGTCTGACCCTGGGGCTGCTCATATACTGCCGACGCCGAGGATTGCGGGGCCTACCTCGGTCCAGGTCTCAAAGGCCTCCTCCACCTCCCACCCCTCCTCTACCTCCTCCTCCTCCGAATTACCATCCGTGGGCATGGCGCCATCAGTCGGTAGCTCTAAGCACAGCAGCAGTGCCATCGCTAAGCGACAGCAGGCGGTGCTCAAACGGCTGAGCCTAGGCGATAAAAGGCACACCGCCCAAGAGCTATTACAGGGCATCACGGCGCAGACTGATCTGTGGCTGGCACCGCTGAACCTGAAGCCAGGCATGGTTGTGTGTGACAACGGCCGTAACCTGGTGGCGGCTCTGCAACTCGGCAGACTGACACATGTGCCATGCCTGGCCCATGTGTTAAATCTCATAGTTCAGCGGTTCCTCAAGACATACCCCAATCTGTCTGATTTGCTCACGAAGGTGCGCCGCATCTGTGCGCATTTCAGGAAGTCCAGCACAGATGCTGCCACTCTCAGGGCAGCGCAGCGCCGCCTCCAACTGCCCGCTCACCGACTGTTGTGCGACGTGCCCACGAGGTGGAATTCAACATTAACCATGTTATCCAGAGTTTACAAGCAGCGCAGAGCGATTGTAGACTGCCAGATGTCAACTTCCACCAGAACTGGTAGTCAGGTCAGTCAGCTTCCCCAAGTCTACAATGAGGAGTGGACGTGGATGTCTGATATCTGTCAGGTGCTGAGTAACTTTGAGGACTCAACACAGATGGTCAGTGGCGATGCCGCCATCATCAGCCTCACCATCCCGCTGCTTGGCCTGTTGAAAAACTCACTGGTCAGCATGAAGTCGAAAGCTTTGCGCTCGTCACAAGAGATGGGGGAAGAAGATTCCCTTGTTGATAGCCAAAGCACCCTTAGGTCTGTTTCTCAGCGCATATCGGAGGAGGTGGAGGTGGAGGAGGATGAGGAGGAAGAGGAGGAGAATGTTGGCGAGACAGAAGAGGGAACCATTGTTCAGTCCTTCACTGTTCAGCGTGTATGGGCAGAAGAAGAGGAGTTGGAGGAGTTGGAGGAGGAGGAAATGGGCAGTCAGGCCAGTGAGGGGAGTGAATTCTTGCGCGTTGGGACTCTGGCACATATGGCAGATTTCATGCTAGGCTGCCTATCCCGTGACCCTCGCGTTCAAAGAATTTATTCCAGCACCGATTACTGGGTATTCACTCTCCTGGACCCACGGTACAAGCAAAATCTTTCCACTCTCATCCCTGGAAAGGAAAGGAGTGTGAGAATGCATGAATACCAGCAGGCCCTGGTGCACAAGCTGAAACAGTATTTCCCTTCTGACAGCGCTAGCGGCAGAGGGCGTACTTCTGCGGGACAAGTAGCGAGGGAGAGTAGGCGAGCAGGCAGCTTTTCCAGCACTGGCAGGGGTACGCTTTACAAGGCCTTTGCCAGTTTTATGTCACCCCAGCAAGACAATGTCACCTGTCCCCAGTCTCGGCAGAGTAGGGCTGATCTTTACAGAAAGATGGTGAGGGAGTACGTGGCTGACTATACCATCGTCCTAAATGATCACACAGCTCCCTACAACTACTGGGTTTCAAAGCTGGACATGTGGCACGAACTGGCGCTGTACGCCTTGGAGGTTCTTGCCTGCCCTGCCGCTAGCGTGTTGTTCGAGCGGGTTTTCAGTGCAGCTGGTGGCATCATCACCGATAAGCGTACACGCCTGTCGACTGACAGCGCTGACAGGCTGACGCTTATCAAGATGAATAAAGCCTGGATTTCTCCGGATTTTCATTCTCCACCAGGTGAAAGAAGCTCAACCTGAATAATGTATGCACTCCTCCTCCTCATTGTCCTCCTTCTCCTCCTCTTTGTACACTAAAGCATAGGAAACTGGCTATTTTTTGCCAGGGCCAACTGGCTCTAGCTATAGTACTCTATGTATTTAATTTTTCTGGAGGGCCACCTACCCGGTCCTCTGTTTTAAGCAATTTTTGGGAGTGCCACATACAGGCACTCAATCTATTTAATTTTTCTGGAGGACCACCTACCTGCTCCTCTGGTTTGAAAACTTTTTTGGACTGCCACATACAGGCACTATCCAAATTAAATTGTCTCCATAGCAGCCTCCACATGTCGTCTTTTTAGCTGGCTCCACACGTTGTCTCCATTGCTACCTCCACACGTCATCGCCATAGCTGCCTCCAAAAGGCGTCCATATAGCTGCTTCCATAAATTGTCTCCTTATCAAACGAACTGTGTCAGGCAGAATTTTGGGTTGTTTTCATGGATTCCACATTAAACTTGTTAACTTTGGCGCCACCCTGCTGTGTAATCCACAAAATATACTGGCAAACTTTTATCATTTACCAATATTATTTCAGCGCTTCTTGCGCATCTGTTTACATTCCCCTCACCCGCCATATCCCAAACTTATAAGAACGCTACTACACTTGATCTTATACAAAAGGTTCTTAGAAGTGCTGTTTGGGGAGTAGCCTAGAGACAGGGGCTTGGATTGGCGAAAGCTCGCCTGGCAGCGGAGCGCCAGCTCCATCTCAAGATCCAACTAACATAGTTTTAACTGCAGCACCTTTAATCTACTACTAGTTCACTGCCTCCATACATCGTCTCCTTATCAAACGAGCTGTGTCAGGCAGAATTTTCAGGTGTTTAACCAGATACATAGTGGAACTCGGCCCATCTGTCGCCGCCATGCTGGAGACCTGAAGTTGCAATCATAGCAGCGCAATATGGATGCCCCATACTGTCGCTCTTAATCATGGAACCATTTCCGTAAAAACAATTAAAAATAGAACCACTATGCTATTCCATTATTCCTAGGTGAAATATTCAAACGACCCGGCCTGATTAGAAAATTATAATTTTTTCAAAGTAAACGCTTCTGGCCCCCAGGCCCATTTTGGGTGGGGAGGAGCCGAGAGACAGGGGCTTGGACAGGCGAAAGCTCGCCTGGCAGTGGACCGCCAGCTCCATCCCAAGATTAGGCAGCCTCAGAGGCATCCATGCATGCTGCCCCTGCTGTTTCCTGTCCATTTTGCCTCCACGATCCTCCACAGCGTCCACCAATGTCTCATTTCAACTCTCTATACCCCAGACGCTGGAGCACGAGAGGATATGCAGCATATCATCCCCTTATCAAACGAGCTGTGTCAGGCAGAATTTTCAGGTGTTTCACCAGATACATAGTGGAACTCGGCCCATCTGTCGCCGCCATGCTGGAGACCTGAAGTTGCAATCATAGCAGCGCAATATGAATGCCCCATACTGTCGCTCTAAATCATGTAAGTCGTCTCCATGGCTGCCTCCACATGTCGTCCCCTTATCAAAAGAGCTGTGTCAGGCTCATTTTTCGGGTGTTTCACCAGATACGTTATGGAACTTGGTCACTATGTCGCCAACATGTTGTGTTATCGACTAAATATACCGTCAACCTTTTGTTCACATAGGAAATCATTTCACCTCCTTTGGTGAAACCTGAGTCCATTTAGGGTATGTCGCCATGAGACTCTCTAGCCTGTCACTGCTGCCGCTGCCTCTGCATGCCATCCCCTATAGTGTCAGGGTCAATTATTGGATGTTTTAGATGATATCTAGCCTCATTCGGTCACTCTGTCATGGCCATGCTGTTGCCCATAATTTTTGCATAATGGTGCGATTAAGCAGCCTCAGAGGCATCCATGCATGCTGCCCCTGCTGTTTCCTGTCCATTTCCGTGGTGTTTCCATCCTTTTCTGAGGTTCCCAGGTGTTTGGCCAAGCTTCCCTGTGCAGAGCCTTGGTCCCCTTGAAAAATGCTCGAGTCTCCCATTGACTTCAATGGGGCTCGTTATTCGAGGGGAGCACTCGAGCATCGGGAAAAGTTTGTCTCGAATAACGAGTACCCGAGCAATTTAGTGCTCGCTCGTCTCTAATCATGACTTATCTAGAGAACAAAAAGGGGCAGATTTATCAAGTGTCTGAAAGTCAGAATATTTCTAGTTGCCTATGACAACCAATCTACAGCTTTCATTTTACCAGTCCTCATGAATATTTTAAAGAGAAGCTGTGATTGGTTGCCATGGGCAACTAGAAATATTCTGACTTTCAGACACTTGATAAATCTGCCCCAAAGTCTTTTAGAAAGTCTAAATCTCTGTTTCTCCAATTTCAAGGTCCAAGAAAAGGGATGGAGGCCTCTGCAGCCTCTCTCTCTCTCTCTCACTGGATAAAACAGATTATTTCTATGGCTGTTTTATCTATAGAACAGTATCAGTGCAGTGCACGCGGCAGATGCTGGTACATTAAATTGCAGCAGCCCCTGTCAGCGGGAGGGACACTGATCTAAGTGTAAGTAGTAAGTACTGATCTGATGTAAGTAGTGGCAGAGCCGGGAGTAATAAACTCACTGATCTGCCCCTGCACACACACCTGACAGGACTGGTGCGATCTGTGGGTGAGCAGCGCTGCTGTATCCCTCTTCTTTTCCGACATCTGACACTGTCTCACACAGGACCTGCAGTGATGTCATTGGGTCATGTGATGGTCTGAAGCTGCCGGATTCCTACAACGGATGCTTCCTGTCAGTTATGCTGGAGGATGTTTTACACAGGAGATTTAATAGTGTGTGTGGGAGGGAGTGGGACATAGGGCTAATACTGTGTGTAAGGAAGCTGGGGGGATATGGAGCTGCTTATGTGTGTGGGGGGGGGGGGCAGAGGGGATGGGGAGCTGATGGGGGGGCCTGAGGGAATGAGGAGCTGATGGTGTGGGGGGGATAGGGAGCTGATGGAGGGGCTGAGGGGATGGGGAGCTGATGGTTTGTGGGGGGCAGATGGAATGGGTAACTGATGGTGTGTGGGGGCAGAGGGGATGGAGAGCTAATGCGGGGGCTAAGGGAATGGGGAGCTGATGGTGTGTGGGGGGCAGAGGGGATAGGGAGCTGATGGTGTATGGGGGCAGAGGGGATGGGGAGCTAAAGAAAGGAGATATTAAATTTGAACTGAGATGGAAGTGACAAGGACAGAACTGGATAGTGAAAATAATAGCTGTAGGAGGGCACTAATCCAAAGTGGGAGCAAATTAATGGGTGCTAAATGTAAAAGATAGTGGGACACTAAAGTTACAAGGTGTACTCACCTTATGAGGCTGGGGTTAACAAAATTTTGGTAGGTGGGGGCCCCTTTAGGAATTTCGCTCCAGGGCCCTGTGGACTCTAGTTACGCCACTATTTACAGATACGGGCTTATTCTACACAATCTACTGCTACTTCCTGGGCATAGTATGCAATACTCTCTATAGATCAGATCTGTCAAGCAGCTTCTTGGACTTCTTCTAATTCTTTTGCTAAACATTACAGGCTGAATGTCTCCTCAGCTGGCTTGTTGGTGCTGTCAACTACGGCTTCAAAAATTTGCCCCCCCTTTGATTTGCTACCTGAATCCCATCAGTGCTACCTGAATGTCGAGAGGAATATCTAAATTTTGCTTATCTGAAAATGTCTTTTCCTCGGAGTCCAAAGGCAGCACTATTATATTCCCTCCCAATAAAATTATTATTTTTTGCTGCATAAAACAACAATTGTTATTGTATTCTTCTGTTACAATTAGGACTCTTTACCCATCAGTGCTGACTTGCTCTTACTGCATTGTTATTTGCACCGGTGCAATCCGGTTACCCCGGAGGATCACTGGGATTATTAACTCCCTGTACTGTATAATTCTGTATAAAAAAAACAATAAAAGATTTATGTTAAAAAAATATATTTATATTATGAATATCCTACCATGGTTCAGTCGAATAGCACCTTATAAGATAATGACCCTGCCCAAGTATTCTTTTTTTTTTCCTGAATCCTCCTTCAGGAATAATACATGTGTTAACATGATGTTAACATACATACTAGCACAGTGTGAACAAACATATTTGTTAACACAGCGTTAACAGTGCGCTAACACATACGTTTAGTAAACACCATGTTAACAGAAATGTAATTAGGCAAATCTACTCTTCTCAACTGTTGTGATGCGTTTGAAAACGCATGTGTTAACGCCACTTTTGACCTTATACTTTGAAGTAACCAATGAATTTAATTGCTCTCAATCATCTTCTGGAGCAAATCCTGACTAATAGCAGTCCATTATTGCACAATCAATGCCTGCATTTTGTCACAATTTGTTGGTTTGTGTTTGTCCACCTGTCTCTTGATGATTGACCGCACGTTCTCAGTGAGTTTCCAGGCCATGGACCTAAAATCTCTATGTTTTGTTCCCTGTGTCATTTATTTAGCCATTTTGCTTTATGGCAAGGTGCTCCATCGTGCTGGAAAAGGCATTGTTGATCACCAAATTGCTCTTGGACGGTTGGGAGAAGTTGCTCTTGGAGGACATTCTGGTATCATTCTTTATTCATGAATGTGTTTTTAGGCAAGACTGTGAGAGAGCCGATTCCCTTGGCTGAGAAGCAACGCCATACATGAATGGTTACAGGATGCTTTACAGTTGGCATGAGACAAGATTGGTGGTATCGCTCACCTTGTCTTCTCCGAACAAGCTGTTTTCCAGATATTCCAAACAATCGGAAAGGGGATTCATCAGAGAAAATTACTTTACCCCAGTCCTCAGCAGTCCACTCCCTGTACCTTTTGTAGAATATCAGTCTGTCCCTGATGTTTTCTATGGAGAGAAGTGACTTCTTTGCTGCCCTCCTTGACACCAGGCCTTGCTCCAAGAGTTTTCGCCTCACAGACGGTTCTGGCGTTTTTTTCTTGGGCGCCCTGGAGCCTTTTTGGCATGAATGGAACCTCTCTCCTTCAATTCCTTGATGACGCGATAGATTGTTGACTGAGGTGCAATCTTTCTAGCTGTGACACTCTTCCCTGTTAGGCCAGTTGTGTGCAGTTCAATGACGACTGCACGTGTTTCTTTACAGACAGAAGAGAAACAATGATGCCAAGCACACCAAAGTGTCCAGTGGTGTGGTTCTTACTTAATCATGACAGATTCATCTCCAGCCCAGCCCTGACCCAAACCTATGTTAATAAAGCAATCTGTGAAATGATGTTCGGTGCTCCTTTTAAGGCAGGTCTTCACTGAAGTTGAAATGTGTTTTGGGGGAAAAAGTTCATTTTGTAGGTAAATATTGACTTTTTTTAATTTAATGCTCAGACCTTTTTTTTTTTAATTTGACCAGTGTCTCTTCCTGTGGTAATAACTTTTCAACACTTTAAGATATCCTTGTGATTTTGAGACTGTTTTCTCGTGAGACATTGTAGTTTATGTTAGTATTATCATTTTGTAAATGTATAGAATAGGGTCTAAAGGTAATAAATTATTGGCATCCAAATGGAATGTATCAAATCGTACAAGAGAACAGGGATGCCCATGGTGTATAATTTCATGAAAATCTTTTATTTAAGAGTTACAGTACATACATTTAAAAGCATTTAAAAGGCACTTGACTGTGCCAAAACAAACCAGCAAATCCCGTGCCTAGTGTAACTATAACATAGTGTGGGTATATCAACAGCTATAAACAATTGAGAAGAAGATAAGTAGTAAATCCACAGATGTGGTGTAAGTAAGCTGTATGGTAGATCAAACCATAGTTACCTAGGTATAAGGCTGGGCACCGGGGGCTGGAGAGATCCCCACGCGTTTCGCCTGCGAGCCAGGCTTCCTCAGGGGTACCAGAGTGTGTGGGAAGTGATGTTATATAGTCCTCCAGCCCCCGGACATCCGGCACGGACCAGCCGCATATTGCGGTTCAGTGATGCGGCGTGCGTGTCATATACCGGAAGTAAGTGAGTCACATGCACGTCCGAAACCGGAAATGACGTTTGCCCGAGGTATAGTAATACGAATTGTAGCGCATGCGCAGATGGCGTGACGGACCCGAGAGTCTCGTCACGTACTTTAAAGTATAAAACATTCATTCCACATTATAGTGCATGCATAGGGATATATTTGCGTATATCGCAAAAGTAAAAATATATAGCATGGGGCCAGTGACTGTGCAGTATGTCATAAGGAAATACCAACAACATTGCTTATCAAAAAGTATTTAGAACAATTAATTATTAATAAAATATGTGTAAAGAAGTGCGGATAAGGTAAGAGTGGAATATCTGAATGCTTTTTAAACCATGTATAAGGTAGGTAATGTAAAGTGCCTCAGTGCATGATGGGGATTAAAAGAAGGGGGATGTACAGTATAAGGTGCATTGTGGAGAGGTGCAAAATCGCAATGGTTAAGGTGAACGTAATGAACCGCAACAAGAATAAGGTCCCGTGTCCGGTGCCGAGGGCAGGTAGGCAACATAATTATTAAAGTATATGTAGCATATTCTATTTGAATATTAAAAGTATGGGAATAGTAAAGACATAGAGGTAAAGTGTAGTTAATAAAGGTGTGTAATCAACAAGAGAGGTTGAGAGAGACCTGACAGTAATTAGGTTGATAAGGCCTTTTGGATTAATCGTCAAAAGTTATGCAAGATTAGAAATGAATCCAGATGTGTCTTAACTGCGAGAATATAAGTCCATGGATACAGAGCCAGGTGGGTTATTTCTTTGGAGGTTTTTTATTATTTTCTTTTCTCTTCTTCTTCGATCTATGCCAGAGGAGATAGCTGAAGGTTGGATGGATCACACGATATTGCCCAGTACAGAAAAGTAAGTGCGGTGCAGTACCTAATGTGAATGAGGACAAGAAAAAGTGTTAAAGATGCAAACAAAATATGTATATATCCCGACGTGAGAGGCAAAAACACATAAACAAGCAAAAAACACCCACCGGAGGTGATATAAGGACAGGGTCCTGACATGTGGCCCGCGAGAATATATACATGAGGGTCACACATCTAGGATCCAGTCAAAGAGGGGTCCATAATAGCAAACAGAAAATCAATAAGGAGGACCAAATAAGTGAAAACAAGAGAAAGATTATGAAAGAAATAAGGCAATTACGGCATTAGATCAAGGAGAGAAACTAGTCCTTATAGAAACCCGTATAGAGTAGGTCTGCATTTAAACCCAGCGGAGCCAAGGAGTCAAGTTTATAAATCCATTTGGATTCCAATCTTAAAAGTTCTTTGCTGCAACTGCCTCCCCTCGGGTTCCAATATACCCTCTCTACCCCACAAACCTTTAGACTGTGATTGTTACCCCGATGTACCTGTAGAAAATGTGCCGCCACCGTGGACAGAGTCTTCCCCTTAGCCAGGTCATTTGCTGCCGTCGTAATTGAAGATAGATGTTGTTGTATTCTTCTTCTGAGCTCTTGTCCCGTCTGTCCCACATATATCATTGGGCAAGAACATTTCAAAACATATATCACATCCTTGGATTTACAATTTACATAATCATGTAGTTTAAATTCAGATTGGTTGTTAGGGTGTATATACGTGTCTGTGGCCAACATCCAGGGACAAATGGAGCAGTCACCACAGGGGAAAGACCCCTTTAGTCGCAGGCCTCTCCCAAGGGGTGTTGTAGGTCTTGAAAAGTGGCTGGATGTGAGTACATCTTTAAGGTTACGGGCTCGTTTGGCGATGAGCCGAGGTCTATTAGAGATGTGTGCATGAAGTCTGGTGTCGCTTAAGAGGATGTCCCAGTTGTTATTGAGAATATGGTAAACATCGGACCATTGGTTGTTATACGTGGTAGTTAAGCATGGCTTGGACTCACTATCTCGTATTTTAGGTTGTAACAGAGTCTGTCGATCACTGTCTCGTGCCCTGATAAAGGCTTTCGAAATTACCTTTTTCGGGTATCCACGTGCTTTGAAGCGTCCAGTGAGATCCTGTGCATGTTTACGAAAATCTGTGATGTCACTGCAGTTTCTTCTGATTCGCAGGAATTGACCCACTGGGATACTCTGTCTCAAGTGTTTCGGGTGGAAGCTGTTGAAGGATAATAGACTATTGGTGGCAGTTTCTTTCCTGTGAAGAGAGGTGGTAAGGTGAGTTCCTTCTTTATTGATTTTAAGATCCAGAAATTCCACCGAGGTATCTGAGATGGAGGCAGACAGTAAGATCTTCCACGGGTTGATGTTAAGATTCTGAATAAATGTGAGGCATTGGTCATGTGTTCCCTTCCAAATCATCAATACATCATCGATGTATCTAAACCATCCCACAACATTGGCATCAAAGTCAGCCAACCGGTACACGGTTGCACGGTTGCACGGTGCGCTCCCTCATATGCCAACCTATTTCTTGGTTGGTGGGAGGAGCGCACCGTGCACCCATGGCCGTCCCAGACACCTGTTTGTAGTAGGACCTGTCAAAGGTAAAGAAGTTTTGATGTAGGATGAGGGATAACAGGTCTATAATAAAGGAATCATGTCGACGATCAAGAGATATCTGTTTGTTCAAGACCCACCTGTTCAAGGCCTCAAGACCCACCTGATGGCCAATAATTGTGTACAGCGATTCGACGTCCAAAGTAACCAACATTGCGTTTTCCGGTAGATTTATTTCTTCAATTTGCTGTATCAGGTGCGTGGTGTCGTGTACATAGGCAGGGAGTTTGGTGACAAGTGGCTGTAAGAAGAAGTCGACATAAGCACAGACACTATAGGCCTACCTGGCGGTTCTTCAAGGGACTTATGAATCTTAGGTAGTAAATAAAATGTCGGTATTTTTGGGTTCTCCACGGTTAGAAATCTGTGTTTTTTCTTGGTGATGATCCCACAGCATAGTGCTGCCTTCAAAGTGCGATCAACCTTCTTTTTGAATATCTGAGATGGATCAGAGGGTAACAAAGTGTAAAATTCTTTGTTGTTCAATTGGCGTCTAGCTTCCTTGACATATAACTCCATCGGCCATATTACAATGTTACCCCCCTTGTCTGCTTCCTTGATTAGGAAGTCTTTGTGATTTTGTAAACCTCTCAGAGCCATGCGTTCCTGTTTGGACAGGTTCTCCCCACGGTTCCTGTCCACTTTTAGCTTCTTTATTTCCAATGACACTCGGTCAAAGAAAATTTGGATGGCCGGAAATAACTTAAAGTTGGGTGTATTTTGGGAGGGAACTTGCATGGGGAATGGTTTCCTACCTGTAGGTGCTTCGTTTTCGTCCAGCAATTCCAGTAGGTCCCTTAGAACCCGTCTGTCGTTGTCAGGCAATGAGTCGAGTAAAGAAGGTTGATGGTACAGCAATTTAAATGTTAGCTGTCGACAAAACAAATATAAATCCTTGGTTAATTCAAACTTATTTAAAAAGTTCATCGGGGAGAAAGATAGCCCTTTTTGTAGGACCCTAATCTCAACGTCGGAAAGTTGGTAAGAGGATAGATTTATGATTAGTAAATTACCTTTAGAGTCTTTTTTGGCACGTGCGGGTCTATCCCTCTTATAGGAGGGTGACCAATCTCGAGGCCTGGCTCCCCTTTTCCTGTTTGTAGATCTCGCACCCTCGTCTTGAGAATTTTCACATTCACTAGTGTCTGATGATGGAGGTTCACTTGAAGCGGTATCTGTATGAACAGCATTTGAACGGGGTCGTTGGTAGAAACGTCTTTTGTTTCCTTTGTGATTCCACTTATATACCCGTCCTCTCTCGTAGTCCCTTTTGTCTCTAGCAAATTTTTCTTTTTTTACCTTTGATTATATCTCTTTCATATGAATCAATGGTCTCCTTGAGTTTTGTTTGGAAGGGAATTACCTGTGTTTCCTGGTCAAATTTACCTAGATTATTTTCACATTTTTTAATTTGTTCCCGAATTTGGCATAAGAGGCCCCTGTCATGATCCAAGAGCATATTGATTAAAATGCAGGAGCATTGGTGTAAGCCTTTCTCCCACCTTTCTTTTTCCATGGTCTCTATCTCCCAAGAGGGGAAGATGTGTACCCTCAGCCCCCTGGGTGACATCTTGAGCTTGTGGTATTCTTCAAGGCTCCTTATATTCCACCATACTCTAGTTAAGGCTTTGTGTGCCTCCAACAATTCATTACTTATAATTTTAAAATCGTCATCCGGCCTGGCTTCAGATGTGTCTATGAAGACCGAGGACACCTGACTGGTCCAAGCAGCCTCTCGAGCCTGTAGGTCCATCTCAGTTACTGTTATAAGAAAAAGTAAACACAAATAACTGACTTCTATGTACTTATATGAAAAGCGACCCCAAGAAGCACTCTGTATGAGAAGACAGAGTGATAAACTAAATTCAGTAAATGTCCTCATTCACATTAGGTACTGCACCGCACTTACTTTTCTGTACTGGGCAATATCGTGTGATCCATCCAACCTTCAGCTATCTCCTCTGGCATAGATCGAAGAAGAAGAGAAAATAATAAAAAACCTCCAAAGAAATAACCCACCTGGCTCTGTATCCATGGACTTATATTCTCGCAGTTAAGACACATCTGGATTCATTTCTAATCTTGCATAACTTTTGACGATTAATCCAAAAGGCCTTATCAACCTAATTACTGTCAGGTCTCTCTCAACCTCTCTTGTTGATTACACACCTTTATTAACTACACTTTACCTCTATGTCTTTACTATTCCCATACTTTTAATATTCAAATAGAATATGCTACATATACTTTAATAATTATGTTGCCTACCTGCCCTCGGCACCGGACACGGGACCTTATTCTTGTTGCGGTTCATTACGATCACCTTAACCATTGCGATTTTGCACCTCTCCACAATGCACCTTATACTGTACATCCCCCTTCTTTTAATCCCCATCATGCACTGAGGCACTTTACATTACCTACCTTATACATGGTTTAAAAAGCATTCAGATATTCCACTCTTACCTTATCCGCACTTCTTTACACATATTTTATTAATAATTAATTGTTCTAAATACTTTTTGATAAGCAATGTTGTTGGTATTTCCTTATGACATACTGCACAGTCACTGGCCCCATGCTATATATTTTTACTTTTGCGATATACGCAAATATATCCCTATGCATGCGCTATAATGTGGAATGAATGTTTTATACTTTAAGGTACATGACGAGACTCTCGGGTCCGTCACGCCATCTGCGCATGCGCTACAAATCGTATTACTATACCTCGGGCAAACGTCATTTCCGGTTTCGGACGTGCATGTGACTCACTTACTTCCGGTATATGACACGCACGCCGCATCACTGAACCGCAATATGCGGCTGGTCCGTGCCGGATGTCCGTGGGCAGGAGGACTATATAACATCACTTCCCACACACTCTGGTACCCCTGAGGAAGCCTGGCTCGCAGGCGAAACGCGTGGGGATCTCTCCAGCCCCCGGTGCCCAGCCTTATACCTAGGTAACATAGTATATACCTAGGTAACATACTATAACATATTGTGGGTATATCAACAGCTATAAACAATTGAGAAGAAGATAAGTAGTAAATCCACAGATGTGGTGTAAGTAAGCTGTATGGTAGATCAAACCATAGGGTTTGATCTACCATACAGCTTACTTACACCACATCTGTGGATTTACTACTTATCTTCTTCTCAATTGTTTATAGCTGTTGATATACCCACACTATGTTATAGTTACACTAGGCACGGGATTTGCTGGTTTGTTTTGGCACAGTCAAGTGCCTTTTAAATTATTTTAAATGTATGTACTGTAACTCTTAAATAAAAGATTTTCATGAAATTATACACCATGGGCATCCCTGTTCTCTTGTACGATTTGAAGTATTATCATTTTGGTGATCAATTACTTTTTTGGGGGTAAAATTTAATTTAAAAATAACACATTTTCAAAGTTTCAAATGTTCTACTCTTAAGACAAAAAATCAAAACAATTTTTTTTGTAGAAACCTCTTGCCATTGGCCTTCTTTTTATTTCCATAATTTGTTTTACATTTCCTTTTTTTTTACGGATCTGAGAAGGTTTCAAGTTTTAGTAGCAACTTCTCAGATTTTCAAGAGATTTGAAAAATGCAAAATTTTTAGTGACCAATTCAGTTTGGAAGTGCCCTACAAAGGTCTATGTGCTATATGCCCCCACAATTAACACCATATTATGAACCCAACATCTCAAACTATTCAATTCAGCATTTGCAAAGTCTGTTTACCCTTAAAATCTTTCTCTGCAAGCAAACAAAGATAAATTGGAAATTTTGAAATTTCAATTTTTGAATAAGATTATTCTCATTTAGCCCTAAAATTGACACATTAAGAAGGAATTTGAGGTAAACATACATCCTAAAATTTCTGCCCTGCTTCTTCCGAGTACGGCAATACCAGACATGTGGATGTCAACTGCTCTTTAGTCGCACGGCGATATCCAGAACAGAGTATGTACCATTGGGTTTTTGGAAGGCCAATTTGGCTGCAAATGTTTTGTGGTCCCAAAGTGTACTTGAAGAGCCCCTGAAGTAACCATACAATAGAAAACTCCCAAAGATGTCACCATTTGGGAAACTAGACCCCTCAAAGAATTTATCTTTGGTTGGGGGGGGTGAGCATTTTAACCCCCAACATGCTGGCCAAAATCTTATGCAAATTAAATGGTGCAGAGTAAAAATTGTGTTTTTATCTCAAAAATGTCATTTCAGTGCCTAATATATTGTGCCCAACCCATGGCACTTTAGAGAAACACCCCAAAAATCATTCTGCAGGTTGTCCCGAGAATGGAAATACTACACATGTGCCAAAAATTGACAGGCTGGGAACATGGCAGGGCTGAGAAGGGAAGGAGCGAAATTTTGCTTTTGAAGCTCAGTTTTCACACATTGGATTTGGAGTGCCATGTCATGTTCGCAGGGCCCGTGAGGTGCCAGTGCAATAGAAACCCCTGAGAAATGATACCATTTTGGAAAGTACACCCCTCTAAGAATTTATCTGGGGTTGTGGTGAGCATTTTAACCCCCGACATGCTGGTAAAAATCTAATGCAAAGTAAATGGTGCAGAGCAAAAATTGTGTTTTTATCTCAAAAATTTCACTTTAGTGCCTAATATATTGTGCCCAACCCATGGCACTTTAGACAATCACCGCAAAATTCATTCTGTGGGTTAACCCGAGTACGGAAATACCACACATGTGCCAAAAATTGACAGGCTGGGGACATGGCAGGGCTGAGAAGGGAAGGAGCGAAATTTTGCTTTTGGAGCACCCTTGTCACTAGAATGGTGTTGGAGTGTCCCTGAGGTACCAGTACAATAGAACCCCCCCCCCCCAAGTAGTGACCCCATTTTAGGAAATGGCACCCCCCAAAGAATTTATCTAGGGTTGTATGAACATTTTAAGCCCCAAGATGCTGGGATAAAATGTAATATGATGGGGGCAGTTTAAAAATTGCATTGTTTTCTTAAATATGCCAAAGTAGGAAAACATTTATTCAGTCCAACTCATGCCACTGCAGACACCCCAAAAATAATTCTGTGGATTACTACAGGTATGGCAATGTCCCATGCGTAGCAATAGTATACAGGCTGGGGAAACAGCAAGCCTGAGAAATGACAAGAAAATTCTAGCTTTTAAAGCACCATTTTCACTAGACTGGTGTTGGGGTGCACCTGAGGTACCCGTACAATAGAAACCCCCAAGTAGTGACCGCATTTTAGGAAAGGGCACCCCTCAAAGAATTTATTTAGGGTTGTATTAGCATTTTAACCCATATGATTCTGTCTCAAATGTAACACAAATTGAATGGTGTGGGATAAAATTTGTTTTGCAATTTCTCTTACTTTGTCATTGTAGTGTCAAAAGTATTTTACCCAATTCATGCCACTGGAGACAAACACCCCAAAAATCATCAAGCAGGTTCTCCCGGGTACGTGGCAATAATCTACAAGATGGAGACATGGCAGGGTTTTGAAGAGAATGGCATTTGATGTACTGACATTTACATTTATTTTGGCACCATAAAGCATTTGTAGATGCCCTTAGGGATCGGTTTAGTAGAAACCTCTGAGAATTAAACCCCTCCATGAATTAATCTTGGGGTGTAGTGAGCATTTTAACCCCACAGGTGGACCCCAATGATGATGCATAACGGAAAGTGCATAGTAGAAAATATTTATTATGTCATCTTGTGCCCAGCTCCTGTCATGGGAGACAAACACCCCTAAAATCGTGATGCAACCTCTCTCTTGTTCTTGTACCTAGGCACTTCAGAATTCCCAGGCACATCAACACTACTACGAAAGCGCCTTCTTGGGGGTTGGCTTTGCGAGGACGAGGTACACAAATAAAACGTCCCTACACTTGTCCCCACTAGCAGACTCCATATCGGAGGCCATATAATTATATACCTTCAAGTCAGTATATGTCTTCTGGGACGCTCCTCCAAACAACGCATACTTCTCCACGCTACACCTACTCCTCCACGCTACTACTACTACTCCTCCAAGCTACTACTACTACTACTCCCCCATGCTACTACTACTACTACTCCACGCTACTACTACTACTACTACTACTACTGGCGATATGGCAATATTGGAGAGCGTTGGGCTAGTAAGATCTGCCAAAAAAAAATTGTCATTGATTGATGTTGTTGGCCAGTCTGTGTTGACCGGCCAATGGCGATGATCAACGTTACAGGACCAATCAAATTGGTCCTGTGATGTCATTAGAGGGGTGTTGGCTGGAGATGCCGACACCTCCCACCGAGGTGTCACCCTGTCTCGCGACAGAATGACGTCCAAAATTCAAATGGCGCTCGCACCCGATATATTGGACGCTGAGCATTATGACACTGCAAGATATCGGATGCGGAACGTGAACAGGTTAATTTTTTTTTTTTGAATGTGTGTGTGTTTTTACTTTAGATGTCCCCCCATGAGGACGATCCAATTTTGTTCTATTACAAGTTTTCCCCTGTAACTGAGGCATCTAAAAAGAGCCTCAGTTACAGGGGGAATGTCCACCTGTCACTGGCGACAGCTGATCAGAGCTGTACTGGGTCTAATTTGACAAGTCTATGGAGCCGACGGCCAGGCCGCTCGACTCTTCTATTCATTGTGCTCATTCATCGCGATGCAGGGAGGATCGGAGAATGGAGAAGCGGTAACGAACCGCATCTCCCTTCTCCCTAGAAGAGCAGTAGAAAACTACAGCAACGTCTAAAAACGTCACCATAGACTCTGGACCTTGACCCGCTGAAGTCTAAAGTCAGCGGGCGGTCCGAGAGGAGTTAATTACTGTTAAGCTGATCAATCTTTATAACATTCTGGAGTATATGCAAATAGCAATTATAAAACCTGATGTAGTAGACTTTGCAAAAATTAACAATTGTATCACTCTCAAAACTTTTGGCCATGACTGTACACGTCCCCCATTGACTTCTATCTCATATGTGGGGAAATTCCCCCCTTCCATCTATACTAACAGCTATCAAAGAAACGGATCTAGCATGGAAAGCTGTACCTAATATATATACATTATATTTAGGTACAGGTACAATATAGGTAAAATACATATATTATATATATATATAGATACAATATATTAGTGGAAGATTTGGCCCAGTAGAGAGCACGGTAGCGGAGATTTGTGATGCAGTTCAAGACAGTGACACCAAAGTACAGTCCAAAACAAGTCTAAATCCTACCCATCTGGGTGCTTGCTAAACAGAGAGTTCCCCTAACTCATTACTAACATATAAAGTCACTTGCAAGGACATCGCTTGTTCCAGGCATGGAAGTCAGGGCTGTGTGAGCTCCAAACCTCCTTTAAAAAAAAGCCAACTCTCTCAGCTCTACTGAGCAGCTTTGCAGCCTGATTAGGCTAATCCCATCACCTGTGCCCAAGGTGCTGAGCAACCCAAAACTTGTCCTACCTTAACAGGGAGGTGGAATGGACCTCCCCACTACCAGCCTGTAAATCCATTCCATATAAATCTGGTCCAGGACAGTTTTAACCCCTTAAGGACGCAGGGTTTTTCCGCTCATTTCTCGCTCTCCAACTTCAAAAATCCATAACTTTTTAATTTTTACGTGTACAGACCAGTATGAGGGCTTATTTTGTGCGTAACAAATTTTACTTTCCCATAATGTTATTTATTTTAACATGCCGTGTACTGCAAAGCTGAAAAAAAATTCCAAATGTGGAAAAATTGAAAAAAAAAACGCACGTCACGTTCTTGTGGGCTCAGCTTTATTCTTTGCTTCAGTGCGATCGCGGTGATACCAAATTTATATAGGTTTTACTGTGTTTTAATACATTTTCAAAAATTAAACGAATGTGTACAAAAAAGAAAAAAAAAATTTGCCATCTTCTGACGCTAATAACTTTTTCATACTTTAGTGCACGGAGATGTGTGAGGTGTCATTTTTTGCGAAATGAAGCAACGTTTTCATTGCTACAATTTTGAGGTCTGTGCGACATTTTGATCATTTTTTATTTCATTTTTTATGTGATGTAAAAAGGTGTAAAAGTCGCATTTCGGATATTTGGGCGCCATTTCCCGCCTCGGAGGTCACCACCGGCCGTAACCGTTTTTATATTTTGATAGATCGGGCATTTTGGGACGCGGTGATAACTAATATGTTTGTGATTTTTACTGTTTATTATGTTTTATATCAGTTCTAGGGAAAGGGGGGTGATTTGAATTTTTAATATTTTATTAATTTTTTTTCTTTTTTAAACTTTTTTTTTTCTTTTTTTTCCCACTATTTCTTAGACCATCTAGGATACATTAACCCTAGATGGTCAGATCGCTCCTACCATATACTGCAATACTTCTGTATTGCAATATATGGCATTGTTGCAGGTCATTCATTACAATGAGCCACTGGCTCATTGTAACGAATCTGCAGAAGCCATGTAGCCTCGTGTCAAAAGAAGACCCGGCGGCAATGACAGGTGTAATAGCTGCGATCGGTGCAAGCACTGACCGCGGTTATTAGCGGTGGGGGTTTTCTGCAAAATGCAAAAACCCCCACCTTTGTATGAAGAGGGCTGCGCAGAGCGTTAAGGGGTTAAACAACTGCTCCAATAAATAACTTGTTTGAGCTGTATTTCCCAGATTACAGTGTTTGCAGCTGACAAACACAACCTCCGCATTAAGACCTTACATAATAGGAAAACCCAGTGGAAACATATCGCCCATCCACAATCTCTCTCTCTGGCTTTGATTGGCCATGGGTGACCTACTAGCCATGACAGTGATTGGCCCGACCCCTGTCCAATCACAGCTGTGACTGCATGGCCGCCAATCCAAAAATGTCCAGGTCATGCGGGGTGCACTTGAAGCCAGGACTCTAAAGTTCAATCCGCTCATCTCCATGGCTCCTCTTCTTACGGCAATCAAACTGAATATTAAAGACATTAGAAGGAATTCCCTAACCCTAATCCCTAAGTTTACACTAATTACAGTAAAAAAAAAGCCAATTTCTTTACAACAAAATATGTATAACACCTTGAGGAAATAATGGGACACCTGGATTCAGAGAACTTACTACAACGAATAACTTCACCATCATAGCTTCTTGAGGACTTTCGTTATTTGTGTATTTCTGCAACCTTTGTATGTTATTTTAAGGTTCTTATCTCAAAACCGTACAGTATCCAATCTTTGAGATGTAAAAATATATTGCTTATCAACATTGATATAAGCCTTTAGGGAGTATGTTTTTCCTTTGTAATGGTCGATTAAAAAAATCAACCATTTCTGGGCCATTTTAACTACAACTTTGCTTTTACATTGCTTTTTAAATATTGTGGAGAACCTTAGACTATTTCATTGTATACAATCAGTATTGTTTACTTTGATGTGGAGAACTGAAGAGAGACAAAATAAGAAATAGCATCTAAAAAAAAAACGCAGGTCTTAGGCCCCTTCCACACTGGCGTTTTTCACGCGCGAGTTCTGTGCGTGCATTTGACGCGCAGAACTTGCATTGCACTCTGTCCCATTGTATTCAATGGGTCTTTCTTCATTAGCGTTGGTTTTCACGCGCGTACTTGCGTTCGTTTTCACGCGCGTCAAAATCGCAGCATGCTCTACTTTTGCGTGTCACGCACGTTTTTCCCGGCCCATTCAAGTCTATGGAGATGCATCAAGAACGCATTGCACTCGCAATCATTGCAAGTGCAATGCGAGTGCAATGCGTTTTAAACGTAAGGGTTGCTAGGTGACCAGAATAACAGTATTTCCCCTGCTCGAGAACGATCATTTAATTAAAAAAACACAATGAAGAACAGTGAAGAATAGAATAAAAACAGTGAACACAGTGAACACAGTGAACACAGTGAACACAGGATCATTTAAGAGAAAAACACAGTGCAGAACACAGTGCAGAATAGATTACAGATGTTCGGCACATCTGCTTACTTGTCGGGAGATACGCGCGGAACGGTGCACCCAAAATAGCATGTGAAGAACAATATATATGTGTGAAGAACACATTGCAGATGTATTTAAACATCTGCAATGTGTTCTTCACACACATATATATTGTTCTTCACATGCTATTTTGGGCGCACCGTTCCGCGCGTATCTCCCGACAAGTAAGCAGATGTGCCGAACATCTGTAATCTATTCTGCACTGTGTTCTGCATGGTGTTTTTCTCTTAAATGATCCTGCGTTCACTGTGTTCACTGTTTTTATTCTATTCTTCACTGTTCTTCACATCTGCTAACTTGTCGGGAGATAATATACACAGGGAACAGTGAAGAATAGATCGCAGATGTTTGCAACTTATCAGAAGACATTATTTTTCAATTAAATAACACATTTTAATCCCAAACCATGGTCCCTTTGAAAAATGCACGAGTCTCCCATTGACTCGCGCGTGAAAAACGCGCCGAAAACGCAAAAAAACGCTAACAACACGCGCGTGAAAAACGCAAAAACTCTAATTACTCCAAGGAAAAATGGAACAAAAACGCAGCCAAAAACGTCAGTTTTTCACGCATTGCACCCTGACGTGAAATGCAACGCTAGTGTGGAAGGGGCCTTATAGTGAAATGTGAAAACCTAATTTGGAACATATCAGAAGTAGAGCCCTACTTTTTTGCCATAATTAGTGACAAATTGTATGTTTTATTTGTATTTTATAGTTATATTATTTTTAACCTAATAAAATAGATTTTGTGTATACTATTCTTGTTAGTGTGTGCAACTTTTAATATCTTTATTATAACAAACTGTTGGTGTTAGGGTTTTGTGGTAGTGTTGGATAGGTAAAAATAAGAAATGCCACTAAATTTATTGCATATTCTTATATTTGTTATTCATAGCCTCATTCCTTCTAAAATCATTTTTTGCTTATTTTTATGAGCAATAAGACCTCTGGAGATTGTCCCCACATCCCATTCTGCAGTTTCACAGTTTGTTTTACAGGCTGTCCCCTACTTAAGAACACTCGACTTACATACGACCCCTAGTTACAAACGGACCACTGGATATTGGTAATTTATTGTACTTTAGTCCTAGGCTACAATAAACAGCTGTAACAGTTATCACAGGTGTCTGTAATGAAGCTTTAGTGTTAATCCTGGTTCTTATGACAACCCAACATTTTTAAAATCCAATTGTCACAGGGACCAAAAAAGTTCTGGCTGGGATTACAATGATAAAATATACAGTTCCGACTTACATACAAATTCAACTTAAGAACAAACCTACAGACCCTATCTTGTATGTAATACGGGGACTGCCTGTATTGTCTTCCCTTCCCCTTCAGCGGTTCGTCCTCTGCCTGATGTAAGCTCATGGCAGCAGAAGAAGTTTCAGGACACAGTGGGAAGGGGAAGTGTGCATGCACAGTGTAACAGCCTGTGAAGCTGCAGGACAAAGGAAATCTAATAACACCTGCACACCCTCCCCCCCAAGAGCCAATGTGGCTTGTTAGTGTCATTTTAAAAGAGGATTTTAGAAGAAAGAAGACGAGGGATAACAAATATAAGATTACCACAGTCACAGTGCATGGATCTTAGGTAAGTGTCCCTGGTTTTTCCATGTTTGATTTTGATGTCAGATTTCATTTAATATAAGAATGTACTAAATTGTCTGAAACTACAAACAAAATATAACACAGTCAACCTGCTAGATATATTTCCATAATGATATGCTAGGAATGGAACTGATAGGACATTGTTTACTTTGGGGAAGATATTATTTTATCAAGATGTAATTGCTCAGCCAAGAAAACAAATATCACAGACTTAGCGATGACATTTAGGATCCCAAACCAAATTGTGAACATCTGTGATCTGGATTGTTTTCTAGATGGGGATTAGGAGAAGCATGATAACCAAACAAATGCATTCAAGCTAGAAAAGAAGTGTTGTTTGTAACATAGTATGTCTCTGACAAGAAGGGAAATGCTCAGATTGCATGAAATTGAATACACAAGTAAAAATATAACTTTCTCAAGCAAAAAAAAAATGATACTGCTTGTGTTTTTTCCTGTCCTGTACTTCATTAATCCCTTAACGACCAGGCACTTTTTGCGTTTTCATTTTTCACTCCCCACCTTCAAAAATCCATAACTTTTCTATTTTTCCATGTAAGGAGCTGTATGAGGCCTTGCTTTCTGTGTAATAAATTGCACTTCATAATGATGGTATTTAGTTTTCCATGCTTTGTACTGGAAAGCTGGAAAAAAATTCCAAATGTAGTGAAATTGGTAAAATAATGTAATTGCAGAGTTTTCTTGTGGGTTTGGATTTTACCGCTTTCACTGAGTGACCCAAATGACACGTCTGCTTTATTCTTTAGATCAGTATGATCATGCAGATATTAAATATATAGAGGTTTTATCATGTTTGCATACATTTACAAAGACTAAAACCTCCTGTACAAAAAAAGAATTCTTCATTGGGTCATGGTCTGACACTAATAACTTTTTCATACTTCAGCGTGAAGGGCTGTGTGTGGTGTCATTTTTTTAAACTTTTGATGACTATTTTCTGTTACAGGGATAACCAATATTATATTTTAATAGACCTGACATTTTGGGATGCAGTAATAACTAACATGTTTTTTATTTATACTGTATATTTATATCAGTTCTAGGGAAAGGGGGGTGATTTAAATTTTTTTTTAATTTAATTGTTTTTTAAAACATTTTTTGTATTTTTTTTTTTTTTTAACCCTACTTTAACCCTAGGTTTTCTGACTGATCCTACCATGTACTACCATACTACATTATGACAATATATGGGGATTTTACACAACACATTTTATATTTACAAGCACATTCCAATACATTGTGTAAAAAGAGACACCCTCGTATCTTTGTGTGACCCAAGGCTGCCTCAGCAACAGATCACCACTCCGCGATGATTTCACGGGGAGTGACGATCTCAGACAACTTTTTAAAATGTGTCTCTCGTGGGTGTTCCGGTGGATGTTTGCTGCAATATGCAGCAAACACTCACTGGCTATGGAGAGGGCTCAGGCAGTGAGCCCTCTCCAATCACCTGCAGTCAATGCATGACATGCTACTATGTGATGTGTTGGTAAGGGGTTAAACAAATTCTGCTTACCGGTTAATATTAAAAATAAAATCAAGCTACTCCATTCCATAGAGATGAGTATTGCAGTCTGTACAAAGTGTGTATATGGAGGCTCCATGAGCTTACATCTTTACTCTGAGATGGTAGGATTAACCCCTTCACTTTCAGCTAGTTCTTTGAAAGGTTGAC
The DNA here is from genome assembly GCF_040894005.1 of Engystomops pustulosus. Taxonomy (NCBI): domain Eukaryota; kingdom Metazoa; phylum Chordata; class Amphibia; order Anura; family Leptodactylidae; genus Engystomops; species Engystomops pustulosus. Next base: position 44,227,621 of record NC_092421.1, read on the forward strand.
ACTCACAGTTATGTAACAGGACAGGAAAGAGACCCGTCTTCAATCTTCACAAACTACCCTGTTTCCCCGAAAATAAGACAGTGTCTTATATTAATTTTTGCTCCTAATGAGGCACTTGGTCTTATTTTCAGGGGATGTCTTATTTTTCCATTAACAAGAATTTACATTTGTCATTGAACAAAAAATCAACTTCTCTAACATTCCTATAACTCTCCAAACTCATGCTGTATTTCTTGTGGCTCCATTTCTATTAGAATCATTGCCCCCAGTCTCTCATGTTTAGTAAAAGCACTTTCCATAAATTACCCTTCTTATCCTGGTAGTTGCTGGTATCACATTTGCAGCACAACAGTCAGTGATTTTATACCATGAATTCTTTCCCATGTCACAACCTTGTGCAGCATCTAAAATATTTACTAATACTAATGTACGGTGTGGGCGTGGGGGGAGCTGCTGCAATGGCGGCCGCTGGGTCTTATTTTCAGGGGAGGCCTTATATTTCTAAGCCTGAACAAAATTGTACTAGGTCTTATTTTCGGGGGATGTCTTATTTTAGGGGAAACAGGGTAAGCAGAATTTCTAAATGAAATAGTTGCCGGTTTGCCCAAGACTATATATAATTCAGAACATTTATCACAGCTTGTACATCTGAAAACTGTTGCTGCTGATTAACAAGATTTATCAGTTGGCTGTAGACACCTGATAGGGGGTAAGGGGGTAACATCATGTAGCACCAGCGTATATTAAATGTGGCCCATTATGTAACAAATTGATTGTCACACACTAGAAAATTTAGAATGGTCATTTTGAGTTTATTTGAAAACTGAACCAACATATATTAAAGTCATGGCCAAAAGTTTTGAGAATGATACAAATGTTAATTTTTGCAAAGTCTACTGCATCCTATTTTATCATGGTAATTTGCATATAGTCCAATTATATAGTTGCAATTAATTGAAAAGTCAATATTTGCCTAGAAAATGAACTTTTTCCCCAAAAACACATTTCAGCTTTATTGCAGGATGCCTTAGGCCCCTTCCACACTAGCGAGTGTGATGCGATGAACTCGCATCACACTCGCAACGCAAGCTGCCGGGAACGCACGGCCCGAACGCTGCACCGCGGGAGTGAACTCAGCATGTCAGTTCACTCCCGCCGTGCAGCGTTCGGGCCGTGCGTTCCCGGCAGCTTGCGTTGCGAGTGTGATGCGAGTTCATCGCATCACACTCGCTAGTGTGAAAGGGGCCTTAATAAGAGCAGCTAACATCGTTTCAGTGATTGCTCCATTAAATCAAGTTTGGGTGTTGATGAGGACAGAGTTTGAGATGAATCTGTCATGATTAAGTAAGAATCACACCACTGGACACTTTAAAAGGAGGCTGGTGCTTAGCATCAATATTTCGCATCTGTTAACATAGGTTTGGGTCAGGGCTGGGCTGGAGATGAATCTGTCATGATTAAGTAAGAACCACACCACTGGACACTTTGGTGTGCTTGGCATCATTGTTTCTCTTCTGTCTGTAAAGAAACACATGCAGTCATCATTGCACTGCACAAAACTGGCCTAACAGGGAAGAGCATCGCAGCTAGAAAGATTGCACCTCAGTCAACAATCTATCGCATCATCAAGGAATTCGAGGAGAGTGGTTCCATTGTTGCCAAAAAGGCTCCAGGGTGCCCAAGAAGGGCCTGCAAGCAAAAGGACCGTCTCTTAAAAGTGTTTCAGCTTTGGGATCGGGCTACCAGCAGTGCAGAGCTTGCTCAGCAATGGCAGCAGGCAGGTGTGAGTGCATCTGTGAGTGCAGGTGTGAGGGCAGCAAAGAAGCCACTTCTCTCCAGAAAAAAACATCAGGGACAGACTGATATTCTGCAAAAGGTACAGGGAGTGGACTGCTGAGGACTGGACCTTTCCGATTGTTTGGAACATCTGGAAAACAGCTTGTTCGGAATAGACAAGGTGAGCGATACCACCAGTCTTGTCTCATGCCAACTGTAAAGCATCCTGCAGCCATTCATGTGTTGGGCTGCTTCTCAGCCAAGGGAATCAGCTCTCCCACAGTCTTGCCTAAAAACACATCCATGAATAAAGAATGGTATCATAGTATCATAGTTTATACGGTTGAAAAAAGACACTTGTCCATCAAGTTCAACCAAGGAAGGGAAGGGATTGCATGAAGAAGGGGTTTAGGGGAAACAATTCTACATAAAATAACCATCAATGTTATTTCGGTGTAAAAAGGCATCTAGACTAGAGATGAGCGAACAAACTCGTCCGAGCTTGATGCTCATTCGAGCATTAGCGTACTCGAAACTGCTCGTTGCTCGGATGAATACTTCGCCCGCTCGAGAAAATGGCATCTCCCGCCGTTTTGCTTTTTGCCGGCCAGAAACAGAGCCAATCACAAGCCAGGAGACTCTGCACTCCACCCAGCATGACGTGGTACCCTTACACATCGATAGCAGTGGTTGGCTGGCCAGATCAGGTGACCCTGGAATAGACTAGCCCCTGCCCGCGCTGCTCGGATCATTCTGTGTCTGGATGCCGCTAGGGAGAGAGCTGCTGCTGGTCAGGGAAAGCGTTAGGGTGTTCTATTAGAATAGTGTTAGGCAGGAGTGATTCAACAAGAACCCAACAGCCCTTCTTAGGGCTACAATAACGTTATACATTTTTTTTTTTTATTTGCTTGTGGCTGGGCTTGCTGGCACTAGTAGTGCAGCTAGTACCATATTGTGAGGAATTTGCAGGGGGACTTGCTACCGTTGTGTTTAGCTCTTAGTGACACACATATCCACCTCAAACACCAAAGTGGGACAATTTATTAGGGGTTTGATTAGAATTAGGCAGAGTCTGCTGATTTATTTATTTTTTTACCTTTATTTCATTTTATAGCTCAAACTCATCTTGCAAAGCAGTGTGCTTTCATTGTAGGCTACAAAATAGCCATAGGAGAACCCCAATGGCTTACTTAGGCCTACAATAGCGTTATATTTTCCTTTTTTTTGTTTGCTTGTGGCTGGGCTTGCTGGCATCAGTAGTGCAGCTAGTACCATAATGTGAGGAATTTGCTGGGAGACCTGCGACCGTTGTGTTTAGCTCTTAGTGACACGCATATCCACCTCAAACACCGAAGTGGGACAATTTATTAGGGGTTTGATTAGAATTAGGCAGAGTCTGCTGATTTATTTTTTTTTTATACCTTTATTTCATTTTATAGGTCAAAGTCATCAGGCACAGCACAAAATCCAGTTAAGTGCTGTCAGTGTAGGTTAGAAACTAGCCATAGCAATAGGATAGCATCGTTTTGTTAAAAGAAAAATAAAAATAAAAAAAATAAACACAGGTAAAAAAAAAAATTAAAAGTTTGCACTTTAATTTGGAAAATTTTTAACCCGAGGGCTAGGGGTAGAGGACGAGGGCGTGGACGTGGGCGTCCAACTACTGAAGGGGTCAGAGGCTGTGGTCCTGGGCGGGTTGAGACACCACCTGCTGATGGGGGAGCAGGGGAACGCCGCAGAGCTACACTCCCTAGGTTCATCATGTCTCAAGTTACTGGGACTTGCGTAAGAGCAGTGTTGAGGCCAGAACAGTGCAAAGAGGTGATGTCGTGGATTGCGGACAATGCTTCTAGCCATTTGTCCAACAGTCAGTCTTCCACGCAGTCCACCCATGTCACCGAAATCGGCACTCCTCCAGCTCCTCCACCTCAGCCTGCTTCCCCCCAGTCTGCCCCCTCCCAGCAAAATTTGGCATTTGAACCGGCATACTCTGAGGAACTGTTTTCTGGACCCTTCCCACAGTCACAAACCACTTGTCTGGTTGCTGCTGAGCAATTTTCCGATGCCCAGGTTTTCCACCAGTCGCAGTCTGTGGGTGATGATGACATTATTGACGTAGTGGAAGAAGTGTGTAAAGAGGTGTCGGACGATGAGGAGACACGGTTGTCAGACAGTGGTGAAGTTGTTGTCAGGGCAGGAAGTCCGAGCGGGGAGCAGACTGAGGGATCGGAGGATGATGAGGTGACAGACCCAAGCTGGGTTGATAGGCCGGGTGAACACAGTGCTTCTGAGATGGAGGCGAGTCCTATAGCAGAACAGGTTGGAAGAGGCAGTGGTGGGGCCAGACGGAGAGGCAGGGCCAGAGCTGGTGCATCAGCACCAAATGTTGCCCGTAGTCAAGCTCCCGTGGCGAGGGCTAGATTTTCAGAAGTCTGGAGGTTGTTTAAAGAAACACCGGATGACCGACGGACTGTGGTGTGCAACCTTTGCCAAACCAGGATCAGCAGGGGTTCCACCACTACTAGCTTAACTACCACCAGTATGCGCAGGCATATGAATGCTAAACACCCCACTCAATGGCACCAAGCCCGTTCACCTCCGGCCGGGCACACCACTGCTCCTTCCCCTGTGTCATCTGCTAGTCAGCCCCCTGCCCAGGACCACGGCCCAAACACCTCCCGTGCGAAAACCCCATCTTCGTCTCCACGATCCTCCACAGCATCCACCAGCGTTCAGCTCTCCATACCCCAGATGCTGGAGCGCAAAAGGAAGTATAGCGCAACCCACCCACACGCCCAAGCCCTCAACGTCCACATCTCCAAGTTGCTTAGCCTGGAGATGCTGCCCTATAGGCTGGTAGAGACCGAGGCCTTTCGAAACCTCATGGCGGCGGCCACCCTTCGGTATTCGGTCCCCAGCCGCCACTACTTTTCCCGATGTGCCATCCCAGCCTTGCACAAGCACGTGTCAGAGAACATCATCCGTGCCCTGACCAACGCCGTTTCTGACAAGGTCCACCGGACCACGGACACGTGGACGAGTGCTGCCGGGCAGGGCCACTATATATCGCTGACGGCACATTGGGTTAACTTGGTGGAGGCTGGGACCGAGTCTGACCCTGGGGCTGCTCATATACTGCCGATGCCAAGGATTGCGGGGCCTACCTCGGTCCAGGTCTCAAAGGCCTACTATGCCTCCTCCTCCTCCCACCACTCCTCCACCTCCTCCTCCTCCGAATTACCATCCATGGGCATGGCGCCATCAGTCGGTAGCTCTAGGCACAGCAGCAGTACCATTGCTAAGCGACAGCAGGCGGTGCTCAAACTGCTGAGCCTAGGCGATAAAAGGCACACTGCCCAAGAGCTATTACAGGGCATCACGGCGCAGACTGATCTGTGGCTTGCACCGCTGAACCTGAAGCCAGGCATGGTTGTGTGTGACAACGGCCGTAACCTGGTGGCGGCTCTGCAACTCGGCAGACTGACACATGTGCCATGCCTGGCCCATGTGTTAAATCTCATAGTTCAGCGTTTCCTCAAGACATAACCCAATCTGTCTGATTTGCTCACGAAGGTGCGCCGCATCTGTGCGCATTTCAGGAAGTCCAGCACAGATGCTGCCACTCTCAGGGCAGCGCAGCGCCGCCTCCAACTGCCCGCTCACCGACTGTTGTGCGACGTGCCCTCGAGGTGGAATTCAACATTAACCATGTTATCCAGAGTTTACCAGCAGCGCAGAGCGATTGTAGACTGCCAGATGTCAACTTCCACCAGAACTGGTAGTCAGGTCAGTCAGCTTCCTCAAGTCTACAATGAGGAGTGGACGTGGATGTCTGATATCTGTCAGGTGCTGAGTAACTTTGAGGAGTCAACACAGATGGTCAGTGGCGATGCCGCCATCATCAGCCTCACCATCCCGCTGCTTGGCCTGTTGAAAAACTCTCTGGTCAGCATGAAGTCGGAAGCTTTGCGCTCGTCACAAGAGACGGGGGAAGAAGATTCCCTTGTTGATAGCCAAAGCACCTTCCGGTCTGTTTCTCAGCGCATATCGGAGGAGGTGGAGGAGGATGAGGTGGAAGAGGAGGAGAATGTTGGCGAGACAGAAGAGGGGACCATTGTTCAGTCCTTCACTGTTCAGCGTGTATGGGCAGAAGAAGAGGAGTTGGAGGAGTTGGAGGAGGAGGAAATGGGCAGTCAGGCCAGTGAGGGGAGTGAATTCTTGCGCGTTGGGACTCTGGCACATATGGCAGATTTCATGCTAGGCTGCCTATCCCGTGACCCTCGCGTTCAAAGAATTTATTCCAGCACCGATTACTGGGTATTCACTCTCCTGGACCCACGGTACAAGCAAAATCTTTCCACTCTCATCCCTGGAGAGGAAAGGAGTGTGAGAATGCATGAATACCAGCAGGCCCTGGTGCACAAGCTGAAACAGTATTTCCCTTCTGACAGCGCTAGCGGCAGAGGGCGTACTTCTGCGGGACAAGTAGCGAGGGAGAGTAGGCGAGCAGGCAGCTTTTCCAGCACTGGCAGGGGTACGCTTTACAAGGCCTTTGCCAGTTTTATGTCACCCCAGCAAGACACTGTCACCTGTCCCCAGTCTCGGCAGAGTAGGGCTGATCTTTACAGAAAGATGGTGAGGGAGTACGTAGCTGACCATATCATCGTCCTAAATGATCACACAGCTCCCTGCAACTACTGGGTTTCAAAGCTGGACATGTGGCATGAACTGGCGCTGTACGCCTTGGAGGTTCTTGCCTGCCCTGCCGCTAGCGTGTTGTCCGAGCGGGTTTTCAGTGCAGCTGGTGGCATCATCACCGATAAGCGTACACGCCTGTTGAATGACAGCGCTGACAGGCTGACGCTTATCAAGATGAATAAAGCCTGGATTTCTCCGGATTTTCATTCTCCACCAGGTGAAAGAAGCTCAACCTGAATAATGTATGCACTCCTCCTCCTCATTGTCCTCCTTCTCCTCCTCTTTGTACACTAAAGCATAGGAAAGTGGCTATTTTTTGCCAGGGCCAAATGGCTCTAGCTATAGTACTCTATGTATTTAATTTTTCTGGAGGGCCACCTACCCGGTCCTCTGTTTTAAGCAATTTTTGGGAGTGCCACATACAGGCACTCAATCTATTTAATTTTTCTGGAGGAACACCTACCTGCTCCTCTGGTTTGAAAACTTTTTTCGACTGCCACATACAGGCACTATCCAAATTAAATTGTCTCCATAGCATCCTCCACATGTCGTCTTTTTAGCTGGCTCCAAACGTTGTCTCCATTGCTACCTCCACACATCATCGCCATAGCTGCCTCCAAAAGTTGTCCATATAGCTGCCTCCATACATTGTCTCCTTATCAAGCGAACTGTGTCAGGCAGAATTTTGGGTTGTTTTCATGGATTCCACATCAAACTTGTTAACTTTGTCGCCACCCTGCTGTGTAATCCACAAAATATACTGGCAAACTTTTATCATTTACTAATATTATTTCAGCGCTTCTTGCGCATTTGTTTACATTCCCCTCACCCGCCATATCCTAAACTTATAAGAACGCTACTACACTTGATCTTATACAAAAGGTTCTTAGAAGTGCTGTTTGGGGAGTAGCCTAGAGACAGGGGCTTGGATTGGCGAAAGCTCGCCTGGCAGCGGAGCGCCAGCTCCATCTCAGGATCCAACTAACATAGTTTTAACTGCAGCACCTTTAATCTACTACTAGTTCACTGCCTCCATACATCATCCCCTTATCAAACGAGCTGTGTCGGGCAGAATTTTGGGTTGTTTTCATGGCTTCCACATCAAACTTGTTAACTTTGTCGCCACCCTGCTGTGTAATCCACAAAATATACTGGCAAACTTTTATCATTTACCAATATTATTTCAGCGCTTCTTGCGCATCTGTTTACATTCCCCTCACCCGCCATATCCTAAAATTATAAGAACGCTAGTACACTTGATCTTGTACAAAAGGTTCTTAGAAGTGCTGTTTGGGGAGTAGCCTAGAGACAGGGGCTTGGATTGGCGAAAGCTCGCCTGGCAGCAGAGCGCCAGCTCCATCTCAATATCCAACTAACATAGTTTTAACGGCAGCACCTTTAATCTACTACTAGTTCACTGCCTCCATACATCGTCCCCTTATCAAACGAGCTGTGTCAGGCAGAATTTTCAGGTGTTTCACCAGATACATAGTGGAACTCGGCCCATCTGTCGCCGCCATGCTGGAGACCTGAAGTTGAAATCATAGCAGCGCAATATGAATGCCCCATACTGTCGCTCTTAATCATGGAAGTTGTCTCCATGGCTGCCTCCACATGTCGTCCCCTTATCAAAAGAGCTGTGTCAGGCTCATTTTTAGGGTGTTTCACCAGATATATTATGGAACTTGGTCACTATGTCGCCACCATGCTGTGTTATCGACTAAATATACCGTCAACCTTTTGTTCACATAGGAAATCATTTCACCTCCTTTGGTGAAACCTGAGTCCATTTAGGGTATGTCGCCATGAGACTCTCTAGCCTGCCACTGCTGCCACTGCCTCTGCATGCCGTCCCCTATAGTGTCAGGGTCAATTATTGCATGTTTTAGATGCTATCTAGCCTCATTCGGTCACTCTGTCATGGCCATGCTGTTGCCCATAATTTTTACATAATGGTGCGATTAAGCAGCCTCAGAGGCATCCATGCATGCTGCCCCTGCTGTTTCCTGTCCATTTCCATGGTGTTTCCATCCTTTTCTGAGGTTCCCAGGTGTTTGGCCAAGCTTCCCTGTGCAGAGCTTTGGTCCCCTTGAAAAATGCTCGAGTCTCCCATTGACTTCAATGGGGCTCGTTATTCGAGACGAGCACTCGAGCATCGGGAAAAGTTTGTCTCAAATAACGAGTACCAGAGCATTTTAGTGCTTGCTCATCTCTAATCTAGACCCTTCTTGAAGCTCTCTGCTGTCCCTGCTATGACCAGCGCCTGAGGCAGGCTATTCCACAGTTCTCATAGTGAAAAAGCTCTGTCGCCTCCGATGATTAAACCTTGCTTTCTCCAAACGAAGACAGTGCCCCCTCATCTTTTGATTTGATTTAATCTGAAACAACTTACCACCATATTTTTGTATAGACCATTCATATATTTATATAAATTGATCATGTCGCCTCATAGTCGACTCTTTTACAGACTAATTAAATCTAGTTGTTTTAATCTTTCCTCATAACTAAGACCCTCCATACCCCTTATCATTTTTGTTGCTCTACGTTGAACCCTCTCCAGCTCCAGGGCATCCTTTTTATGGACTGGTGCCCAGAACTGGACAGCATATTCCAGGTGAGGCTGAACCAATGCCTTGTACAGTGATAATATTACATCCGTAATCACGAGAGTACATACCACTTTTGATACATTGCAAGATCCTACTGGCTTTAGAGGCATCTGATTGACATTGCATGCTGCTATTAAATTTATGATCTACTAGTACCCCCAGGTCCTTCTCAACAAGGGACTCTCCCAGATTTTCTCCCCCAAGGACATATTTTGCCTTTGGATTATTATCCCCAGGTGCATAATCTTACATTTATCCACATTAAACCTTATTTTCCAGGTGGATGACCAAAAATTCAGTTTGTCCAAGTCACCCTGCAGCCTATGAACATCCTCCATAGATTGTATTACACTACACAGCTTGATGTCATCTGCAAAAATAGACAGTGCTATTAATTGCTACCTCTATATCATTAATAAATATATTAAATAGTAGTGGGCCAAGCACAGAAGCCTGGGGTACACCACACATAACTGGTGACCATTCTGAGTAGGAATCATTGACCACAACTCTCTGGAGATCCTTCAGCCAGTTCTGAATCCAATTGCAAATGATTTCTGCCAAACCAATAGCCCTACTTTTACTCATCAGGATGTCTATGAGGGACAGTATCAAATGCCTTTGCAAAGTCCAAGAACACAATATCCACAGCTGCTCCTCCATTCAGGCATCTGCTCACCTCTTCATAGAAGCAGATCAGGTTAGTTTGACAACCCATAGTAAACCCATGCTTGCTGTCACTTATTATACTATTTGATGGCACATACTCTTTTGTATAGTCTTTTACTAACCCTTCCAATATTTTCCCCAAAATGGATGTTAATCTTACAGGCCTGTAATGCCTGGTGAAGTTCTAGAGGACTTTTTATATATTGGCACCAAATTTGCCTTGCGCCAGTCACTTGGCACCACACCAGACATTATGGAATCCTTGAAGATTTTCGACAGCGGTACAGCAATAACAAAACTGAGTTCTTTAAGAACTCTGGGGTGTAACCCATCTGGTCCAGGAGCCTTGTACACATTGATTTTATTGAGCTTAGATTGGATCATGTCTACATTCAGCCAGTCTAGTATATTACAGGGTGCATGACCCGCACTGGCACCACCCACGTCAGAAATTCTTTCTTCTATCGTATAAACGGAGCTAAAAAACCTATTAAGTATCTCCGCCTTCTCTTGGTCTCCAGTCACCGATGCCCCATTTTCAGAATAAAGGGGTCCAACCTGCTCTGACCCATTTTTTTTGCATTGATATACTTAAAAACTTTCTTGGGATTTGTTTTGCTATCTTTAGCCACCTGTCTTTCATTTTGTATTTTGGCTGATTTTATTTCCCTTTTACAGATTTTGGTAACTAATTTGTAAGTATTGAAAGCCTCAGGTGACCCGCCAAATTTATATTTTTTGAATGCCCTTTTTTTCCTCAATAATTGCTCTTTTAACTGTAGCTGTAGGCCATGCAAGGTGTAATCTAGCCCGTCTATACTTGCTATCTATTGGAATAAATTTAGAAGTATAAAAACTCAGGATAGATTTGAATTTCTCCCATTTAACATTAGTGTCATCATTTGACAAAATCTGATCCCAGTCTATATCCTGTATTGCAGCCCTGAATTTCTGGAAATTAGCCCTCTTAAAATTCAAAGTTTTTGATTTTCCCACATGTTTCTGATTTTTACAGTTTAAGAGGAAAATAATTATATTATGATCGCTGTTCCCAAGGGGTTCCCGAACACTGACATTTTGGACAATCTCCTCATTGTTAGAAATCACAAGGTCCAACAATGTGTCACCTCTTGTGGGAATTTTCTACAAGCTTCACCATAAAATTATCCTGCAGAAAGTTGATAAAATAAGTCTCCCATTATCACTACGGTCCCCTCCTGTGCAGCCCGCTCTGTTTATATAGGTGAACCTCTAGTTCCTTTAGAGATGTTAGGGGGTCTATGTATTAGACCACTGTCTCCTCCCCCGATCCTAGTTTAAATACTCTGCCACCCCTGCTAGGATCTTCTCCCCCAGCACAGCAGCCCCCCTTCTATTTATGTGTAAGTTATCTGTGGAAAACAGCTTGTACCCTGATGAAAAGTCACCCCAGTGCTCTTGGAACCCAAATCCCTCTGCTCTACACCAGGATCTGAGCCATGCATTTAACTCCCTGAGCTCCCACTGTCTGCTCTGTGTAGCACATGATACAGGTAGAATTCCAGAGAATAATACCTTGGAGGATCTTTCCTTCAGCTTTGAACCTTATTCTTTAAAATTATTCTTCAGGTTCCTCCACCTGCCATCTTTTCTGTCATTGGTACCAACATGGACCACGACAGCTGGGTCATCCCCAGCCCCTCACAGTAATTTATCCACCCATTCCACCACATGCCGAACCCTGGCACCAGGAAGACAGCAAACCATTCGAGTCCCCTACAACCACTAGCTGCCTTGGCTTACGTGCACTACCATCCACCCTACTACTAGCTGGTCTGCTCCGCCAACTGTTAGGGAGAGCAGGATCTGCTAGGGCTGCTATTTCTGACACTGACGTCCTTACATCATTGCACAATCTTGCAATTTTCTTCGGATGTTCAGAATCAGAGTTGGCCTTCCTTTTCTTTGACCCCTTTGTACCCCCTCTATTTACATGTGGTCCAAAGTTACCCCTCAGAAAGAAGGGAGAGAGGGCACTAATACAGTCAAAAATGTTTGTCATAAAATATCATAATCTTTATTAATGCCATAATACATGATAAAATTCAGAAGCCATGAAAACAAATTAGTGGCCTCAATGTTGAGGATATCCACAAGATACAGCACAGTACTGGGTGTTAAAACACAGAGAACAAAAGGGTGGTCTAAAACCGGGTAGAGTGGAGATAATCCATATGTATATGCAATATAATAGACTAGGCAATCGAAGGAATGAACCCTATTCAAACTGTCTAATGTATGCAGTGTGTGCACAGCGTGAAGATAGTCGCTGGAGTGTGCATAAATTACACCAGGTCCTCCCCTCTATTTACAGTAACCCATCTACCCACCTGTCCGTGCTGTTTTTCCTCTCCACCCGTCACTTCTATTCCGCTTATTGCTTGCTCAGTGAGAAGCATACTCCTCTCAAGATTGTCGATTGCTTGCAGACGTACCATATCTTCCTCCAGATCTCTAACATGAGCTTCCACTAGAAAAATATGGCCACATCTGTTACAGCGGTATTCACCCAGGAACTCCTGCTCCAGCAGTGTATACATGCATCAGAGTGTGCACTGGAACATACCACCAATCTTGCTAGTCATATCCTAGTAACAAAACTGTGACGAGTATATAAATCAAATGATATTAAATGTAGTTTACTTACAGTTCTGTGGACTTCTCTTTTTCAAACTCCACTCTTTTCAACTCCACTTATGCTCAAAAGCCACTTAGAACCACAAGCCAAAATTGAGCAAGCTCCAGAATGTCCTCAAAGAGCAACTTCTCCCAACGGTCCAAAAGCAGTTTGGTGATCAACAATGCCTTTTCCAGCATTATGGAGCGCCTTGCCATAAAGCAAAGGTGATAACTAAATTTCTCCATGGGCTGGAATTTCCCCAGATCTTAAACCCATTGAGAACTTGTGGTCAATCATCAAGAGACGGGTAGACAAACAAAAACCAACAAATTGTGAAATGCAAGCATTGATTGTGCAACAATGGACTGTTATCAGTCAGGTTTGGTCCAGAAGTTGATTGAGAGCATGCCAGGGAGAATTGCAGAGGTCCTGAAGAAGAAGGGTCAACACTGCAAATATTCTAACTCATTCTAACTGTCAATAAAAGCTTTTGTTACTCATAATATGAATGCACTTGTATTTGTGTATGTGATAAAAACGTCTGACAAACACACATAACAGCCAGAGGGCAACAGATCATGTGCAAATATAATATTTGTGTCATTCTCAAAACTTTTGGCTATGACTACACACATTACAAAATATCATTTTCTAGATTAATATTTTCTCTATAATAGATTTTATGCCTCTTTGGAATAAGGAGGATGAAGCATGCAGATAGACAGGTCAGTCAATTCTTATAATAAAATCCACGCGTGACGTGGACTTTTGTATTAGAAGGTTTTTGTATTAATCAGTTTTTGCTTCTGTATTATCCATGGTGGGATTTCCACAATGAAAATGACATAGCAGATCAGACCCTGGCCTAAGGATGAACCCTTCTTATTATACTCCCATTCATTTATAATAGAATCCTGTTTAGGTTAAAAACAAAATGCATGAAAACTGCAGCAGTTATGAGGTCAATCTGAAAAAACGTAGACTTTCAGAAGCCCCAAACACACATTCAACTGATAAGCGCTTTATTATCATATGGATGTGGACTAGACACAGTTTGCATAAAGAAGAAGGGACTTTGCATCATACTATATATAACATTAATATTCAGGGTCTATCTCCTGCATTGTGTTTGGTCTATTAAATCCAGCGAGCACATGCTCCATCATTCACAGAATGACCGTGAGGCTTCAGGTCTCAGTAGGCCCCTGGGCGACAGAGTATCAGTGGGTCCCTTTTGGTAAACTCCCATGGTGGCATTAAAAATTCAGAAACTAAAACAGTTTCCCTGTTCCCTAAAATATTCCCTAGTTTATCATACCAAACAGGTAAACAAATAAGTAAACAAAAAATAAAGTATACATGTCATTTGGGGCACTCATTGAAAGCCGGGAAATCCAAGCCCACAAGAAAATGGTGCAAATGCATTTTTTTTACCAATTTCAGTACATTTGGAATTTTTTTCCCGCTTCCCAGCACATGGCATGGATTACTAAATACCGTCACTATGAAGTGCAATTTGATACACAGAAAACAAGCCCTCATACAGCTCCTTAAAAGGAAAAATAAAAAAGTTAGATTTTTGAAGGTGGGGAACGAAAAATGAAAATGCAAAAACAAAAAATGGCCTGGTCCTTAGGGGTTAAAGGAAAGCTCGGCTGAGACAATGAAACTATCAAACAGTAGTATAACACTGGAGTCCAGTATCAACTTCTGATCGGGCCCCCATATAACTAAACTCACAATGCCACCTCCATCCTGCGCGTTACATTTAAGAATACACATGTATACAATGTATACAATAGTGGATTATAACGTAGGTTGTTTGGGCGCTACCTTCTCGGAGGACACATGGCCATCCAAACCACCCAATTTTATGCTGAGAAAATCATGCGCATATAAAATCCACCATGTGGACGCCAGACTCGCTAGTTGGCGTCCACATGGTGGATTTTATATGCGCATGATTTTATTCTATTTTGTGAGTATGTTTTAATAAAACAAATTCCATATATTTGAACATACTACCCTATCTGCTGCTTAATCTCTTCTATAGTAGTTGTACACTATTTGGCTACAGTATGCAAGAAAACATTTGTATTTTCCCACCTCTCTCATGGTTACACCTTATTATAGACAACGCCAGACTAAGTTCCCGCTTTCTAAAGCTCACCTACCTAACAAAGAGTTCAAGAATGTTTTAATTTCCAGATTTTTCTGTATCTCGGCTTAATCAATCATAAGATGAAAAGGAAAAAGAAGTCTAATACATGGAGTGACTAGCTTGAAACGTATAGAACTTATAGGGGGTTTCTACCCTTTTTATTTACTTTTTAATGTTCCATCTATATAGCCTATCAATGTTTCGTCTATATATCCTATCTAACAGCTGATTGGTACTTGCTCCCGGCCATTCACAGAGGATGGAGCCAGAAGCATTGGTCTTCATCAGCACTGTAATGACTGTGCCAAGTTACTGTTGAGTCACTTCCCATTGAGCTGTAAGAGAGCTAGGTTTACAGCACCTGAACAGCCACTGTACAAGTAGACACCTACAACTGATTTTTGCTCCTTCATTGTTTAGTGAGAAACCAGCAGTGGGTAGAGAAGAGCTCAGCAGCAAGAAGTAATGGCAGGGATGGATCCTACGCTGTATGAATTTTATAACCCCCTACAAGTTTGAAATTCACACCCTACATATGGTACTACTACAATCAAGCTTCTTGGCCGTGTCCCTTCTGCTTGCTTTCAATCTGCAGTTTCAGGACCTTCAGGGGTCCTGAAACGGCTCTTGTGTACATATGTATTGAGAGCAGGAACAGCTTCATAGGTGAAGGTCTTCCTCAGTATAAGATTTGGTGGGTAGTATGGGGGGGCCGGGGGACCCCTAGAATTCTTGGGCCCCAGGCTACCACCTAAAACACATATATTATATTCCACTACTGAGTCTGAGTGGTGGCATTTTAAACTTGAAAGCATTTCTAAAAATGTATTTGTGGCTAGAAAGATTTTATTTCACTATGTTTGTTTCTTTTTCAAATATTGTACACTTTTAATAATTTCCATCCACTTTAAAATTGGTCTAATCAATAAAATACAAAACATTTCAGATAACACCATTGTACAAGCCAAATAAATGTTGATAAAGGGCCACTGCTCACTACTTAGGAACTGTGTTAACCTCATTTTTATCAACCCTTTTGTTTCTGCAGTACATTCTAACACATTGCAGAGTAGGGTCACAAATAGAGATGAGCGAACATGCTCGTCCGAGCTTGATGCTCGGTCGAGCATTAGGGTACTCGAAACTGCTCGTTACTCGGACGAATACTTCGCCCGCTCGAGAAAATGGCAGCTCCCGCCGTTTTGCTTTTTGGCGGCCAGAAACAGAGCCAATCACAAGCCAGGAGACTCTGCACTCCACCCAGCATGACGTGGTACCCTTACACGTCGATAGCAGTGGTTGGCTGGCCAGATCAGGTGACCCTGGGATAGACTAGCCGCTGGCCGCGCTGCTCGGATCATTCTGTCTCTGGATGCCGCTAGGGAGAGAGCTGCTGCTGGTCAGGGAAAGCGTTAGGGTGTTCTATTAGCTTACTGTTAGGCAGGAGTGATTCTCAAAGAACCCAACAGCCCTTCTTAGGGCTACAATAACGTTCTACTTTTTTTATTTTAATTTGCATCTTTTACCATTTTGTGAGGAATTAGCAGGGGGACTTGCTACCGTTGTGTTTAGCTCTTAGTGGCACACATATCCATAGCAAAGACCGAAGTGGGAAAATTCAGTAGGGGTTGGATTTCTATTAGGCAATAACTCAGTGTCATCTCATCTGGCATAGTAGTGTGCTTCCTTTGATACTTGGCTAGAAAATAGCCATAGGAGAATACAAACAGCTTCTTGAAGCCTACAGTAGCGTTCTATATATTTGATTTCTGGTTGATCTGCTGGTGGCTGTAGTTTCTGCAGTGCATGTACTTGCCAATTCTGAGCAATTTGTAGTGAGACTTGCGACCGCTGTGTTCTGCGCTTAGTGGCGCACATATCCATAGCAAAGGCCGAAGTGGCAAAATTCAGTAGGGGTTGGATTTCTATTAGGCAATAACTCAGTGTCATCTCATCTGGCATAGTAGTGTGCTTCCTTTGATACTTGGCTAGAAAATAGCCATAGCAATAGGATAGGATTGTTTGGTTTTAAAAACTCAAAAAAAAACAAAAAACACAAAAAAAAAAAAAAAACACAAAAAAACACCAAAAAAAACAAAAAGAAGTAAAAAAAAAAAAAAAGTTATAACTCTCATTTTAAAAATGTTTAACCCGAGGGCTAGGGGTAGAGGACGAGGGCGGGGACGTGGGCGTCCAACTACTGCAGGGGTCAGAGGCCGTGGTCCTGGGCGGGGTGAGACACCACCTGCTGATGAGGGAGCAGGGGAACGCCGCAGAGCTACACTCCCTAGGTTCATGTCTGAAGTTACTGGGACTCGTGGTAGAGCACTGTTGAGGCCAGAACAGTGCGAACAGGTGATGTCGTGGATTGCTGACAATGCTTCGAGCAATTTGTCCACCACCAGTCAGTCTTCCACGCAGTCCACCCATGTCACCGAAATCCCCACTCCTCCAGCTCCTGCACCTCAGCCTCCTCCCCCCCAGTCTGCCCCCTCCCAGGAAAATTTGGCATTTGAACCGGCATACTCTGAGGAACTGTTTTCTGGACCCTTCCCACAGTCACAAACCACTTGTCCGGTTGCTGCTGAGCAATTTTCCGATGCCCAGGTTTTCCACCAGTCACAGTCTGTGGGTGATGATGACCTTCTTGACGTAGTGGAAGTGTGTAAAGAGGTGTCCGACGATGAGGAGACACGGTTGTCAGACAGTGGGGAAGTTGTTGTCAGGGCAGGAAGTCCGAGGAGGGAGCAGACTGAGGGATCGGAGGATGATGAGGTGACAGACCCAAGCTGGGTTGAGAGGCCGGGTGAACACAGTGCTTCTGAGACGGAGGAGAGTCCTCGACCTGAACAGGTTGGAAGAGGCAGTGGTGGGGCCAGACGGAGAGGCAGGGCCAGAGCTGGTGCATCAGCGCCACTGTCAACTAGTGAAGCTCCCGTGGTGAGGGCTCTTGCGGCGAGGGCTAGATCTTCAGAAGTGTGGAGGTTCTTTAAGGAAACACCGGATGACCGACGGACTGTGGTGTGCAACATTTGCCAAACCAGGCTCAGCAGGGGTTCCACCACTACTAGCTTAACTACCACCAGTATGCGCAGGCATATGAATGCTAAGCACCCCACTCAGTGGCAACAAGCCCGTTCACCTCCGGCCGTGCACACCACTGCTCCTTCCCCTGTGTCAGCTGCTAGTCAGCCCCCTGCCCAGGACCCTGGCACAAAAACCCCATCGTCGCCTCCACGATCCTCCACAGCATCCACCAGCGTTCAGCTCTCCATACCCCAGACGCTGGAGCGGAAACGCAAATATAGTGCAACCCACCCGCACGCCCAAGCCCTTAATGTGCACATCTCCAGATTGCTTAGCCTGGAGATGCTGCCCTATAGGCTAGTAGAGACCGAGGCCTTTCGCAACCTCATGGCGGCGGCCGCCCCTCGGTATTCGGTCCACACTGACCATGTTATCCAGAGTTTACCAGCAGCGCAGAGCGATTGTAGACTGCCAGATGTCAACTTCCACCAGAACTGGTAGTCAGGTCAGTCAGCTTCCTCAAGTCTACAATGAGGAGTGGACGTGGATGTCTGATATCTGTCAGGTGCTGAGTAACTTTGAGGAGTCAACACAGATGGTCAGTGGCGATGCCGCCATCATCAGCCTCACCATCCCGCTGCTTGGCCTGTTGAAAAACTCTCTGGTCAGCATGAAGTCGGAAGCTTTGCGCTCGTCACAAGAGACGGGGGAAGAATATTCCCTTGTTGATAGCCAAAGCACCCTGAGGTCTGTTTCTCAGCGCATATCGGAGGAGGTGGAGGTGGAGGAGGATGAGGAGGAAGAGGAGGAGAATGTTGGCGAGACACAAGAGGGGACCATTGTTGAGTCCTTCACTGTTCAGCGTGTATGGGCAGAAGAAGAGGAGTTGGAGGAGTTGGAGGAGGAGGAAATGGACAGTCAGGCCAGTGAGGGGAGTGAATTCTTACGCGTTGGTACTCTGGCGCATATGGCAGATTTCATGCTAGGCTGCCTATCCCGTGACCCTCGCGTTCAAAGAATTTATTCCAGCACCGATTACTGGGTGTTCACTCTCCTGGACCCACGGTACAAGCAAAATCTTCCCACTCTCATCCCTGGAGAGGAAAGGAGTGTGAGAATGCATGAATACCAGCAGGCCCTGGTGCACAAGCTGAAACAGTATTTCCCTTCTGACAGCGCTAGCGGCAGAGTGCGTAGTTCTGCGGGACAAGTAGCGAGGGAGAGTAGGCGAGCAGGCAGCTTGTCCAGCACTGGCAAGGGTACGCTTTACAAGGCTTTTGCCAGCTTTATGTCACCCCAGCAAGACACTGTCACCTGTCCCCAGTCTCGGCAGAGTAGGGCTGATCTTTACAGAAAGATGGTGAGGGAGTACGTAGCTGACCATACCATCGTCCTAAATGATCACACAGCTCCCTACAACTACTGGGTTTCAAAGCTGGACATGTGGCACGAACTGGCGCTGTACGCCTTGGAGGTTCTTGCCTGCCCTGCCGCTAGCGTCTTGTCCGAGCGGGTTTTCAGTGCAGCTGGTGGCATCATCACCGATAAGCGTACACGCCTGTCGACTGACAGCGCTGACAGGCTGACGCTTATTAAAATGAATAAAGGCTGGATTTCTCAGAATTTCCAATCTCCACCAGGTGAAGGAAGCTCAACCTGAATAATTGATCCACTCCTCCTCCTCCTCCTCATTTTCCTCCTTCTCCTCCTCTTTGTACAGTAAAGCAGAGGAAAATGGCTATTTTTTGACAGGGCCCACTGGCTCTTGCTATAGTACTTCATGCATTTAATTTTTCTGGAGGGCCACCTACCCGGTCCTCTGTTTGAAACAATTTTTGTGAGTGCCACATACAGGCACTCAATCTATTCCATTTTTCTGGAGGGCCACCTACCCGGTCCTCTGTTTTAAAAAATTTTTGGGACTGCCACATACAGGCACTCAATCTATTCCATTTTACTGCAGGGCCACCTACCTGCTCCTCTGGTTTGAACAATTTTTGGGACTGCCACATACAGGCACTCAATCTATTCCATTTTACTGGAGGGCCACCTACCTGCTCCTCTGGTTTGAAACATTTTTGGGACTGCCACATACAGGCACTCAATCTATTCCATTTTACTGCAGGGCCACCTACCTGCTCCTCTGGTTTGAACAATTTTTGGGACTGCCACATACAGGCACTCAATCTATTCCATTTTACTGCAGGGCCACCTACCTGCTCCTCTGGTTTGAACAATTTTTGGGACTGCCACATACAGGCACTCAATCTATTCCATTTTACTGGAGGGCCACCTACCTGCTCCTCTGGTTTGAAACATTTTTGGGACTGCCACATACAGGCACTCAATCTATCCCATTTTACTGGAGGGCCACCTACCTGCTCCTCTGGTTTGAAAAATGTTTGGGACTGCCACATACAGGCACTATCCAAATTAAATTGTCTCCATAGCAGCCTCCACACGTTGTCTCCATTGCTACCTCCAAAAGTCGTCCATATAGCTGCCTCCATACATCGTCCCTTTATCAAACGAGGTGTGTCAGGCAGAAATTTGGGTTGTTTTCATGGATTCCACATCAAAGTTGTTAACTTTGTCGCCACCCTGCTGTGTTATCCACAAAATATACTGGCAAACTTTTACCATTTAGGGATATTATTTCAGCGCTTCTTGCGCATCTGTTTACATTCCCCTCACCCGGCATATCCTAAACTTATAAGAACGCTACTACACTTGATCTTATACAAAAGGTTCTTAGAAGTGCTGTTTGGGGAGTAGCCTAGAGACAGGGGCTTGGATTGGCGAAAGCTCGCCTGGCAGCGGAACGCCAGCTCCATGCGCATCATGCGCTTCTTGCGCATCTGTTTACATTCCCCTCACCCGCCATATCCCAAACTTATAAGAACGCTACTACACTTAACTTGGTGCAGGCTGGGACCGAGTCTGACCCTGGGGCTGGTCATATACTGCCGACGCAGAGAATTGCGGGGCCTACCTCGGTCCAGGTCTCAAAGGCCTACTATACCTCCTCCCACCCCTCCTCCACCTCCTCCTCCTCCGAATTACCATCCGTGGGCATGGCGCCATCAGTCGGTAGCTCTAGGCACAGCAGCAGTGCCGTCGCTAAGCGACAGCAGGCGGTGCTGAAACTGCTGAGCCTAGGCGATAAAAGGCACACCGCCCAAGAGCTATTACAGGGCATTCCACATCAAAGTTGTTAACTTTGTCGCCACCCTGCTGTGTAATCCCCAAAATATACTTGCAAACTTTTACCATTTAGGGATATTATTTCAGCGCTTCTTGCGCATCTGTTTACATTCCCCTCACCCGCCATATCCTAAACTTATAAGAACGCTACTACACTTGATCTTATACAAAAGGTTCTTAGAAGTGCTGTTTGGGGAGTAGCCTATAGACAGGGGCTTGGATTGGCGAAAGCTCGCCTGGCAGCGGAGCGCCAGCTCCATGCCAAGATCCAACTAACATAGTTTTAACTGCAGCACCTTTAATCTACTACTAGTTCACTGCCTCCATACATGGTCCCCTTATCAAACGAGCTGTGTCAGGCAGAATTTTGGGTTGTTTTCATGGCTTCCATGTTAACTTTGTCGCCACCCTGCTGTGTAATCCACAAAATATACTGGCAAACTTTTATCATGTACCGATATTATTTGAGCGCTTCTTGCTCACCTCCTTTGGTTCCTCTCTGCCACCCATTGGTTTGAAGCCTGAGTCCATTTAGGGTATGTCGCCATGACACTCTCTAGCCTGCTGCCGCTGCCTCTGCATGCCGTCCCCTATAGTGTCAGGGTCAATTATTGGATGTTTTAGATGCTATCTAGCTTCATTCTGTCACTCTGTCATGGCCATGCTGTTGCCCATAATTTTGGCATAATGGTGCGATTATGCAGCCTCAGAGGCATCCATGCATGCTGCCCCTGCTGTTTCCTGTCCATTTCCGTGGTGTTTCCATCCTTTTCTGAGGTTCCCAGGTGTTTGGCCAAGCTTCCCTGTGCAGAGCCTTGGTCCCCTTGAAAAATGCTCGAGTCTCCCATTGACTTCAATGGGGTTCGTTATTCGAGACGAGCACTCGAGCATCGGGAAAAGTTCGTCTCGAATAACGAGTACCCGAGCATTTTAGTGTTCGCTCATCTCTAGTCACAAATTCAGACATTTATGTCTTAGAAAAGTACTAACTGGTTTAATTTGCTTAATAGCTGGATGCTTTTATTTGGATCTGAAAAGGTCATGAATGGAGATACTTAATGTTTCTCCGTGTTAGTAATTAGCCATTCATTACTAATAGCCTTCACATTCTTTTTGTATTATGCAGGAATATATAACGTGCTCTTTTAGAGGATTCTTCATTTGTTTCCATTAGCAATTACCAAAATTGTAGTAGAAATAGTTTAAACCATTTTTACAATGTCACTCACCACTTCACATTGGTATTTTTTCCATTTCCTTCACATTACAGAACATATTTTGCTATGCAAAACTTTTAACTTTAAAGTAAAATACAATATATATATATATATATATATATATATATATATATATATATACCGTATGTGTGATTCTCATATATATCTTATAAATATGTTTGTTATCTGTACAATTCACAGGTTTAAACATTTTTTTTGCATTCTATTTTATACTTTAAAAGAAGATTTATCATGAAGAGAACTTTTAAACAGTATTGCTGAAATATATGTTATACTCATTGATAAAGTTGATGCATGTAACAGACTAAATATAAATGACAATTATAATTTTATGAAATATAGATAAATGTACAAGACACTACACGGCACAAATGAAAGCCATAAAAGGGAATGCCCAACAACTCAGGACTCCCCTGCCCCCAGACACTGCAAATACAACATAACACTAATGCATACAGCACAATCTAGTGCAAGAAAACATTTTTAAAAAATGTGCAAGTCACAACATCCATGGTACAAGCTGTCATACAATGCCAATATAAGACCAAAAAAGTAATGAAGAGGAAAGCAGCGTGAGCAGTCAGTGGATAAAAACATACCCCATAGATATCATCACACAATAGTGACTTGGTAAGGTCAGCGGTAAGGAAGTCAACATTGTGTGATTGTCACGGGTGCTCTTGCGACCCATCTCCCGGGTCGCAGGCGCACCCATGCTCCTCTCCGCTGTCAAGGTCCCCCAGTGAGTCACTTACCCCGCCACGATACATCGCGGACTCCAGCAGCGCAGTGCCCTTAAATTACTTAAGCCTGCCTCTTCATACACTTCCCACCGGATCTTTGTGACTCACAGCCCTTTAGAAAAAGCTCCCTAGCGATTATCCTGCGTTCCTGTGTCTCGTGCGTTCCTGTGCCTCCAGCATTCCTGTGTGTTCCTGTGTATCCTGCATTCCTGCTCCTGTGTGTTACTGATCCTGAGTCCTGTGTTACTGTAGTCCTGTGTTGCTGTGTTTCTGCATTGCTTTGTTCCTGTTCCCATCTGCCTGACCTCCCATTGCTGACCCCTGATTGGACTTGACATTGCATCTCTTGCTGCCTGCCCTGACCCTGTGCCTGAACCTGACCACGAGAGTGTCTACCACAAGACTGTCAAGATGGCATCTGTAGAGAAATAGGATATCTCTCACATTTTCTCACTATTGAGTCTTGACCTACAACCTCCTCAAGCAACCTCCTCAAACTCCAGGTACTTCAGGTGTTCTAAACCCTCACCTGCTGGACTTTTTAAAGTTTTACCCGATTCCACATAACTGAGTTTTCATAGATCACAGGTTCGTTATCTAGCTGTTTCTTCAACAAGGCAGTATATTCCTTCACTCTGGGCACGTCTTCTGTCATGGTTTTTACTGCCTAGAGGGCCATCTAGGACATGGTGGACTTGTTAAGAATTCGGGATGTACATGCAACAAGTCGCTCCCACCATCTTGCAGACTCCTACCTTCTCAGACAAAATGATAGAATCATACGGTTCTGGTACGCCATGGGGGAGGTTGTATCATGCTGTTCAGTACCACCTTTGAAAGCATTTCAGGTATATTTCACTAATGTTTGCTGGTTACAATAAAGACAACATCAACATTTTTGTTTATAGTTATCTGAGGAATAATGGACTCTAGACCTGCCTATATTTGATTGTGGACCTTGAACTGATCTGGAAACCCCCACCTTGATACTCCTACTCTATCTATACAGACTTTGTTATCTAATGACCCCTTGGGTGCCCCTTTCTTAGACTTCCAGAATCCCTTGGGATTCTCTACATTTTCTTTGTGTGCCTGATTAAACTTATCCTTGGGGATGGCGACGAAGGGATGAACAAATTTTATCACAACACACTCACCTTCCCAGCTTCGATGCAGGCTTGACCTGATTCTTCTGTCCCCACAAATCCAGTAAACATCAGAAACTGCTAATACATGGTAACTAGAGATGAGCGAACACACTCGTCCGAGCTTGATGCTCGTTCGGGCATTAGCGTACTCGTAACTGCTCGTTGCTCGGACGAATACTTCGCCAGCTCGAGAAAATGGCATCTCTCACCGTTTTGATTTTTAGCGGCCAGAAACAGAGCCAATCACAAGCCAGGAGACTCTGCACTCCACCCAGCATGATGTGGTACCCTTACACATCGATAGCAGTGGTTGGCTGGCCTGATCAGGTGACCCTGGAATAGACTAGCCCCTGCCCGCGCTGCTCGCATCAGGGGAGAGAGCTGCTGCTGCTGCAGGGATAGCGTTAGGGTGTTATATTAGCTTACTGTTAGGCAGGAGTGAGTCTACAAGAACCCAACAGCCCTTGTTAGGGCTAGAATAGCGTTATATATTTTTTTTTTTTGGTTTGCTTGTGGCTGGGCTTGCTGGCACTAGTAGTGCAGCTAGTACCATATTGTAAGGAATTTGCAGAGAGACTTGGGAATATTCTATTTAGCTCTTAGTGACACACACATTTCAAACACCTAAGTGGGACAATTTATTAGGGGTTTGATTGAATTAGGCACAGTCTGACGTTTTTTTTTTTTTTCAAAACTTAAAGTGACTTAAAATCCAGTTGTTGTGTGCTGTCTGTAGGTTAGAAACTAGGCACAAAAGAACCCAACCGACTTTCTTAGGCCTACAATAGCGTTAGATATATATATATTTTGTTGATTTGCTTGTGGCTGGCCTTGCTGGCACTAGTAGTGCAGCTAGTACCATATTGTGAGGAATTTGCAGAGAGACTTGGGAACGTTCTATTTAGCTTTTAGTGACACACACATCTCAAACACCTAAGTGGGACAATTTATTAGGGGTTTGATTGAATTAGGCACAGTTTGCTGATTTTTTTTTACTTTTATTTTTTTTTTATAACTCAAAGTCATAGGGCACAGCACAAAATCCAGTTGTGTGCTGTCAGTGTAGGTTAAAAACTAGCCATAGCAATAGGATAGCATCGTTTTGTAAAAAAAAAACACAAATAAATACACAAATAAAACAAAAAAAACAAAAAAAATCCCCAAAAAATTAAAGTTTACACTTTAATTTTGAAAATGTTGAACCCGAGGGCTAGGGGTAGAGGACGAGGGTGTGGATGTGGGCGTCCAACTACAGCAGGGGTCAGAGACACCACCTGCTGATGAGGGAGCAGGGGAACGCCGCAGAGTTACACTCCCTAGGTTCATGTCTCAAGTTACTGGGACTCGTGGTAGAGCACTGTTGAGGCCAGAACATTGCGAACAGGTGATGTTGTGGATTGCGGACAATGCTTCTAGCCATTTGTCCACCAGTCAGTCTTCCACGCAGTCCACCCATGTCACCGAAATCAGCACTCCTCAGCCTCCTTCCCCCCAGTCTGCCCCCTCCCAGCAAAATTTGGCATTTGAACCGGCATACTCTGAGGAACTGTTTTCTGGACCCTTCCCAGAGTCACAAACCACTTGTCCGGTTGCTGCTGAGCTTTTTTCCGATGCCCAGGTTTTCCACCGGTCGCAGTCTGTGGGTGATGATTACATTGATGACGTAGTGGAAGAAGTGTGTAAAGAGGTGTCGGACGATGAGGAGACATGGTTGTCAGACAGTGGTGAAGTTGTTGTCAGGGCAGGAAGTCCGAGGGGGGAGCAGACTGAGGGATCGCAGGATGATGGGTAGATAGGCCGGGTGAACACAGTGCTTCTGAGACGGAGGAGAGTCCTCGACGAGAACAGGTTGGAAGAGGCAGTGGTGGGGCCAGACGGAGAGGCAGGGCCAGAGCTGGTGCATCAGCGCCAAATATTTCACGTAGTGAAGCTCCCGTGGCAAGGGCTAGATTTTCGGAAGTCTGGAGGTTCTTTAAAGAAACACCGGATGACCGACGGACTGTGGTGTGCAACCTTAGTCACATCAGGATCAGCAGGGGTTCCACCACTACCATCTTAACCACCACCAGTATGCGCAGGCATATGAATGCTAAACACCCCACTTAATGGAACCAAGGTTGTTCACCTCCGGCCGGGCACACCACTGCTCCTTCCCCTGTGTCATCTGCTGCCTCTGCTAGTCAGCCCCCTGCCCAGGACCCCGGCCCAAACACCTCCCATGCGAAAACCACACCTTCGCCTCCACGATCCTCCACAGCATCTACCAATGTCTCAATGCACATCATTCAGCTCTCCATACCCCAGACGCTGGAGCGCAAGAGGAAGTACAGTGCAACCCACCCACACGCCCAAGCCCTCAACGTCCACATCTCAAAACTACTTAGCCTGGAGATGCTGCCCTATAGGCTGGTAGAGACCGAGGCCTTTTGCAACCTCATGGCGGCGGCTGCCCCTCGGTATTCGGTTCCCAGCCACCACTACTTTTCCCGATGTGCCGTCCCAGCCCTGCACCAGCACGTGTCAGACAACATCATCCGTGCCCTGACCAACGCCGTTTCTGACAAGGTCCACCTGACCTCGGACACGTGGACGAGTGCTGCCGGGCAGGGTCACTATATATTGCTGACAGCACATTGGGTTAACGAGGTGGAGACTGGGACCGAGTCTGACCCTGCGGCTGGTCATATACTGCTGACGCCGAGGATTGCGGGGCCTACCTCGATCCAGGTCTCTCAGGCCTACTATGCCTCCTCCTCCTCCCACCCCTCCTCCACCTCCTCCTCCTCCGAATTACCATCCGTGGGCATGGCGCCATCAGTCGGTAGCTCTAGGCACAGCAGCAGTGCCATCGCTAAGCGACAGCAGGCGGTGCTCAAACTGCTGAGCCTAGGCGATAAAAGGCACACCGCCCAAGAGCTATTACAGGGCATCATGGCGCAGTCTGATCTGTGGCTGGCACCGCTGAACCTGAAGCCAGGCATGGTTGTGTGTGACAATGGCCGTAACTTGGTGGCGGCTCTGCAACTCGGCAGACTGACACATGTGCCATGCCTTGCCCATGTGTTAAATCTCATAGTTCAGCGGTTCCTCAAGACATACCCCAATCTGTCTGATTTGTTCACGAAGGAGCGCCACATCTGTGCGCATTTCAGGAAGTCCAGCACAGATGCTGCCACTCTCAGGGCACCACAGCGCGGCCTCCAACTGCCCGCTCACCGACTGTTGTGCGATGTGCTCACGAGGTGGAATTCAACATTAACCATGTTATCCAGAGTTTACCAGCAGCACAGAGCGATTGTAGACTGCCAGATGTCAACTTCCACCAGAACTGGTAGTCAGGTCAGTCAGCTTCCTCAAGTCTACAATGAGGAGTGGACGTGGATGTCTGATATCTGTCAGGTGCTGAGTAACTTTGAGGAGTCAACACAGATGGTCAGTGGCGATGCCGCCATCATCAGCCTCACCATCCCGCTGCTTGGCCTGTTGAAAAACTCTCTGGTCAGCATGAAGTCGGAAGCTTTGCGCTCGTCACAAGAGACGGGGGAAGAAGTTTCCCTTGTTGATAGCCAAAGCACCCTCATGTCTGTTTCTCAGCGCATATCGGAGGAGGTGGAGGAGGATGAGGAGGAAGAGGAGGAGAATGTTGGCGGGACAGAAGAGGGGAGCATTGTTCAGTCCTTCACTGTTCAGCGTGTATGGGCAGAAGAAGAGGAGTTGGAGGAGTTGAAGGAGGAGGAAATGGAGAGTCAGGCGAGTGAGGGGAGTGAATTCTTGCGCATTGGTACTCTGGTGCATATGGCAGATTTCATGCTAGGCTGCCTATCCCGTGACCCTCGCGTTCAAAGAATTTATTCCAGCACCGATTACTGGGTATTCACTCTCCTGGCCCCAAGGTACAAGCAAAATCTTTCCACTCTCATCCCTGGAGAGGAAAGGAGTGTGAGAATGCACGCCCCGGTGCACAAGCTGAAACAGTATTTCCCTTCTGACAGCGCTAGCGGCAGAGGGCGTACTTCTGCGGGACAAGTAGCGAGGGAGAGTAGGCGAGCAGGCAGCTTTTCCATCACTGGCAGGGGTACGCTTTACAAGGCATTTGCAGGTTTTATGTCACCCCAGCAAGACACTGTCACCTGTCCCCAGTCTGGGCAGAGTAGGGATGATCTTTACAGAAAGATGGTGAGGGAGTACGTAGCTGACCATACCGTCGTGGTAAAAGATCACACAGCTCCCTACAACTACTGGGTTTCAAAGCTGGACATGTGGCACGAACTGGCGCTGTACAACTTGGCTGCCCTGCCGCTAGCGTGTTGTCCGAGCAGGTTTTCAGTGCAGCTGGTGGCATCATCACCGATAAGCTTACATGTCTGTCGACTGACAGCGCTGACAGGCTGACGCTTATCAAGATGAATAAAGCCTGGATTTCTCAGGATTTCCATTCTCCAACAGGTGAAGGAAGCTCAACCTGAATCATTTATGCACTCCTCCTCCTCATTTTCCTCCTTCTCCTCCTCTTTGTACACTAAAGCAGAGGAAACTGGCTATTTTTTGCCAGGGCCAACTGGCTCTAGCTATAGTACTCTATGTATTTAATTTTTCTGGAGGGCCACCTACCCGTTCCTCTGTTTTAAACAATTTTTGGGACTGCCACATACAGGCGCTCAATCTATTTAATTTTTCTGGAGGGCCACCTACCTGCTCCTGTGGTTTGAAAACTTTTTTGGACTGCCACATACAGGCACTATCCAAATTAAATTGTCTCCATAGCCGCCTCCACACGTCCTCTTTTTAGCTGCCTCCACACGTTGTCTCCATAGCTGCCTCCAAAAGTCGTCCATATATCTGCCTCCATACATCGTCCCCTTATCAAACGAGCTGTGTCAGGCAGAATTTTGGGTTGTTTTCATGGCTTTCACATCAAACTTGTTAACTTTGTCGCCACCCTGCTGTGTTATCCACAAAATATACTGGCAAACTTTTATCATTTACCAATATTATTTCAGCGCTTCTTGCGCATCTGTTTACATTCCCCTCACCCGCCATAACCCAAACTTATAAGAACACTACTACACTTGATCTTATACAAAAGGTTCTTAGAAGTGCTGTTTGGGGAGGAGCCGAGAGACAGGGGCTTGGACAGGCGAAAGCTCGCCTGGCAGCGGACCACCAGCTCCATCCCAAGATTAGGCAGCCTCAGAGCCATCCATGCATACTGCCCCTGCTGTTTCCTGTCCATTTTGCCTCCACTATCCTCCACAGCGTCCACCAATGTCTCCATGCGCAACTTTCAATGCTGGAGACCTGAAGTTTCAATCATAAAAGCAATATGGATGCCCCATACTGTCACTCTTAATCATGGAAGTCGTCTCCATGGCTGCCTCCACATGTCGTCCCCTTATCAAACGAGCTGTGTCAGGCTCATTTTTCGGGTGTTTCACCAGATACGTTATGGATCTTGGTCACTATGTCGCCACCATGCTGTGTTATCGACTAAATATACCCTCAACCTTTAGTTGACATAGGAAATCATTTCAGCGCTTCTTCCTCACCCCCTTTGGTTCTTTTCTGCCACCCATTGGTTTGAAGCCATTTAGGGTATGTGCTATGACACTCTCTAGCCTGACACTGCTGCCGCTGCCTCCGCATGCCGTCCCCTAAAGTGTCAGGGTCAATTATTGCATGTTTTAGATGCTATCTAGCCTCATTCGGTCACTCTGTCATGGCCATGCTGTTGCCCATAATTTTGGCATAATTGTGCGATTAAGCAGCCTCAGAGGCATCCATGCATGCTGCCCCTGCTGTTTCCTGTCCATTTCCGTGGTGTTTACATCATTTTCTGAGGTTTCCAGGTGTTTGGCCAAGCTTCCCTGTGCAGACCCTTGGTCCCCTTGAAAAATGCTCGAGTCTCCCATTGACTTCAATGGGGCTCGTTATTCGAGACGAGCACTCGAGCATCGGGAAAAGTTTGTCTCGAATAACGAGCACCCGAGCATGTTAGTGCTCGCTCATCTCTAATGGTAACCTGTGTTGTCAATGTTAAAGAAAATATTGTTGCACCAAGTGTAGGTAAAGTTTCCTACCATGGGGGCATTCCTGTCAACCCTATAAATACAGTGATGGTTGGGACATCCTTCAGCATAGAGTCAGTCAAAACAGACCAGCTAGGAGGAAGAATAAGTAAGTTTTCAGAGGGAAGCATGGAAGCATGCTGGCTTCCCTTCTAGCTTTAAAGATTTGACGTTGGTCAGCAGGACTTGAAAAAGGCAAGCGTAGTGAAGCTCCAAACTCTTTCTGTTGTGTCTATTTATACACATGTAGTATCCACGCTTCGTGGTGTGGGTCCTGAGGTCACTGGCTGGATCTGGAAGAGAATCAAAAACACTTGTGGACCTTCTCCAAGACCTGGCTCAATTGTATGGCATATTCCACCTGGTTTCTTGCCATCAAAAAGTCCTCAAAGGGGGACAATCCTGTCTTTCTGTTGGGGTTGTCCTAGCTGTTCTACTCCCAGGACCGACAGGGTTTCAGTCATTACCTGTCCAGTGAAGTGGGTTCCGCAAACAGACTTTATGGTTTCTGGGAGTCCAAACCTGCAGAAATTCTCACTCACCAATTTCTTGACTGTGGCCACTTATTGGTAGCTGGATAAAATCCATCTGCAGTCTCTTGTAGGAATACAGTGGCACTTTCTGTGGGGTCTTTACCACCTTACCTGCGTTGTGGAGGGCACAGCCTATACAGGCTTCCAAAGTCTAGTTACTAGGGTAGTAATGTCTGGGGAAAACCACTGGTGGTTTATGAGTGCTAGCAGGCCACCAGGATCTAAACCTGTGGATTGAACTTTTCAGGCTCAGTACTCACTGGACTACCGGACAGTCTCTGGGTTCCACCTATGCAGCTGCCTTTGAAGCCCTGCCAGCCACATCATTGCTCTTGGCTTCATTGGGGTTTACTTTATTACCCCACCTTTTGTGGAAGTAAGAGGGCATCCATGAGCTATTTAATCAGCCTGCTTAATGGGGGTCGCCTTCAAAGTCATGTTCGTCCAAAGTCATGTTCATATCCAATAAAGTTCCCGCCACTTGCAATCTACATCAGCTCAAATGTTTATTGTAGTAAATGGAACTTACAGCATATTAACGCAGGGACATTAGGGAATGCATTTTTGGCTCGTATCACAAGCCTTCACCATGATATACAGCTTTAATAGACACACATAAATACAAAGTAACAAAGTACAGGAATCCTGCCTCCCATGACGTGACATACTGGGATCAAAATCAAAAATCATTTTGATTTTGCTTCTAGGGGAAAATCTAAGAGAATGTAAAAAAGAGAAATTCAACATAAAACACACTGAAAAAATAGTAATAAAGTAATAAAATGACAAACTATAGTATGGTATAATTCAGCATAAGACATATCATGAAATACTGGTGAAATCGTAATCCCTGTTTAACCCCTTCGGCTCCTAAAATGTGGATCCAGTAAGCCTCTTGGCGACGGAGAAGGGTTTTGATATTACCTCCTCTGCTAGGTACTTCAGCATGTTCCACAACTTGAAATCTAAGTTGGACAATGGTGTGCTTTCTCTCATGAAAGTGATAAGGGATGGGTAATAATCGGTTATTACACCTAATAGTTAATTTTTGCTTATTTATTCACACTTTCACTGATTGTGTTGTCTCTCCGATATATAAATATCCACATGTTTCAATATGTGTCTTGGATATCCTATATGGAGAAATTTTGGACGAGTTCAATCTCGTCCAATCTATCATTTCTTTTTTTTTTTTTAATTAAACTTTATTAAATATTTCACATAGTACATAAAAAATAAATAATACCAACAGACATTTACTTTCAAAAAGGTATACATCACCATAGTAGTTTTACAACACGTTTCCTATATTAGCTTCCATATATTTTTTCCTAAATTTCTAAACAAAAGAGGAGCAATACATATCAACCTTATACCCTGTCTCCCTCCCTTGTATCCCACCCCTTCCCCCAGCAGGGAAAAAAGTGAATTAGTCTCACCGGTAATTCTGTTTCCATAAGTCCACCATGACGGCACCTGGAGGTTGCACCTTGACCTTTGGTAGGGACAGGATGTTGCGAGGTTTATAAGGCCCCTCCTCTGCCGCTGTTCCCCAGTGTCTTCCAAATAACCACCGGAGGTTCCAGTAGAGAGCTAGAAGATATTAGCCAGACATCATTAATAACACAGGGCAGGGTATATATAGCCGTCATGGTGGACTTATGGAAACAGAATTACCGGTGAGACTAATTCACTTTTTCCATGGCGTCCCCCATGACGGCACCTGGAGACTTACCAGATAAATAGACTAGGGAGGGACCACGGCCTGGAGAACTTTCCGTCCAAAGCTCAAGTCATGGCTAGAAGGTAGATCCAGGCGGTAGTGTTTCGGGAATGTCGATGTACTTGACCACGTAGCTGCCTTGCAGATCTGGGAGATGGATGCTCCCCGTTTCTCTGCCCAGGAAGTAGCCATAGCTCTAGTAGAATGGGCTGTTATGTTCTTTGAAAGACTCACATCTTGTAGCTGGTAGGATTTAGAGATGGTCTGTTTTATCCACCTAGCAATGGTGGAACTTGATGATTTCTCTCCTTTATTTTTTCCTCCAAACTGAATAAATAGGTTTCTGCACTTTCTGAAAGATTTGGTTCTATCTAGATAAATTATGACAGCTCTTCTGACATCGAGAGTATGCCAGAGTGCTTCCTTCTCATTCCTTGGGTTGTTACAGAAGGATGGTAAAACGATTTCCTGACTTCTATGGAAATCTGAGACTACCTTTGGAAGGAAAGACATATCTAATTTCAGAACTATTTTGTCTTCCGAGATGATCAAGAAGGGTTCTTTGGAAGATAGGGCCTGAAGTTCTCCAATTCTCCTGGCGGATGTTATGGCCACAAGGAAGGAAGTTTTGAGAGATAGGTCTTTCAGGCTGCATTCCGAGAGTGGTTCGAACGGAGGCTTCATAAGGGAGTCTAGGACTAGAGATAAGTTCCACTTAGGTATATCGGATCTGATTGTAGGTCGTAGTCTTAAGACTGCTTTCATGAACATCTTCACCCACTTGTGCTCTGCTAAGGGAAAGTCAAAACAGGCGCTTAGGGCCGATATTTGGACCTTAAGGGTGTTAGGTCTTAACTAGAGATGAGCGAACACTAAAATGCTCGGGTACTCGTTATTCGAGACGAACTTTTCCCGATGCTCGAGTGCTCGTCTCGAATAACGAACCCCATTGAAGTCAATGGGAGACTCGAGCATTTTTCAAGGGGACCAAGGCTCTGCACAGGGAAGCTTGGCCAAACACCTGGGAACCTCAGAAAAGGATGGAAACACCACGGAAATGGACAGGAAACAGCAGGGGCAGCATGCATGGATGCCTCTGAGGCTGCATAATCGCACCATTATGCCAAAATTATGGGCAACAGCATGGCCATGACAGAGTGACAGAATGAAGCTAGATAGCATCTAAAACATCCAATAATTGACCCTGACACTATAGGGGACGGCATGCAGAGGCAGCGGCAGCAGGCTAGAGAGTGTCATGGCGACATACCCTAAATGGACTCAGGCTTCAAACCAATGGGTGGCAGAGAGGAACCAAAGGAGGTGAGCAAGAAGCGCTCAAATAATATCGGTACATGATAAAAGTTTGCCAGTATATTTTGTGGATTACACAGCAGGGTGGCGACAAAGTTAACATGGAAGCCATGAAAACAACCCAAAATTCTGCCTGACACAGCTCGTTTGATAAGGGGACCATGTATGGAGGCAGTGAACTAGTAGTAGATTAAAGGTGCTGCAGTTAAAACTATGTTAGTTGGATCTTGGCATGGAGCTGGCGCTCCGCTGCCAGGCGAGCTTTCGCCAATCCAAGCCCCTGTCTATAGGCTACTCCCCAAACAGCACTTCTAAGAACCTTTTGTATAAGATCAAGTGTAGTAGCGTTCTTATAAGTTTAGGATATGGCGGGTGAGGGGAATGTAAACAGATGCGCAAGAAGCGCTGAAATAATATCCCTAAATGGTAAAAGTTTGCAAGTATATTTTGGGGATTACACAGCAGGGTGGCGACAAAGTTAACAACTTTGATGTGGAATGCCCTGTAATAGCTCTTGGGCGGTGTGCCTTTTATCGCCTAGGCTCAGCAGTTTCAGCACCGCCTGCTGTCGCTTAGCGACGGCACTGCTGCTGTGCCTAGAGCTACCGACTGATGGCGCCATGCCCACGGATGGTAATTCGGAGGAGGAGGAGGTGGAGGAGGGGTGGGAGGAGGTATAGTAGGCCTTTGAGACCTGGACCGAGGTAGGCCCCGCAATTCTCTGCGTCGGCAGTATATGACCAGCCCCAGGGTCAGACTCGGTCCCAGCCTGCACCAAGTTAAGTGTAGTAGCGTTCTTATAAGTTTGGGATATGGCGGGTGAGGGGAATGTAAACAGATGCGCAAGAAGCGCATGATGCGCATGGAGCTGGCGTTCCGCTGCCAGGCGAGCTTTCGCCAATCCAAGCCCCTGTCTCTAGGCTACTCCCCAAACAGCACTTCTAAGAACCTTTTGTATAAGATCAAGTGTAGTAGCGTTCTTATAAGTTTAGGATATGCCGGGTGAGGGGAATGTAAACAGATGCGCAAGAAGCGCTGAAATAATATCCCTAAATGGTAAAAGTTTGCCAGTATATTTTGTGGATAACACAGCAGGGTGGCGACAAAGTTAACAACTTTGATGTGGAATCCATGAAAACAACCCAAATTTCTGCCTGACACACCTCGTTTGATAAAGGGACGATGTATGGAGGCAGCTATATGGACGACTTTTGGAGGTAGCAATGGAGACAACGTGTGGAGGCTGCTATGGAGACAATTTAATTTGGATAGTGCCTGTATGTGGCAGTCCCAAACATTTTTCAAACCAGAGGAGCAGGTAGGTGGCCCTCCAGTAAAATGGGATAGATTGAGTGCCTGTATGTGGCAGTCCCAAAAATGTTTCAAACCAGAGGAGCAGGTAGGTGGCCCTCCAGTAAAATGGAATAGATTGAGTGCCTGTATGTGGCAGTCCCAAAAATTGTTCAAACCAGAGGAGCAGGTAGGTGGCCCTGCAGTAAAATGGAATAGATTGAGTGCCTGTATGTGGCAGTCCCAAAAATTGTTCAAACCAGAGGAGCAGGTAGGTGGCCCTGCAGTAAAATGGAATAGATTGAGTGCCTGTATGTGGCAGTCCCAAAAATGTTTCAAACCAGAGGAGCAGGTAGGTGGCCCTCCAGTAAAATGGAATAGATTGAGTGCCTGTATGTGGCAGTCCCAAAAATTGTTCAAACCAGAGGAGCAGGTAGGTGGCCCTGCAGTAAAATGGAATAGATTGAGTGCCTGTATGTGGCAGTCCCAAAAATTTTTTAAAACAGAGGACCGGGTAGGTGGCCCTCCAGAAAAATGGAATAGATTGAGTGCCTGTATGTGGCACTCACAAAAATTGTTTCAAACAGAGGACCGGGTAGGTGGCCCTCCAGAAAAATTAAATGCATGAAGTACTATAGCAAGAGCCAGTGGGCCCTGTCAAAAAATAGCCATTTTCCTCTGCTTTACTGTACAAAGAGGAGGAGAAGGAGGAAAATGAGGAGGAGGAGGAGGAGTGGATCAATTATTCAGGTTGAGCTTCCTTCACCTGGTGGAGATTGGAAATTCTGAGAAATCCAGCCTTTATTCATTTTAATAAGCGTCAGCCTGTCAGCGCTGTCAGTCGACAGGCGTGTACGCTTATCGGTGATGATGCCACCAGCTGCACTGAAAACCCGCTCGGACAAGACGCTAGCGGCAGGGCAGGCAAGAACCTCCAAGGCGTACAGCGCCAGTTCGTGCCACATGTCCAGCTTTGAAACCCAGTAGTTGTAGGGAGCTGTGTGATCATTTAGGACGATGGTATGGTCAGCTACGTACTCCCTCACCATCTTTCTGTAAAGATCAGCCCTACTCTGCCGAGACTGGGGACAGGTGACAGTGTCTTGCTGGGGTGACATAAAGCTGGCAAAAGCCTTGTAAAGCGTACCCTTGCCAGTGCTGGACAAGCTGCCTGCTCGCCTACTCTCCCTCGCTACTTGTCCCGCAGAACTACGCACTCTGCCGCTAGCGCTGTCAGAAGGGAAATACTGTTTCAGCTTGTGCACCAGGGCCTGCTGGTATTCATGCATTCTCACACTCCTTTCCTCTCCAGGGATGAGAGTGGGAAGATTTTGCTTGTACCGTGGGTCCAGGAGAGTGAACACCCAGTAATCGGTGCTGGAATAAATTCTTTGAACGCGAGGGTCACGGGATAGGCAGCCTAGCATGAAATCTGCCATATGCGCCAGAGTACCAACGCGTAAGAATTCACTCCCCTCACTGGCCTGACTGTCCATTTCCTCCTCCTCCAACTCCTCCAACTCCTCTTCTTCTGCCCATACACGCTGAACAGTGAAGGACTCAACAATGGTCCCCTCTTGTGTCTCGCCAACATTCTCCTCCTCTTCCTCCTCATCCTCCTCCACCTCCACCTCCTCCGATATGCGCTGAGAAACAGACCTCAGGGTGCTTTGGCTATCAACAAGGGAATATTCTTCCCCCGTCTCTTGTGACGAGCGCAAAGCTTCCGACTTCATGCTGACCAGAGAGTTTTTCAACAGGCCAAGCAGCGGGATGGTGAGGCTGATGATGGCGGCATCGCCACTGACCATCTGTGTTGACTCCTCAAAGTTACTCAGCACCTGACAGATATCAGACATCCACGTCCACTCCTCATTGTAGACTTGAGGAAGCTGACTGACCTGACTACCAGTTCTGGTGGAAGTTGACATCTGGCAGTCTACAATCGCTCTGCGCTGCTGGTAAACTCTGGATAACATGGTCAGTGTTGAATTCCACCTCGTGGGCACGTCGCACAACAGTCGGTGAGCGGGCAGTTGGAGGCGGCGCTGCGCTGCCCTGAGAGTGGCAGCATCTGGGCTGGACTTCCTGAAATGCGCACAGATGCGGCGCACCTTCGTGAGCAAATCAGACAGATTGGGGTATGTCTTGAGGAAACGCTGCACTATCAGATTTAACACATGGGCCAGGCATGGCACATGTGTCAGTCTGCCGAGTTGCAGAGCCGCCACCAGGTTACGGCCGTTGTCACACACAACCATTCCCGGCTTGAGGTTCAGCGGTGCCAGCCACAGATCAGTCTGCGCCGTGATGCCCTGTAATAGCTCTTGGGCGGTGTGCCTTTTGTCGCCTAGGCTCAGCAGTTTGAGCACCGCCTGCTGTCGCTTAGCGACGGCACTGCTGCTGTGCCTAGAGCTACCGACTGATGGCGCCGTGCCCACGGATGGTAGTTCGGAGGAGGAGGTGGAGGAGGGGTGGGAGGATGAGGAGGCATAGTAGGCCTGAAACACCTGGACCGAGGTAGGCCCCGCAATCCTCGGCGTCGGCAGTATATGAGCAGCCCCAGGGTCAGACTCGGTCCCAGCCTCCACCAAGTTAACCCAATGTGCCGTCAGCGATATATAGTGGCCCTGCCCGGCAGCACTCGTCCACGTGTCCGTGGTCAGGTGGACCTTGTCAGAAACGGCGTTGGTCAGGGCACGGATGATGTTGTCTGACACGTGCTGGTGCAGGGCTGGGACGGCACATCGGGAAAAGTAGTGGCGGCTGGGGACCGAATACCGAGGGGCGGCCGCCGCCATGAGGTTGCGAAAGGCCTCGGTCTCTACTAGCCTATAGGGCAGCATCTCCAGGCTAAGCAATCTGGAGATGTGCACATTAAGGGCTTGGGCGTGCGGGTGGGTTGCACTATATTTGCGTTTCCGCTCCAGCGTCTGGGGTATGGAGAGCTGAACGCTGGTGGATGCTGTGGAGGATCGTGGAGGCGACGATGGGGTTTTTGTGCCAGGGTCCTGGGCAGGGGGCTGACTAGCAGCTGACACAGGGGAAGGAGCAGTGGTGTGCACGGCCGGAGGTGAACGGGCTTGTTGCCACTGAGTGGGGTGCTTAGCATTCATATGCCTGCGCATACTGGTGGTAGTTAAGCTAGTAGTGGTGGAACCCCTGCTGAGCCTGGTTTGGCAAATGTTGCACACCACAGTCCGTCGGTCATCCGGTGTTTCCTTAAAGAACCTCCACACTTCTGAAGATCTAGCCCTCGCCGCAAGAGCCCTCACCACGGGAGCTTCACTAGTTGACAGTGGCGCTGATGCACCAGCTCTGGCCCTGCCTCTCCGTCTGGCCCCACCACTGCCTCTTCCAACCTGTTCAGGTCGAGGACTCTCCTCCGTCTCAGAAGCACTGTGTTCACCCGGCCTCTCAACCCAGCTTGGGTCTGTCACCTCATCATCCTCCGATCCCTCAGTCTGCTCCCTCCTCGGACTTCCTGCCCTGACAACAACTTCCCCACTGTCTGACAACCGTGTCTCCTCATCGTCGGACACCTCTTTACACACTTCCACTACGTCAAGAAGGTCATCATCACCCACAGACTGTGACTGGTGGAAAACCTGGGCATCGGAAAATTGCTCAGCAG
The DNA here is from genome assembly GCF_040894005.1 of Engystomops pustulosus. Classification (NCBI taxonomy): domain Eukaryota; kingdom Metazoa; phylum Chordata; class Amphibia; order Anura; family Leptodactylidae; genus Engystomops; species Engystomops pustulosus. The sequence continues at coordinate 44,266,112 of NC_092421.1, forward strand.
CAACCGGACAAGTGGTTTGTGACTGTGGGAAGGGTCCAGAAAACAGTTCCTCAGAGTATGCCGGTTCAAATGCCAAATTTTCCTGGGAGGGGGCAGACTGGGGGGGAGGAGGCTGAGGTGCAGGAGCTGGAGGAGTGGGGATTTCGGTGACATGGGTGGACTGCGTGGAAGACTGACTGGTGGTGGACAAATTGCTCGAAGCATTGTCAGCAATCCACGACATCACCTGTTCGCACTGTTCTGGCCTCAACAGTGCTCTACCACGAGTCCCAGTAACTTCAGACATGAACCTAGGGAGTGTAGCTCTGCGGCATTCCCCTGCTCCCTCATCAGCAGGTGGTGTCTCACCCCGCCCAGGACCACGGCCTCTGACCCCTGCAGTAGTTGGACGCCCACGTCCCCGCCCTCGTCCTCTACCCCTAGCCCTCGGGTTAAACATTTTTAAAATGAGAGTTATAACTTTTTTTTTTTTTTTACTTCTTTTTGTTTTTTTTGGTGTTTTTTTGTGTTTTTTTTTTTTTTTGTGTTTTTTGTTTTTTTTTTAGTTTTTAAAACCAAACAATCCTATCCTATTGCTATGGCTATTTTCTAGCCAAGTATCAAAGGAAGCACACTACTATGCCAGATGAGATGACACTGAGTTATTGCCTAATAGAAATCCAACCCCTACTGAATTTTGCCACTTCGGCCTTTGCTATGGATATGTGCGCCACTAAGCGCAGAACACAGCGGTCGCAAGTCTCACTACAAATTGCTCAGAATTGGCAAGTACATGCACTGCAGAAACTACAGCCACCAGCAGATCAACCAGAAATCAAATATATAGAACGCTACTGTAGGCTTCAAGAAGCTGTTTGTATTCTCCTATGGCTATTTTCTAGCCAAGTATCAAAGGAAGCACACTACTATGCCAGATGAGATGACACTGAGTTATTGCCTAATAGAAATCCAACCCCTACTGAATTTTGCCACTTCGGCCTTTGCTATGGATATGTGCGCCACTAAGCGCAGAACACAGCGGTCGCAAGTCTCACTACAAATTGCTCAGAATTGGCAAGTACATGCACTGCAGAAACTACAGCCACCAGCAGATCAACCAGAAATCAAATATATAGAACGCTACTGTAGGCTTCAAGAAGCTGTTTGTATTCTCCTATGGCTATTTTCTAGCCAAGTATCAAAGGAAGCACACTACTATGCCAGATGAGATGACACTGAGTTATTGCCTAATAGAAATCCAACCCCTACTGAATTTTGCCACTTCGGCCTTTGCTATGGATATGTGCGCCACTAAGCGCAGAACACAGCGGTCGCAAGTCTCACTACAAATTGCTCAGAATTGGCAAGTACATGCACTGCAGAAACTACAGCCACCAGCAGATCAACCAGAAATCAAATATATAGAACGCTACTGTAGGCTTCAAGAAGCTGTTTGTATTCTCCTATGGCTATTTTCTAGCCAAGTATCAAAGGAAGCACACTACTATGCCAGATGAGATGACACTGAGTTATTGCCTAATAGAAATCCAACCCCTACTGAATTTTCCCACTTCGGTCTTTGCTATGGATATGTGTGCCACTAAGAGCTAAACACAACGGTAGCAAGTCCCCCTGCTAATTCCTCACAAAATGGTAAAAGATGCAAATTAAAATAAAAAAAGTAGAACGTTATTGTAGCCCTAAGAAGGGCTGTTGGGTTCTTTGAGAATCACTCCTGCCTAACAGTAAGCTAATAGAACACCCTAACGCTTTCCCTGACCAGCAGCAGCTCTCTCCCTAGCGGCATCCAGAGACAGAATGATCCGAGCAGCGCGGCCAGCGGCTAGTCTATCCCAGGGTCACCTGATCTGGCCAGCCAACCACTGCTATCGACGTGTAAGGGTACCACGTCATGCTGGGTGGAGTGCAGAGTCTCCTGGCTTGTGATTGGCTCTGTTTCTGGCCGCCAAAAAGCAAAACGGCGGGAGCTGCCATTTTCTCGAGCGGGCGAAGTATTCGTCCGAGTAACGAGCAGTTTCGAGTACCCTAATGCTCGACCGAGCATCAAGCTCGGACGAGCATGTTCGCTCATCTCTACTCTTAACCCTTTAGAGAAACCCTCCTGTAAAAAATCAAGAATTCTAACGATATTTGGTTTGCCTGGAATCGGGGGACGGTCCTCGCACCAAGATATATACTTTTTCCAGATTTTGTAGTATATTTTGTTGGTGACTGGTTTTCTGCTTGCTATTAGGGTCTGTATGACCTGGTGAGAGATTCCCTTAGCTAGGAGCAATTCCCTTTCAGGAGCCAGGCCGCTAGGTTCAGAAACTTCGGGTCTGGGTAAAGAAGAGGGCCCTGGTGTAGCAGATCCCTTCTGCAGGGAAGGAAGATGGGTCCTGAGATTGCTAATTTTAAGAGAAGTGGAAACCATGGTTTTTTCGGCCAGAATGGCGCTACTAGGATCACTGTCGTCTGACTCGATTGAATTTTTTGTAAGATTCTGGAGATTAGGGGAAATGGCGGAAAGGCATATGCTAGATTTGTCCCCCATGATTGGCTTAAGGCATCCAGTGCTAGAGGGTTGTCTTTGGGTGAGATGGAAAAAAATACCTCTATTTGAGTATTCTTTTTTGAAGCGAACAGATCTATTGACGGAGAGCCCCATTTCTGGGTTAGAGAAAGGAAGACATCCCTGTTCAGGGACCACTCGTGTGGGTCCATCTTTTCTCTGCTCAGGAAGTCCGCCGACTGATTCTCTGACCCTTTTAGGAACACCGCTGTTAAGGAATTTAGGTGATTCTCTGCCCAGGAAAAAATCTTCTTGGTGACCTCCATCAGGTCCGAGGATCTTGTGCCCCCTTGACGGCGTAGATAGGCCACTGTAGTCACATTGTCTGACAGGATCCTGATATTTTTTACCTGGGTTCTGGGTAGCCTTTTTAGTGTTTCCCACACTGCCGATAATTCCCTTAGATTTGAAGATTGTCTTCTCAACCAAGGGGACCATGACCCCTGAAGATAACGGTCTGGTAGAACGGCTCCCCATCCTGAGGAACTGGCGTCCGTTTGGATGACTAGGACTGGAGTCGGGTTCCAAGGTATTCCTTTTTCTAGATGTTGCTGGTGTTTCCACCAGTTTAGAGAATTTTTGACTTCCAAGGGAATGACCTTCTTGAAGTCCAAATGTTCCAAGTTCTTGTCCCAAATCTTTAATGTCCACGCCTGTAGTGTTCTTACATGGAACTGGCTCCATGATACACAGTTTAGGCAAGCTGTTAAGTGACCTAGCAGTCTCATGGCTGAGCGGACACTGCATGATTTTTTCCTTTGGAATTTGTCTATGCAAGAGGTAAGGGATTCTCTCTTGTCCTGTGGGAGAAAAGAAGCTTGGCGTCTGGAATCTAACATCACCCCTAAGAATCTTGTCTCCCTCTGGGGGTCTAGATGAGATTTTTGGAGAATTATAATCCAGCCCAGATTTTCCAGGGTTCAGATTGTCCGATCTCTGTGGTTGAGAAGAGTCGGGGTCGAGTCTGCCACTATGAGGAGGTCGTCCAGATATGGAATAATGGAGATACCTTCTTTTCTCAAGAATGCCGTCACTTCTGCCATGACTTTTGTGAAGATTCTTGGGGCTGATGAAATTCCGAAAGGCAAGGCTCTGAATTGAAAGTGGCAGACCTTCCCTTGTGGCGATTCTACCGCGAATCTTAGGAATTTTTGATGATTTTTGTGTATGGGGACATGATAGTAGGCGTCCTTTAGGTCGATGGTGCACATTTGTGCGCCTGGAGGAATTAGTGGGGTGGCTGTCTTCACCGATTCCATCTTGAAATATTTGTATTTTATGTTCTTGTTTAGCCGTCTGAGATTTATAATAAGTCGAAGGGTCCCATTTGGCTTTTTCACAAGAAATAAGGGGGAGTAGAAGCCCTTCTTTTCTTCTTCTTTGGGAACTGTAACAATTACCTTCATTGATAACAGTTCTTGCAGATTTTTCCATAACTGCGTTGTCATTCTCCGAGATGTTAGGTTGGAGACAAGAAATTTTTGTTGTGGAGGGGAGCTGAATTCTATCTGATAACCTGATTTGATGATACTCAGGATCCACTTGTTTGATGTGATCGTCTTCCATCTGTGGAGGAAGAAAAGAAGACGCCCCCCTACCTGGTAGTCACTGTTTTTTTGATTGATGTGGAAGGTTGGAGAATAGATATCCTCGACCTCTTCCACCTTTGTTGAAGGGCCAGCGGCCCTGTTTTCCTCTGCCTCTGGAGTCTTTAGGATCCTTGGAATTCCGAAAGGAAAAGTTTTTCTGAGGTTTTTTAATTTCCGGGAACCCTTTCTTTTTATCAGAGGCCTTTTCCAGAAGAGTATCTAGTTCAGCGCCGAACATGAAGTCTCCTGAGAATGGGATGTTGCAGAGCTTCGTCTTGGACTTTACATCCCCTCCCCACTGTCTAAGCCAAATAGCTCTGCGGACTGAATTAGACAGCGCCCCTTCTTTGGCTGACAGTCTGATGTTTTCTGCTGAAGCATCAGCAAGAAATCCTGTCGCTGAACGCAGCAGCGGTATCGTCTGTAGAAGGAGATTCCTGTCCGCATCTGTTTTAAGGTGGTCTTCCAATTCTCCCAACCAAAAAAACAGAGTTCTCGCTACCGAAGTAGCGGCTATGTTAGACTTGAGGCTAAGCATGGAAGATTCCCAGACTCTACGGAGTAAGCCATCAGCCTTCCTGTCCATGGGGTCTCTTAATTGAGAAGAGTCCTCAAAAGGCAGGTCCGTTTTTTTCACCACTTTAGACACTTGGATGTCTACCTTAGGGGGGCTGTCCCAGGTTTCTGTCTCTTTGGGGTCAAAGAGTAACCTGTTTCTGAACTCTTTAGTGATATATGCCCGCCCCTCAGGATTCTTCCATTCTTCTTGGATGATATCCTTTAGGGTTTGATTTATGGGAAAAACCCTTTTCCTTTTGGATTTTAACCCTCCAAAAAGTTCATCTTGAATGGATTTAGGCTCTACCACCTCTTCCACATTAAGCGTATTGCGTACGGCTTTAAGGAGGTTATCCAGTTCATCATTAGAAAAGAGGTATTTTGAGGTTCCTTTGTCCTCAGATACCAAGGAGACGTCTTCAAGCGAGTCCTTCCAAGAATAGGTAGGAGCCGCAGAGTGTTTATCATAGTCAGAATCAGTATCTAGAGATCTAAGTCTTTTAGGAGCTGGCTCTGGATATAAATCCGGGTCCTGGTCTGGTTCAGGTTCAGGATTTGGCTCAAGACCTAGACCCGGGACCGGTCGGTTTAAATTAGTAAACATCATAAGGGAGGATTGGAATTCCTCCCGCATGGCCACTTTAAGCTCATTTAACATAGACTCCTTTTCTTGTTGTAAGGCCCTGGCTAGGCAATCAGAACATAGCGATTTAGGATATAAATCTGATAATCTTATGTTACAAGAAAGGCATCTTTTTGATTTAGTAACACATTTTCCTTTTTTGGGGTCCTTGTCTTTCCTCTCCTTGTCCTTAGGTCTTGAAGGGTCGTCCTAGGACAAGGAGACAGACTATATTAAAATCCACAAAATAGTGCACAACAAGATTTTACCCCTTTAAGAAAAGTTTTTTGGTTGTACTCACGGTACCCGGGACAATGGGGGAAGAACCAAGGTCGTCCGCCATAATAGAGGATATTTCCACAGCTTCAGTGATGAACTCGTTGGTGGTATAGAGGCTGACACTAGGCAGGAAGCACTTTTAAGCTTCCCGCCGCCTCCTAAGCCAATCAGATGGCTTCTAGCGATCACGTGGCTCGAACCCGGAAGTCGAGTGTACTGCGCATGCGCGAACCGGCCGGCGATACACGGCCGTCGCTCAGTACACGCCGGCGTTCCGGTAGGAAAAAGCTGTAGGAGGTAGCTCCCGGCGGCCGGGAGGCACCTTATCCAGGGTCCGGAGACCCGTGCCCCCCTCGGCTTTAGCTCTAGGCTGCAGGAGGAGGGGGGCCAGGACCGCGTCCTGCAGGACACCAGGCCAGGAAGGGAGGTAAGACCCCCGCTCGCGACCAGTCCTGGGGGGTTCTAATTCCATCCCCCCCCCCAAGGGGAGAGACGAGGTCTCGCAACCCTGACCCTTGGTAGGGACAGGAATACACTGGGGAACAGCGGCAGAGGAGGGGCCTTATAAACCTCGCAACATCCTGTCCCTACCAAAGGTCAAGGTGCAACCTCCAGGTGCCGTCATGGGGGACGCCATGGAAAAAATGCTTTTTAATGCCATTTCTACCAAATGTTTTCCCATTTAAAAATTTACATTCCAATGATGGCGTACATTCTCGAACCAAAATCCCCAACGTATTCTCAAATACCCCTCTCCAAAATTTTGCCACTGCCGAACACTTTCATATAAGGTGTAGGAAGGTAGCTTCCATCATGTTACATTTAAAACAACCTGAATCCTCCTTAACTTTCATTTGAAATAATAAATCAGGGGTGTAATAAATTCTGTAAACCATGTTAAATTGTATTACCCTATAGTTCCAATTGAGTGAACAACACTTAATATTATTATGTATGCGCCCCCTCTTCAGATATCAAGCACTTATATTTGAGCCCAGCTTCATAAATCCACAGTTTACACAACAGTATGCTGCACTCCAGACAATACTGTCGTAAGAAGTGAATATTATTCCACAATCCTGGTCAGCAGTTTTAGCAACAATATGCAATCTCACCACCAAGAGGTTCAAAGGATAAGTTTTAATGCCCAGTCATGACAGGCCATTTTAACAACAATATACCGCAACAGTTTAAATAATGGATGTTAATACCCATCTTCACTGGTCATTTTATATCAGTCATATCGTCATATAGTCATGACCATAAGAACGAAAAATGATTGAAGAAATAAATATTGGCCAACAGTACTGGCAAGGAATCTGACCCTTTTATCAGCAGTCTATGACCACAAAAATATACCAGAACGGAAAATAAATGGATGTTAGTTCATAGTCCTAACAGGTAATCTAGCCTTAATGTACCACAACAGGAAGAAAGTAGTTATCACAATACATGTTAGGCCAATATCTTATTGAGCAGTTGATATTAAGCAATTGATCAGCAATGAAACCGATCCTTCTCTGAGTGTCCCTCACCACGGCAGACCTTCCGGCAGAATTCTCAGACCCTGTAATGCTGTCTCACTCAGCTACAGACCTTCCGGCAGAGTTTAAAGACGCTGCGCCGACTTCTCCTGCAGGCCCTGAGCCTCGTACACACCTCCTGCTCTGGTATATCCTCCGGATAGCGCTATGTTTTTCCAGCACCTCCTCTCTTCAGGCTCAGCGGAACCGGCCACAGCAGCAACAGCCGGGAAGCTCCCCGACCTCACCTGCTGCTACGACCTCTGCCAGTCTCTTCCGTTTGGGACACCGGCATTTGGTAAGCCGAGACTGCATACACGCTAGGTGGTGAGCGGCCAGAAGGGGAGGAGGATGCGGCACTGATGACCACCTCACGTCCTGCTGCTACACGTCCACACCCTGATGATCAATCTGTCATTTCTAGATTTGTTATCAGATACTATCCTGCAAACACGTTGAAACCGAGATTTAGGTATTGATTTCTTTGTTGGGTATGGATGATTGCTTCTATGGTGTAAAACACTATTCCTATCAGTGCTTTTCCTGAATAAATCTGTACCTAAAGTATCATCCTTATTTTTGAGTACCATCGTGTCTAGAAAACTAATTTTCTCAATGTCACTTGTCATGGTGAATTTAAGTTCACTCCGGATGGAATTGAGGTACAGCAAGAATTCATTAAGGGTCTCCAGTGGCCCCACCCACCGGCAAAACACATTGGGGCAAATTTACTTACCCGGTCCATTCGCGATCCAGCGGCACGTTCTCTGCACTGGATTCGGGTCCGTCCGGGATTTATTAAGACAGTTCCTCCGACGTCCACCAGGTGGCGCTGCTGCGCTGAAAGAGCATCGGAACGCACTCAAGTTCACCGGCCTATTCCAAGTGAAGGTAAGTGCAAGCTCCGCGACACATTTTTTGTTTTAAATGCGGCGGTTTTTCCAAATCCGTCGGGTTTTTGTTCGGCCGCACCCCCCGATTTCCATCGCATGCATGCCAGCGCCGATGCGCCACAATCCAATCGCGTGTGCCAAAATCCCGGGGCAATTCAGGGAAAATCGGCGCAAATTGAAAATATTCGGGTAACACGTCGGGAAAACGTGAATCGGGCCCTTAGTAAATGACCCCCATTGTTTATAAAATGACGTCTAAGCTTCACATGATGAATGTAAAGAGGACTGGTAAAAACATAATCTTCCTCAAATGCTACCATGTAACAATTTGCACAGGGCAGGGCCACATTTGACCCTTTTGCTGTCCATCTTTTTTGTAAGTAGTAATTATCCTGAACAAGGAAATAGTTTTCTGAAAGAACAATATCTAACAGCTCCAATAGGAACAGCCTCAGCTCAGAAATGGATCACAATGTAACATTCTTCCTACCGCTTCAATGCCCAATTTATGTTCTATCACCGTATAAAGACTGACTAGACATTATACACAGCGACGTGTGTGGTTCAATGAGACTAAGCACACTATAACAAGTATATAGTGACCTTCATAGACGACTATTCACCGATCGCGGGTGTTTTCCTGCAGATCGCCGCTGGCACCTTCAAAGAGATGGCGTCGCTTCCCGTGACGTCATTGGGGAGTGGCGATCCGTCGCCATGGTAGCTTTGGGCCTCACGAAGACCCGAAGCTACTTCGGGTTAACCCATTCATTACAATGTGCTATCACGACATTGTAATGCATGAGTAGTAAAATACACATATACTTCCATACTGTAGTATGGCAGTATATGATAGGATCGTACAGACACCTTAGGGTTGAAGTACCCTAGGGAGTCTGAAAAATAGTAAAAATAAAAAAAAGTTAAAAAAAAAATTATAATTAACAAACCTAAAAATTCAAATCCCCCTTTCCCTAGAACTGATATAAATATAAATAAACAGTAAAAATCATAAACACATTAGGTATCGCCGCGTCCCAAAATGCCCGATCTATCAAAATATAACGTTTTTTTTTCACTGTGTTTAACCCCATAACGGAAAATCGCGCCAAAAGGCGAAAATGGCACTTTTTTTGCCATTTAAAAAAAAAAAAAAAAAATTCTATAAAAAGTGATCAAAAGGTCGCACAGTCCTAAAAATGATAACATTGTAAATGTCATCAAAATCCACAAGAAAACGATACCACCCATAGCTCCAAACACCAAAGTATAAAAAAGTTATTAGCCCCAGAAGATGGCAAAACCCCCCAAAAAATTGGTATCCTCGTAATTTTACCGAACCAAAGAATAAAGTAGATATGTCATTTGTGGCGCACAGTGAAATCCGTAAAATCCAAGCCCACAAGAATACGGCACAAATGCGCTTTTTTACCAATTTCACTGCATTTGGAAGTTTTTTCCCACTTCCCAGTACACAGCATGGAATATTAAATACAACTATTTTGAAGTGTAATTTGTTACGCAGAAAATAAGCCATCACACAGCTCTGTACATAGAAAAATAAAAAAAGTTACAGATTTTTGAATGTGGGGAGTGAAAAATAAAAAACGCAAAAACGAAAAAGGGCTGCAGCGGGAAGGGGTTAAAGTTTAAAATTGCAGATGGCACCCTTGAACGATATAAAGCAAGACTAGTTGCCAAAGGATACTCACAAAAGTATGGAGAAGACTACGACCAGACATTCACTCCAGTGGTTAAACACGCTGCTATCAGAACTTTACTCTCGGTAGCAGCTAACAATAAAATGCAGGTGAAACACTTTGATGTAAAAACTGCCTTTTTACATGGTGAGTTAACTGAAGACATTTATATGGAACAACCACCAGGATTCAAAGATGAGCAAAGACCAGACCAATTATGCAAACTTCAGAATAGTATATATGGTCTAAAACAGGCAGCCAGGCCGTGGAATGTGAAATTAAATGAGGTCCTTACCAGTGAGGACTTTCAGCGGAGTAAGGCAGACCCCTGCCTGTACACAAAGAGACTGACAGACAGATGGATCTTTGTACTCATTTATGTGGATGATCTTTTGGTCTATTTTGAACGAGAAGGGGATGAATGAGGAATATTACAAACCTTGAATCTGAACTTTGAGACCAAGGATCTTGGAAACATAAGCAACTACCTCTGCATTCAGATTGAGAGGGAAGAAGATGGAAGTTTTCTTCTGAACCAGCAGCACAAAATTCAGGAAATAATTGAGACTTTTGGATTGGAAGATGCAAAAACAGAGAAGTCTCCCATGGAAACCAACCACCTGAAAGAGATGAACAATCAAAACAAATTGCTACCAAATGATAACCAATTTAGAAGAGCCATAGGAAAATTGCTGTACATTGCCACTGCTACAAGACCAGATATTGCAGCAGCCATAGGAATTTTATGCAGAAAAACCTCAATGCCAAGTCAACTAGATTGGAATGGCATAAAGAGAGCAATATGCTATTTAAAGGGAACCTTGCATTCTAAGCTGAAGTTACCAGCAAAAAACAAATGTAACCTAATAGGATATGTTAATGCTGATTGGGCTGGAGACCTGAGCGACAGAAAATCCACCAGTGGCTATCTGTTTCTCATCTCGGGTGGTGCTGTAAGCTGGGCTAGCAGAAAACAGCTGAGTGAAAGGCCCGTTCCACACTTGTGAGTGTGATGCGATGAACTCGCATCACACTCCCAACGCATGCTGCCGGGAACGCACGACCTGAACGCTGCACCGAGGGAGTGAACTCACATGCTGGAACGGGCCTAACACTTTCATCAACAGAAGCAGAGGTATGTTGCAGCAGCACATGCAAGTCAAGGAGCTATCTGGCTACGACAACTGTTGCTCGACTTGGGTGAACAACATTTGGAACCAACTAAGGTTTTTGAAGACAACCAAGGATGTCTTGCACTTGCACAGATGGAAAGACTCAACCCAAGAACCAAGCATATTGATGTTAAATTTCATTTTCTGCGGGATCTTCAAGAACATGAAGCTCTGGAATTAAAGTACTGCCCAACTGAGGAAATGTTCACGGATATGTTCACGGCCTAATGGACTAAGCCTTAGCTGTTGAGAAGGGGTGTTGAAGAATATACAACAGCTTTAGCTTATGTTAGAGGACCTAAGTCATATAGACAGCAGGTGGTGCTGTGTTAAGTGTTAATATGTTTACTCATAAACTGCTCTGTTAGTACTCTGCTTGTTAGATCTCTATTGTATCCTCCATGTTTGTGAGAACCCATGTTAGGCATGTAATGGTTGCTGTGTATCTCAAGTAAAGATCACAATGAATATACTTCCACAACTGTCTGTGTGCTGATGCTTCAACTCCAGATAGCTGCAATCTGCAACAATTTGAAGAAATTTCATAATTGTGATGCAAAACTATCAAGAGTCCAGGGGATCTATCATGTGAACCTCACTTTGTGTTGGGGAGCCCTTAAACAAAACTTCTTCAGACAGAATCCAAATAGATTTGGACCCTGGACATGTTCCAGCCAAGAGGCCTAAATGGCTATAACTGGACTGTTAATATAGATGGTTATAGTCTTTTTAGAAAGAATGCTATAAATTAGGAGAGGGAGGAAAAAGAAAATGTGGAGTCCTTATTGGTGGAGATAAGAGTAAAAAACAGAAATAACATATAACTAGAGGTTTTTTATGAGGTTCCAAATATAATGGAGGCAGCAGAGGAACTGCTGATGAGGCAAATAGCAGGTTAGGGAAACCTGGGTAGTGGTAATCACAATATAATTGATTTATATTTATACCATGCTTTACTAAGATGGTTAGTAGAGGGGCAACAAACACTCTAGACTTCAGGAGGGCACATTTTCAGCAGCTAAGGGAGGACCTTATAGGCATAAACTGGAACAATGTTCTCAAAAACTAAATGTACCCCAAAACTAGGACATTTTCACAAATAATCATAAAAGGTCATGTGAAAAATATATACAATGAGAGAAAAAGCATAAAAGATACATAAAAAAGTCAATGAGGTTATCTAGTGTTGTAAGGCAAGCAAGGATACAGCTTTTAAGTTGCTAAAATAAGAAGCCATCAATGATAAAAATAAATTCTGTAAAAATATTGCCAAGGAAAGTAATATAAAGTATATAAAATGGCAAGAAACTAAAAACAGATAGTATGGGCCCTCTGAGGAACAACCTGAGGGTCTTGGTGGAAGGAGATGAAAGGTCCAATCTATTGAATGTCTCCTTCTGTCTTTACCCAGGAAAATCCTGGGGGGGTTGACATGATAAGGAATAATGTAAATTATCTTTTGGATGTCAACAGTTTAACCCAGGAAGAAGTGTGGTGCCGTGGCATCAGCAGAAGCAGCAGCAGGAGCTCACAGGTGGCAGTAACATGGTGGAAGCAACAGGGAAAGCCACATAGTTGCACAATGATATAGTGTGGAGGTGGCATCAGTATCAGCAGGAGCCCGCAGGGTGGCACAATGATGTAGTCTGGAAGTGCCATCAGCAGCAGCAGGAGCACACAAAACAAACAGCAGAGGAGGCCACATTGTGGCACAACGAAGAAGTTTGAAATGAATTTAAATTTGAAATATTCAATGTAAATTTTAATTTGTAGATTCAAGACGCCACATGCATAATACATTACAGTTTTACTGAAAATAGCAGGTCTTTGACAAAAACGAACTGCAAAGCAGCAGCAGCAGCATGAGGTCAGAGGTGTGAAGGTGGCGGCAACATGGTAGGCCACACTGATATAGTGTGGAGGTGGCAGCAGCAACAGGTGGCCACAAAGTGGCACAATTTTATAGTGTGAATGTAGCATCAGCAGCAGCAGCAGGAGCCCGCAGGGTGGCACAATTATATAATGTGAAGGTGGCATCAGTAGCAGCAGCAGGAGCCTGCAGAGTGGCACAAGTATATAGTGTGAAGGTGGCATCAGTAGCAGCAGGAGCCCGCAGGGTGGCACAATTACACTCACCGGCCACTGTATTAGGTACACCATGCTAGTAACAGGTTGGACCCCCTTTTGCCTTCAGAACTGCCTCAATTCTTCATGCCTCAATTCAACAAGGTGCTGGAAGCATTCCTCAGAGATTTTGGTCCATATTGACATGATGGCATCACACAGTTGCCGCAGATTTGTCGGCTGCACATCCATGATGCGAATCTCCCGTTCCACCACATCCCAAAGATGCTCTATTGGATTGAGATCTGGTGACTGTGGAGGCCATTTGAGTACAGTGAACTCATTGTCATGTTCAAGAAACCAGTCTAAGATGATTCCAGCTTTATGACATGGCGCATTATCCTGCTGAAAGTAGCCATCAGATGTTGGGTACATTGTGGTCATAAAGGGATGGACATGGTCAGCAACAATAATTAGGTAGGCTGTGGTGTTGCAACGATGCTCAATTGGTACCAAGGGGCCCAAAGAGTGCCAAGAAAATATTCCCCACACCATGACACCACCAGCCTGAACTGTTGATACAAGGCAGGATGGATCCATGCTTTCATGTTGTTGATGCCAAATTCTGACCCTACCATCCGAATGTCACAGCAGAAATCGAGACTCATCAGACCAGGCAACGTTTTTCCAATCTTCTACTGTCCAATTTCGGTGAGCTTGTGCAAATTGTAGCCTCAGTTTCCTGTTCTAAGCTGAAAGGAATGGCACCCGGTGTGGTTTTCTGCTGCTGTAGCCCATCTGCCTCAAAGTTCTACGTACTGTGCATTCAGAGATGCTCTTCTGCCTACCTTAGTTATAACGGGTGGCGATTTGAGTCACTGTTGCCTTTCTATCAGCTCGAACCAGTCTGCCCATTCTCCTCTGACCTCTGGCATCAACGAGGCATTTCCGCCCACAGAACTGCCGCTCACTGGATGTTTTTTCTTTTTTGGACCATTCTCTGTAAACCCTAGTGATGGTTGTGCGTGAAAATCCCAGTAGATCAGCAGTTTATGAAATACTCAGACCAGCCCTTCTGGCACCAACAACCATGCCACTTTCAAAGGCACTCAAATCACCTTTCTTCCCCTTACTGATGCTCGGTTTGAACTGCAGGAGATTGTCTTGACCATGTCTACATGCCTAATTGCACTGAGTTTCCGCCATGTGATTGGCTGATTAGAAATTAAGTGTTAACAAGCAGTTGGACAGGTGTACATAATAAAGTGGCCGGTGAGTGTATAAAGTGTGGAGGTGGCGTCAGTAGCAGCAGCAGCAGCAGAAGCCCGGTGAGAGTCACACTGATGTAGTGTGGAGGTGGCGTCAGTAGCAGCAGCAGGAGCCCACAGAGTGACACAGTGATATAGTGTGAAGGTGGCATCAGCAGCAGGAGCACACAGGGTGGCACAATGACATAGTGTGAAGGTGGCAACAGTAGCAGCAGAAGCTGGCTGGGTGGCACAATTATATAGTGTTAAGGAGGCATCAGCAGGAGCCCGCAGGCTGGCACAATGATATAGTGTGGAGGTGGCATCAGTAGCAGCAGCAGAAGCCCGCTGAGTGTCACAATGATATAGTGTGGAGGTGGCGTCATCAGCAGCAGGAGCCCACAGACTGGCACAATGATATAGTGTGAAGGTGGCATCAGAAGCAGCAAGAGCCCGCAGGGTGGCACAATAATATAGTGTGGAGGTGGTAGACAATTCCAGTCCCTGTTAAAGATGGTAGGAGGCAGATGGAGCAACTGGCAGTAGATGATTGGCATCAGGCGGGTGGCAGCATCAAAATAGTGGCTGAGGCAGGTAGTTAACCCAGACTCATTTCTCAAAGTTTGGAGGAGGCGTCATGGTTGATCTAATCTGATGCATTAGGCATTGGTGAGTTGAAATCCTGGTCGATCCAAGCCTGATTCATCCTGATAAAGGTCAGTCTCTCCACACTACAGGTTAACAAGCGGGTTCTCCTTGGGGTAATGCTTGCCCCCGCTGCACTGAACACCGGCTCTGATGCCACACTACTGGCCGGGAATGACAGCTTCTCTACTGCAAACGTTGCAAGTTTGGCTGCCCTGTAGTGCATGGGATCCTCTATCTGAGGTGATAAGGTGCATTACAAGTAGGCCACCACCTGCTGGTGCAGGGTCTGCTTCATGTCCTGCTGCTGCTGCTGGTGGTGGTGGCTACCCTCCTCAATAGGCAGGTGAAGGAAATTGCTCATTAAGGAATAATTGTGATGCAAAAATATTAAGAGTCCAGGGGATCTATCATGTGAACCTCACTTTGTGTGGGGGAGCCCTTAAACAAAACTTCTTTAGACAGAATCCAAATAAATTTGGACCCTGGACATGGTCCAGCCAAGAGGCCTAAATGGCTATAACTGGACTGTTAATATAGATGGTTATAATCTTTTTAGAAAGAATGCTATAAATTAGGAGAGGGAGAGGTTTGTTTATTTGTGAAATTTTGCTTCAAGCCCATCTGGGAGATGGCATCAGGGAGGAAAATGAAAATGTGGAGTCCTTATTGGTGGAGATAAGAGTAAAAAACAGAAATAACATATAACTAGAGGTTTGTTATGAGGTTCCAAATATAATGGAGGCAGCAGAGGAACTGCTGATGAGGCAAATAGCAGGTTAGGGAAACCTGGGTAGTGGTGATCACAATATAATTGATTTATATTTATACCATGCTTTACTAGGATGGTTAGTAGAGGGGCAACAAACACTCTAAACTTCAGGAGGGCAAATTTTCAGCAGCTAAGGGAGGACCATATAGGCATAAACTTGAACAATGTTCTCAAAAACTAAATGTACCCCAAAAAACTAGGACATTTTCACAAATAATCATAAAAGGTCATGTGAAAAATATATACAATGTAGGAAAAAGCATAAAAGAAACATAAATAAGCCAATGAGGTTATCTAGTGTTGTAAGGCACGCAAGGATACAGCTTTTAAGTTGCTAAAATAAGAAGCCATCAATGAAAAAATAAATTCTGTAAAAATATTGCCAAGGAAAGTAATATAAAGTATTTAAAATGGCAAGAAACTAAAAACAGATAGTATGGGCCCTCTGAGGAACAACCTGAGGTTGGCACAAGTATATAGTGGGCATCATCAGCAGCAGAAGGAGCCCACAGCGTGGCACAATGATATAGTGTGAAAGTGGCAGCAGCAAGAGCCCGCAGGGTGTCACAATTATATTGTGTGAAGGTGGCATCAGTAGCAGCAGCAGGAACCTGCAGGGTGGCACAATTATATAGTGTTAAGGAGGCATCAACAGGAGCCCGCAGGCTGGCACAGTGATATAGTGTGGAGGTGGGGTCAGTAGCAGCAGCAGAAGCCTGCTGAGTGTCACAATGATATAGTGTGGAGGTGGCGTCACCAGCAGCAGGAGCCCACAGACTGGCACAATGATATAGTGTGAAGTTGGCATCAGAAGCAGCAAGAGCCCGCAGGGTGGCACAATGATATAGTGTAGAGGTGGTGTCAATAGCAGTTAACCCAGACTCATTTCTCAAAGTTTGGAGGAGGCGTCATGGCTGATCTATTCTGATGCATTAGGCATTGGTGAGTTGAAAATCTGGCCGATCCAAGCCTGATTCATCCTGACAAAGGTCAGTCTCTCCACACTACAGGTTAACAAGCGGGTTCTCCTTGGGGTAATGCTGGTCCCCGCTGCACTGAAAACCGGCTCTGATGCCACACTACTGGCCGGGAATGACAGCTTTTCTACTGCAAACCCTGCAAGTTTGGCTGCCCTGTAGTCCATGGGATCCTCTACCTGAGGTGATAAGGTGCATTACTAGTAGGCCACCACCTGCTGGTGCAGGGTCTGCTTCAAGTCCTGCTGCTGCTGCTGGTGGTGGTGGCTACCCTCATTAAGGAATTCAGTCTTAAGCTGCTGCTGATGGAACTGCTACTGCTCCTACACCCCCAGCTCCCCACAGCAGCTGTGGCAGTAGTACGTGAGCATGACTGCCAGGAATCCTCTGGTCAGACCTGACAGAGAATGGACAATGGTGCACATAGGCAGCGGCCAACTGTGTGCTCAATATTTCTCTATAGTATGCCAGTTGTTCCTCCCTCTCAGCAGCCGGAAAAATATCACCCATTTTTGACCGGTAGTGAGGGTCCAAGAGGCAAAAGTCATCCCTATGGCGGATATTCAGCTGTCACTAGTTAGGCAAAGCAGCATGATGAGGGCCATCTGCACAAGTGACTCTGAGGGACTCCCGGCCTCCATCTTCACTGCATACGGCCACGGTGCTTCTGGGTCATCTGCCTCGTTTTCTATCTCCTCCGGAAGCTCCTGCTCCTCCTCTCCTGTCACCTGAGTAGAAAAACCACAAATTGCACCAGATTCTGCTTGTGCTCCAAAGTCCTCCTCCTCCAGTTCAGCCCCCATCAGACTCATGTGGCCATGAGATGTAGTCTCTACTTCTGCAGTGCCCTGACCAGACAGATTTTGCAGCATGAGTTCCAGGTCATGAAGCAGTGGAATGCCGTTATTCATCCCGCAGTCCTGGTGACTGACAAATAATGTGGCCTCTTCAAAGGGCCTGCAACTCGAGAAGGATGTGCTTGGCTTTGTAAGAATGGCTGAAGTGCATGCACGGTGTCTTGCAGATGGGTGGAAGACTTCAGGAACTTGTTGACAACCAGAATGAACAGGTGTGCCATGCAGGGCGCATGGACCATCCCTCCTCAGTGCAGTGCGGCCCCCATGTTCCTCCCATTGTCTGTCACCATGGTTTCAATTTTTAGTCATTGCGGAGAAAGCCACACATTGATTTCTTGTTGCATGACGCGGAGCAGGTCCTCCCTTGTGTGACTTCGATCGCCCAGGCAAACCAGGTGTAGAACTACGTGACACTGCTGTGCCCTGCACATGTGGTATGATGGCGCAGCACTTGTGGAGAAGAAGGAGGCAGACTCTGGCACAGGAGCAGCAGTTTAACAACATGGGGGAGAAAACACCATCTCTTGTGGAAGGTGTTGGTGTGGCTGGGCTGGAAGCACATACACGCAGTGGGCTGTAAAGGACATGTACTGGCCCTGACCGTAGTTACAGCTCCACACGTCCGCACCGCCGTGCACCTTGAAAGAAACTGATAATCTCAAGGACTGGCCCACTTTCTGTTGTACATATTGGTGAAGGGCTGGCATTGCCTTTTTGGAAAAACATTGCGGCTTGGAACTCTCCACCTCAGTTTGGCACAAGCCATTAGTTCTCTGAAGGGTGCAGAGTCCACGACTTGGAAAAGGAGAGACTGCAGCACCAACAACTTCGACAAGAGCACGGTCAGCTTCTGCACCTGGACGCATAGAGTTGTCTCTTTGTAATCGCCTCGGTCAACAACTGCTGGCACCATGCATAGCAAGGAGCAGGAGCATCTGGACCGGGAGATGATGTCAAAGACAAACAGCTCCCCTCGCCAGAGGTGCTGGAGCCTTGACTTTCTGAAACAGCATGTGTGCCACTAGGTTCTGCTGCTGTTGCTGCGCCTGCAGGATGGATCACATCTAAAAACCCGTTTCTCCCAGGCCATTGGATGGTGATGCTTCATGTGTTGGCGCAGGGTCATGGTGCCAAAGTTAGCTCCAAGTCCATGCTTCACTTTTTGCCCACAGATATGACATAGACCCACGCTTGACTCCTCTGGTGTCTTTACAAAAACTGCCACACCGACGAGGTGGTAATTTTACCGCGACATTCAGCTCTGAGCGACTATAACCGCCGCTGCCTCGCTGAGCCCCTGTGCCAGTGCTTACTTGGACCTGTGAATTGGGATTGGTACCCCGCGGACATTGGCTCCCATCCTCACACTGCTGCCACCCTGCTGACTCACGGCCACAGTAGCGACTTGCTGCTTGCTCCGCTGCCTGATGCGCAAGCTGACACTCTCTTCGCCTGACGATGATGAATCCCCTGCTACACCCAGCTCCCAAGTGCGATCAGCTACATCATTGTCAATTTGCATTTCCTGGTCACTGCTACTCTCCGGTATCAGTATGCAAAGCCTGCCTACTGCAGGAAGCAGCGAAAGTCTGCCCCACCTCTTCACTGCCAAGCAGCTGCTGACTGTTCTCAAACACTTTGTCCTCGCTGAATAGTGGCGCTGAGCCCAGACCACCTAGTAGCTCTCTGGCTGTGGGAAAGCATCAGGACAGAGGCTGGTTGAGGACAGGTGAGGGCCGCTGACCTGCTCCTGAGCCTGCCAACTAATTGTTTTATCTGAGGAACCCACGGACTCTTTGCTGGGGATGTTATATTTGAGGAATTGTATGACCTAGTCAACCATTCAACAACCTTTGGGTTGTTGATCAACACACTGCCACTAGATGACAATGGCAGTTCTGGCCTCACAGATTCACCCCTGATGCGACGTCCCCTTAATGTGCTGCGACCTCTGCAAACTCAGCAAAGTTCTGATGCTTGTCTGGCTTCATAATATCCTGATATTGTTTTTATACTTGAGCAAACCAAGCATGGTTTGAGAAAAATCTTTCCATAGCTGACTACCAATGCTTCCTGGTATAACACTATGCAAAGTCACACCTTCCAAGTATCAAACTGAGAATAATTTACCAGAAACAGTGACAGCATCTTTTTGGGTGAGAAAATCTCTAAATATATTTATTCTAACACACATTGCACAAAGGATTAAAATATGGCTGTGCGTCAAGTTACTATTGGATTTCTAAGAGCTTATACCTTCAATTTAAATGTGTCATCAATACATTAGACACCTTTTATAAATTTACTACCTAAAGCTTTGAGTGAACCCAATCTACATATTACAACAGTTTATGGACCAAAAGTATAAGCCAGGTCAACACAAGCCCCTCAAGTCCCTGAAGCCCCTATAAAAAAAGGTTACTCTCTTTAATCTTTGCTCAATGTATAATATCTTGTACATGGATGTATTCATTAGAAAAAGATGGAGCCTGACCTAGTAACCAGTGCCTGTGACTACTTTTAACAAGCACAGGTTTTCAAAAGTCGAGATGCCTTTCATATAACCTTCAGTATAGACAACAATTAGTTAAACAGGTTAATGACAAAGTTTTAGATAAAATGGACCAAAAAAATATGAATACCACAGTGTAATGAAGAATCTTATTCACATCTCACAGCACCAATAAATTATGTATACATTTGGAGTAATAATTGGACTTCAAAATTTGAAATAAACAAAGGATGCCTTTATAGAAATGATCAACCAGTTGCCAATATCCAACTCTGCGTCAAAAACAGGGCTTGTGTCCAGCTTTGATTGAATAGCCTTCTTTGTTATTAATGACACCCATGTGAAAATGTGGTAGTTTCCTGGCTTGCCTTCTTAATAATGAATAAAGGTGATGCATTGCATGAAACTGTCTTAATAATTTACAAGGTAATATCAGGAAAAGACTAACTGAAGAAGTCTATGGAAAATATATTACTCTCAAAGTAGATTTATAGATTCTGCTAAGCTGGGTTTTAGAATAAGTAGAATAACAAAACCCAAACACCTACAAAGTATTTAACACTGTCCTTTGCATGCAAAGAATTTTTCATGTGAAAAATATTAATTCACACCATTTATCTAGTACTTAAGAATTGTAAGAATCATTTCAAAAAACATTTCACTGAATGCTTTCAATTTTGTTATAAAATATTATAATCTTGTCAGGTCATTGGGAACACTAAAAGCCCAAACCGTCTATTCGGGTTTAGATCACACACCTCACAGTCACCCAATTCCAAAGATGAAGTGACTATTACAGTCTTCTTACTGGCATCCACACAAAGCCTCCTACACAAGCATAGTGGGTCACCGAGACCAAGGTCAGTAGTAATAAATTAGAGCCAAGTTCAATCAGCAAATCGAATGGGGGAAGGGGGTGTTCTGAGTGTCTGACAGGATAAAGGGAATACATACATATTGGTGAAGTTTTAAAAGCTAGGATGCTACCGATCATGAAAAGAGACAAGTACCAAGCATGGCAGCAGTCATGACAAACCACTGGTCTCTGTAAAGAAGAGGACAGGCAGTGATGTACAGGACCAAAGGTGAATGTAAGGGCCGGAGAAGGTAAGTATAACAGGTTCATAATTTAATAGACCCTCACCCCTGGACAGCCCATTTAAGAAAATAACCTTGTAACAGTAAGCCTAACCGGGCTGCAGCACTGCTATTTTGTAAGCCTAACAGAGTAAAGGATTTGGAGGGGAACAACTCCACAATAGTACTGTATATGATGATCTGAGGGATCCATACAGTTATTATTCACTGGTTATACAATTTATTAATTAAAAAGGTAAACATGTTTTTTTTAATTGTTATAAAGCCATACACTCTATGAGCTTGATTTCAGTGGAAGAGATTTTTATATGGCACTTTCCACAATACAGGAATGCAGATAGCGGCTGCAGTGTTAACATGGTTGTCTATTTTTATATTTCTGTAAGAAACCATTATAAACCCTGGGCCTTTCTTTTGTGCATGCATAATGCACTGCATGTGAACAGTTTACTTACACAGCTTTGGTTTTCTTGAGCACATTTGAAATAATTCCAGGTTATTAAAACACTCCAGCTGTAAAAAGCATATTATTAGCAACCAAAAAATGATAACTTATGTACAGTGTTTGTTTGCACTGAACATGATCCAGCAAAATAGCTTGAACTTTTAGAAATGTCATTAGCTTTTATGGGTTTTCTTGAGACTGATACGTTAAAACACTTTGCGGTCTAGTTGTTCATAAATAAAATAAAATATTGGCTTGAATCACACTATGGTTTGTTAACAGAGTTGTGCAAAGGTTTTGTTTGGCACTGCTGCTGAATGCATGGGGGGAATGGTGATTAATCATTTCTTACATTCTAGTACGAGTGAGTATACGTTTTATTCTGTAATCTAACCAGGTTCCCAAGATAAATTTCCTCCAAGAGTCGTGGGTTGATGCAATTTTGTAAATATTACATTAATATAGTACAGTTTTGTAGATCTCTGCTTGCTGTCCTTCTATAGAAAGCTTCCATGTTTTCTTCTAGTGGATAGAAATCTGACCATGGTCACACAGGTGCACAGCTTGTTAGGAGTACAGAGGGTGCACCTGCATCAGTGTAGTAACACTATCCACAAGGTATGTTTGCTTCATAATGCATCATATCAAATGGTATCAGGCTAGATCTCAGGCTAGGAAGAAACCAGCAGCATGATACAGGTATCATTGGAATTGTTGCTAAATGCACTCTCTAGCTGTACTAAAATTATTTTAAGCCAAGTAACTTCAGAGTTACATTTTAAAGCAACATCAGTTAAATCAACATCAAAAAGCTTCGGACCTGTGTCTTACTAAGGATTTAGAAAAGCTTCAGCTAAGTGAATCTTTTATTTTTTTTAATTTTTAATTTTTTTTACAAATATAGTTAAAAACATAGATGAAACAGACACAATACTTACAAACACACATTACAATTACATATCATGACTCAAAGCTAATAGTATACCAAATAGAAGCACCTTTTTTTTCAGCTACAGCCTGAGAGGGGCAAAATTTTCACTTTGTAACTAAAGTGAGAAATATTTCAATTTCAATAAGGGCTGAATATGACCATTCTTTTAAATAGAACTATCTATATAGATTTCAAATATTCCTAAGTAACTACTACAAAATCAACTTTTGTATCCGAAAAAGGGGACTTCTCCCATATGGCCTATTTTTCTTTCGTTTTACAAAGGTGCATATATGGCCATGGTAATGTCATAGTGTCTATATGTGTTTACTTTATTGCAAACATCTATTAACTTGAATTTTTGTGCTGTTTTCCAATTTTCTGCTATACACTGTCTTGCTGCAATCAAAATATATGTAATGATTAGAGATGAGCGAACATACTCGTCCGAGCTTGATGCTCGTTCGAGCATTAGCGTACTCGAAACTACTCGTTGCTCGGACGAGTATTTCGCCAGCTCGAGAAAATGGCATCTCCCGCTGTTTTGCTTTTTGGCGGCCAGAAACAGAGCCAATCACAAGCCAGGAGACTCTGACCCTTACACGTCGATAGCAGTGGTTGGCTGGCTAGATCAGGTGACCCTGGAATAGACTAGCCCCTGCCCGCGCTGCTCGCGTCATTCTCTGTCTGGATGCCGCTAGGGAGAGAGCTGCTGCTGGTCAGGGAAAGCGTTAGGGTGTTCTATTATAATAGTGTTAGGCAGGAGTGATTCTACAAGAACCCAACAGTCCTTCTTAGGGCTACGATAACGTTTTATTTTCTTTTTTTTGGTTTGCTTGTGGCTGGGCTTGCTGCTATTAGTAGTGCAGCTAGTACCATATTGTGAGTAATTTGCAGGGAGACTTGTGTTTAGCTCTTAGTGACACACATATCCACCTCAAACACCGAAGTGGGACAATTTATTAGGGGTTTGATTTGAATTACGCCGAGTCTGCTGATTTTTTTTTTTTTACGTTTATTTCTTTTTAGAACTCACAGTAATCTGCCAAAGCAGTGTGCTTTGAGTGTGGGCTAGAAAATAGCCATAGGAGAACCCCAACGGCTTATTTAGGCCTACAATAGCGTTATATTTTCCTTTTTATTTGGTTTCCTTGTGGCTGGGCTTGCTGGCATTAGTAGTGCAGCAAGTACCATATTGTGAGTAGTTTGCAGGGAGACTTGTGTTTAGCTCTTAGTGACACACATATCCACCTCAAACACCGAAGTGGGACAATTTATTAGGGGTTTGATTTGAATTACGCCGAGTCTGCTGATTTATTTTTTTTTTTACGTTTATTTCTTTTTAGAACTCACAGTAATCTGCCAAAGCAGTGTGCTTTGAGTGTGGGCTAGAAAAAAGCCATAGGAGAACCCCAACGGCTTATTTAGGCCTACAATAGCGTTATATTTTCCTTTTTTTTTGGTTTCCTTGTGGCTGGGCTTGCTGGCATTAGTAGTGCAGCTAGTACCATATTGTGAGGAGTTTACAGGGAGACTTGTGTTTAGCTCTTAGTGACACACATATCCACCTCAAACACCGAAGTGGGACAATTTATTAGGGGTTTGATTTGAATTACGCCGAGTCTGCTGATTTATTTTTTTTACGTTTATTTCTTTTTAGAACTCACAGTAATCTGCCAAAGCAGTGTGCTTTGAGTGTGGGCTAGAAAATAGCCATAGTAGAACCCCAACGGCTTATTTAGGCCTACAATAGCGTTATATTTTCCTTTTTATTTGGTTTGCTTGTGGCTGGGCTTGCTGGCATTAGTAGTGCAGCTAGTACCATATTGTGAGGAATTTGCAGGGGGACTTGCAACCGCTGTGTTTAGCTCTTAGTGACACACATATCCACCTCAAACACCGAAGTGGGACAATTTATTAGGGGTTTGATTTGAATTAGGCAGAGTCTTCTGATTTCTTTTTTTTTACGTTTATTTCTTTTTATAACTTAAAGTTATCTGGCAAAGCAGTGTGCTTTCAGTGTAGGCTAGAAAATAGCCATAGGAGAACCCCAACGGCTTACTTAGGCCTACAATAGCGTTATATTTTCCTTTTTTTTGTTTGCTTGTGGCTGGGCTTGCTGGCATTACTAGTGCAGCTAGTGCCATATTGTGAGGAATTTGCTGGGAGACATGCGACCGTTGTGTTTAGCTCTTAGTGACACACACATCCACCTCAAACACCGAAGTGGGACAATTTATTAGGGGTTTGATTTGAATTGGGCACAGTCTGCTGATTTATTTATTTTTTACGTTTATTTATCTTATAACTCAAAGTAATCTGGCACAGCACAAAATCCAGTTGTGTGCTGTCAGTGTAGGTTAGAAACAAGCCATAGCAATAGGATAGCATCGTTTTGTTTAAAAAAAAAACACACAAAAAAAAATTGAAGTTTACACTTTCATTTTGAAAATGTTTAACCCGAGGGCTAGGGGTAGAGGACGAGGGCGTGGACGTGGGCGTCCAACTACTGAAGGGGTCAGAGGCCGTGGTCCTGGGCGGGGTGAGCACCTGCTGATGAGGGAGCAGGGGAACGCTGCAGAGCTGCACTCCCTAGGTTCATCATGTCTCAAGTTACTGGGACTCGTGGTAGAGCACTGTTGAGGCCAGAACAGTGCGAAGAGGTGATGTCGTGGATTGCGGACAATGCTTCTAGCCATTTTTCCACCAGTCAGTCTTCCAAGCAGTCCACCCATGTCACCGAAATCAGCACTCCTCCAGCTCCTCCACCTCAGCCTCCTTCCCCCCAGTCTGCCCCCTCCCAGCAAAATTTGGCATTTGAACCGGCATACTCTGAGGAAATGTTTTCTGGACCCTTCCCACAGTCAAAAACCACTTGTCCGGTTGCTGCTGAGCTCTTTTCTGATGCCCAGGTTTTCCACCGGTCGCAGTCTGTGGGTGATAATGACATTATTGACGTAGTGGAAGAAGTGTGTAAAGAGGTGTCGGACGATGAGGAGACACGGTTGTCAGACAGTGGTGAAGTTGTTGTCAGGGCAGGAAGTCCGAGGGGGGAGCAGACTGAGGGATCGGAGGATGATGAGGTGACAGACCCAAGCTGGGTTGATAGGCCGGGTGAACACAGTGCTTCTGAGACGGAGGCGAGTCCTATAGCAGAACAGGTTAGAAGAGGGAGTGGTGGGGCCAGACGGAGAGGTAGGGCCAGAGCTGGTGCATCAGCGCCAAATGTCAAGCTCCCGTGGTGAGGGCTAGAGTTTCAGAAGTCTGGAGGTTGTTTAAAGAAACACCGGATGACCGACGGACTGTGATGTGCAACCTTTGCCAAACCAGGATCAGCAGGGGTTCCACCACTACTAGCTTAACTACCACCAGTATGCGCAGGCATATGAATGCTAAACACCCCACTCAATAGCACCAAGCTTGTTCACCTCCGGCCAGGCACACCACTGCTCCTTCCCCTGTGTCATTTGCTAGTCAGCCCCCTGCCCAGGACCACGGCCCAAACACCTCCCGTACGAAAACCCCATCTTCGCCTCCACGATCCTCCACAGCATCCACCAGCGTTCAGCTCTCCATACCCCAGACGCTGGAGCGCAAAAGGAAGTATAGCGCAACCCACCCACACGCCCAAGCCCTCAACGTCCACATCTCCAAGTTGCTTAGCCCGGAGATGCTGCCCTATAGGCTGGTAGAGACCGAGGCCTTCCGAAGCCTCATGGCGGCGGCCGCCCCTCGGTATTCGGTCCCCAGCCGCCACTACTTTTCCCGATGTGCCATCCCAGCCCTGCAAAAGCACGTGTCAGAGAACATCATCCGTGCCCTGACCAACGCCATTTCTGACAAGGTCCACCGGACCACGGACACGTGGACGAGTGCTGCCGGGCAGGGCCACTATGTATCGCTGACGGCACATTGGGTTAACTTGGTGGAGACTGGGACCGAGTCTGACCCTGGGACTGCTCATATACTGCCGACGCTGAGGATTGCGGGGCTTACCTCGGTCCAGGTCTCAAAGGCCTACTATGCCTCCTCACACCCCTCCTCCACCTCCTCCTCCAAATTACCATCCGTGGGCATGGCGCCATCAGTCGGTAGCTCTAGGCACAGCAGCAGTGCCGTCGCTAAGTGACAGCAGTCGGTGCTCAAACTGCTGAGCCTAGGCGATAAAAGGCACACCGCCCAAGAGCTATTACAGGGCATCACGGCACAGACTGATCTGTGGCTGGCACCGCTGAACCTGAAGCCAGGCATGGTTGTGTGTGACAACGGGCGTAACCTGGTGGCGGCTCTGCAACTCGGCAGACTGACACATGTGCCATGCCTGGCCCATGTGTTAAATCTCATAGTTCAGCGTTTCCTCAAGACATACCCCAATCTGTCTGATTTGCTCACTAAGGTGCGTCGCATCTGTGCGCATTTCAGGAAGTCCAGCACAGATTCTGCCAATCTCAGGGCAGCGCAGCGCCGTCTCCAACTGCCCGCTCACCGACTGTTGTGCGACGTTCCCAAGAGGTGGAATTCAACATTAACCATGTTATCCAGAGTTTACCAGCAGCGCAGAGCGATTGTAGACTGCCAGATGTCAACTTCCACCAGAACTGGTAGTCAGGTCAGTCAGCTTCCTCAAGTCTACAATGAGGAGTGGACGTGGATGTCTGATATCTGTCAGGTGCTGAGTAACTTTGAGGAGTCAACACAGATGGTCAGTGGCGATGCCGGCATCATCAGCCTCACTGCTTTTCAACTGCTTGGCCTGTTGAAAAACTCTCTGGTCAGCATGAAGTCGGAAGCTTTGCACTCGTCACAAGAGACGGGGGAAGAAGATTCCCTTTTTGATAGCCAAAGCACCCTTAGGTCTGTTTCTCAGCGCATATCGGAGGAGGGGGAGGAGGATGAGGAGGAAGAGGAGGAGAATGTTGGTGAGACAGAAGAGGGGACCATTGTTCACTCCTTCACTGTTGAGCGTGTATGGGCAGAAGAAGAGGAGTTGGAGGAGTTGGAGGAGGAGGAAATGGGCAGTCAGGCCAGTGAGGGGAGTGAATTCTTGCGCATTGGTACTCTGGCGCATATGGCAGATTTCATGCTAGGCTGCCTATCCCGTGACCCTCGCGTTCAAAGAATTTATTCCAGCACCAATTACTGGGTATTCACTCTCCTGAACCCCCGGTACAAGCAAAATCTTTCCACTCTCATCCCTGGAGAGGAAAGGAGTGTGAGAATGCTTGAATACCAGCAGGCCCTGGTGCACAAGCTGAAACAGTATTTCCCTTCTGACAGCGCTAGCGGCAAAGGGCGTACTTCTGCGGGACAAGTAGCGAGGGAGAGTAGGCGAGCAGGCAGCTTTTCCAACACTGGCAGGGGTATGCTTTACAAGGCCTTTGCCAGTTTTATGTCACCCCAGCAAGACACTGTCACCTGTCCCCAGTCTCGGCAGAGTAGGGCTGATCTTTACAGAAAGATGGTGAGGGAGTACGTAGCTGACCATACTATCGTCCTAAATGATCACACAGCTCCCTACAACTACTGGGTTTCAAAGCTGGACATGTGGCACGAAATGGCGCTGTATGCCTTGGAGGTTCTTGCCTGCCCTGCCGCTAGCGTGTTGTCCGAGCGGGTTTTAAGTGCAGCTGGTGGCATCATCACCGATAAGCATACACGCCTGTCGACTGACAGCGCTGACAGGCTGACGCTTATCAAGATGAATAAAGCCTGGATTTCTCCGGATTTTCATTCTCCACCAGGTGAAAGAAGCTTAACCTGAATAATGTATGCACTCCTCTTCCTCATTGTCCTCCTTCTCCTCCTCTTTGTACACTAAAGCATAGGAAACTGGCTATTTTTTGCCAGGGCTAACTGGCTCTAGCTATAGTACTCTATGTATTTATTTTTCTGGAGGACCACCTACCTGCTCCTCTGGTTTGAAAACTTTTTTGGACTGCCACATACAGGCACTCAATTTATTTATTTTTTCTGGAGGACCACCTACCTGCTCCTCTGGTTTGAAAACTTTTTTGGACTGCCACATACAGGCACTATCCAAATTAAATTGTCTCCATAGAAGCCTCCACATGTCGTCTTTTTAGCTGGCTCCACATGTTGTCTCCATTGCTACCTCCACACGTCATCGCCATAGCTGCCTCCAAAAGTCGTCCATATAGCTGCCTCCATACATGGTCTCCTTATCAAATGAACTGTGTCAGGCAGAATTTTGGGTTGTTTTCATGGATTCCACATCAAACTTGTTAACTTTGTCGCCACCCTGCTGTGTAATCCACAAAATATACTGGCAAACTTTTATCATTTACCGATATTATTTCAGCGCTTCTTGCGCATCTGTTTACATTCCCCTCACCCGCCATATCCTAAACTTATAAGAACGATACTACACTTGATCTTATACAAAAGGGTCTTAGAAGTGCTGTTTGGGGAGTAGCCTAGAGACAGGGGCTTGGATTGGCGAAAGCTCGTCTGGCAGCGGAGCGCCAGCTCCATCTCAAGATCCAACTAACATAGTTTTAACTGCAGCACCTTTAATCTACTACTAGTTCACTGCCTCCATACATCGTCCCCTTATCAAACGAGCTGTTTCAGGCAGAATTTTCAGGTGTTTCACCAGATACATAGTGGAACTCGGCCCATCTGTCGCCGCCATGCTGGAGACCTGAAGTTGCAATCATAGCAGCGCAATATGGATGCCCCATACTGTCGCTCTTAATCATGGAACTATTTCCATAAAAAAAAATAAAAAATAGAACCACTATGCTATTCCATTATTCCTAGGTGAAATATTCAAACGACCCGGCCTGCTTTGAAAATTATAATTTTTTCAAAGTAAACACTTCTGGCCCCCAGGCCCATTTTGGGTGAGGAGGAGCCAAGAGACAGGGGCTTGGACAGGCGAAATCTCACCTGGCAGTGGACCTCCAGCTCCATCCCAAGATTAGGCAGCCTCAGAGGCATCCATGCATGCTGCCCCTGCTGTTTCCTGTCCATTTTGCCTCCACGATCCTTTACAGCGTCCACCAATGTCTCTTTTCAACTCTCTATACCCCAGACGCTGGAGCACGAGAGGATATGCAGCACATCATCCCCTTATCAAACGAGCTGTGTCAGGCAGAATTTTCAGGTGTTTCACCAGATAAATAGTGGAACTCGGCCCATCTGTCGCCGCCATGCTGGAGACCTGAAGTTGCAATAATAGCAGCGCAATATGAATGCCCCATACTGTCGCTCTTAATCATGGAAGTTGTCTCCATGGCTGCCTCCACATGTCGTCCCCTTATCAAAAGAGCTGTGTCAGGCTCATTTTTCGGGTGTTTCACCAGATACGTTATGGAACTTGGTCACTATGTCGCCACCATGCTGTGTTATCGACTAAATATACCGTCAACCTTTTGTTCACATAGGAAATCATTTCACCTCCTTTGGTGAAACCTGAGTCCATTTAGGCTATGTCGCCATGAGACTCTCTAGCCTGCCACTGCTGCCGCTGCCTCTGCATGCTGTCCCCTATAGTGTCAGGGTCAATTATTGCATGTTTTAGATGCTATCTAGCCTCATTCGGTCACTCTGTCATGGCCATGCTGTTGCCCATCATTTTTGCATAATGGTGCGATTAAGCAGCCTCAGAGGCATCCATGCATGCTGCCCCTGCTGTTTCCTGTCCATTTCCGTGGTGTTTCCATCCTTTTCTGAGGTTCCCATGTGTTTGGCCAAGCTTCCCTGTGCAGAGCTTTGGTCCCCTTGAAAATTGCTCGAGTCTCCCATTGACTTCAATGGGGCTCGTTATTCGAGAGCATCGGAAAAAGTTTGTCTCGAATAACGAGTACCCGAGCATTTTAGTGCTCGCTCATCTGTAGTAATGATCCATCTCCGGGCCATTGGGAATTTTTCAGTCCCTATGTGTAATAAGGCTAGCTGTGGGGAATAGCATTCTGTGAGTGTGTAACTATACTAATAAAATCCCCTATATGTGACCAAAATAAGGTCAATTTTGGGTAAGACCACCACATGTGCACTTGATCTTCTTGAGTTTCGACACCCCCACAACCCATCTAAATGTTTTTGCCCACTGCTCGCCACCCAATCCCACATGAAAGTCTGACTCCCATTTTTGCATATATCTCAGTTTGTCAGCTTCTCCCTGCAGGTTAAGGATAGGGTATCAAATGCTACTGATATACCCCTTATTTTTCCCCTGGAGGGCTCAAACTATTTCTTAAGGTGATACAGATTGACTTTACTTTCCTTTTCCCCCTCCCTTAGAATGCTTTCTTTCAATACCTTAAAAGGTATTGAAAGAAAGTCTTATTGGGAAGGTCAAATCACTCTTTCAGGCTTTCAAAAGATTTTAATACTGTACCTTTGTAAAGGTCCGAAATTGTATATATATCTTTATTAACCCACAAGTCTAGTATCATATTGGGGGCCATAGGTTCTAATGCTCGGATGGTTATATGTCCTCTTTTTAATCCTATACTACCAACTACTACCTTCCCGGATTTCAAGGAGTGTTGTAACGTGGGCATATTTGGGAGAGAAGTTAAATTCCCCAGAAAGGCTGTTCCATTACTACTCTTAATGATCTCTCATTTAAATCTTTCTGTTATAGACTCATCCATTTATGATTTCCTACTTTATAGTAAGTTGCAATATTTGGCATTGCCATGCCTCCCTTATTAAGCGGGTAGTACAGATTTTCCTTTGCTACCCGTGGTTGCTTGTTATTCCATACAAAGTTACTAAGCATTGTCTGGATTTCTCTTAAGGCTTTATTGGGAATTAATACCTGAAGGCAACAAAAAACATACAGAATCTTTGGTAAAGCTGTCATCTTACAAAATTTAATTCTTGCCATCCAGGATAGAAGTATCTACCGAGTTTATCAAAATCAGTTCTAAGGCTTGTTTTCAGTTTAAATAAGTAATTTCTAATTGTTTCGTTTATTGATGGGCACAATAGGATTCCTAGGTAATTTATACCTTCTGGTCTCCAGATTATACCGCATGAACTGGACATATCCATGCATTCTATAGAGGGAATGTTTATCGGCAAGGCTACAGATTTTTTTATATTCAATTTATAATATGATATACATAATAAGAGCTTTTAGGTCTGTATCAAGTTGAGAAGCAATTTTTCAGGATTGTGACAAGTGATAATAACATCATCAGCATAAAGGGAGATTGTATATATTTCCCTACCCACTGGGATACCCACAATTTCTAGGTTAGATCTTACAGTTTCAGCCAGGGGTTCCATTGTTAAGGCAAATATTACTGATGATAAAGGGCAGCCTTGGCAGGTGCGCTTATAAATGAGGGAGCAGAGTAAAGAGCCAGGATTGCCTTCTGCATTTGCTCGACTATGCCAAATTTGGACAGGACCTCTTTCAGGTAGCCCCAGTGCACCCTGTCAAAAGCCTTTTCGGTATCTAGTGACAGGAATGCAGCCGAGGCCCTTAATGACTTTGATACATGAATAGGGTCAATCATTCTCCTTGTCTCATCCTTGGTTTGTCTCCCGTATACAAAGCTGGTTTGATCTTTAGAGACCAAACTGGGTATTATTCTAATCTGTTTGCCAAATCTTAGCATATATTTTTAAATCGCAATTAATTAATGCAATTGGTCTATAATTTTCTGGGATTGGTCTAGGGTTATCTTGCCTCGGGATCGCTCTAATTATTGCTTCTGCTTTCACCTTTGAGATTGTGCCCTGATTCTGCCAAAAATTAAAGTTTCTTATAAGAAGGGGGCTCAAAACCTGGGCAAAATTAGAGTAGTACATATTTGTCAAACCATCCGGTCCTGGGGCCGAGTTTGGTTTTAGTCCCTTTAAAGTTTGACCAAATTCCTCTTTATGGAATGGCATTGCCAAGTGCTCTGCTTGATCTCCTGATATACTTGGAAGTTATTCCAAATTTCCTCAATTGTGGGTTGGAATGTGCTTTTGTTATCTTTTAGATTATAAAATGCTCCATCATATTTCCTGAAGCCCTCAGCTACCTCTCTAGGATCTCTTAGATGAGTTTTACTATTCTCTTGGAGTAGGTTCATTCGTTCCTTGGCTGTTTTTTTCTTATTCTTTTTATCGAGGATCCCGCTTGCTCTATCCCCCAAAGAATAAATTTGTAACTTTATTTTCTTTAGTGATCTCTCATAATCTGATAACATCCATGATCTTAGTGTGCTAAGTATTGAAAGTTTATTGCCAATGAATTCCAAGGGATTTATTTTATTCAATGTTTCTAATGAGATGATCTGTGACAAGATTTCATAGATTTCTTTATCTTTTGCTCTTTTTCCCCTTCTGCTATTTTTTTTAAATAATTCTTTTATATGGAACTTATATGTGGTCCATAAAGACTCGTCGTTAACTTCTTTGTTCTCATTAATGTTAATAAACTCGTCTGTAGACCTTAAGGTAAACTTCTTATTATTATCATTTTTTAGAAAAGCGCCGTTTAACCTCAAGGGAATGTTCGTAAAAGCAATAGAGCTTTCCTTAATGGTTAGAAATATTGGGACATGATCTGCCCAAGTTATGTGTCCTATCTTGGAATATAAGCATGATGTTATTCCCTTGGAGTAGGTTCATTCGTTCCTTGGCTGTTTTTTTCTTATTCTTTTTATCGAGGATCCCGCTTGCTCTATCCCCCAAAGAATAAATTTGTAACTTTATTTTCTTTAGTGATCTCTCATAATCTGATAACATCCATGATCTTAGTGTGCTAAGTATTGAAAGTTTATTGCCAATGAATTCCAAGGGATTTATTTTATTCAATCTTTCTAATGAGATGATCTGTGACAAGATTTCATAGATTTCTTTATCTTTTGCTCTTTTTCCCCTTCTGCTATTTTTTTAAAATAATTCTTTTATATGGAACTTATATGTGGTCCATAAAGACTCGTCGTTAACTTCTTTGTTCTCATTAATGTTAATAAACTCGTCTGTAGACCTTAAGGTAAACTTCTGATTATTATCATTTTTTAGAAAAGCGCCGTTTAACCTCAAGGGAATGTTCGTAAAAGCAATAGAGCTTTCCTTAATGGTTAGAAATATTGGGACATGATCTGCCCAAGTTATGTGTCCTATCTTGGAATATAAGCATGATGTTAATGCTAGATTATTTACCAAATAGAAATCGATCCTTGAGTACGAGAGGTGTCTAGCAGAGAAAAAGGTGTAATCCCTTTCTTTGGCATGTTGATAACGCTAAACATCATGTAGTCTCTCTTCATTTATTATTCGGGCTAAGTCTCCTTTATCACCTTTATCACCTTTGTCATGCAAGAAGCAATCCAATCCCCAATCTGGAGGGGCATTAAAGTCTCCCATGACGATAGCTTTCCCCTTAGCATTTTGTTCTAATAAAGTACTATTTTTTTAAGGAAGGTTTTTTGACATCCATTTGGGCCGCAAAGGTATATGGAATGTCATTAATTTTCCCTAAGGCTATAATCTATCTTCCTTCATCGTCGATCATTTTTCTAGTAAGGGTAAACATGACAGTGTTTTTAAACATCATGCACACCCCAGCTTTTTTGCCATTGGCCGTTGCACAGATAATCATAGGAAATTCCCAGTGATGCAGGCGTACTTCATCTTTTTTGAGAAGATGTGTCTCTTGTAACCCTACTATATCTGCTTGTGTTTTAGTTATATCTTTCAAGAATGAGGGACGCTTGTGTGGTGTATTTAGCCCATTAACGTTCAGTGACATTATTTCAATAACCATATCTTTATCACATTCTGAACTGCTATGATCCATCGTTATTTCATTTAATCTGCCCCTCCCAGAGCCAGCTTCAACATAAATGTAGAACACAAACACAAAAACATGTTTTAACTACAAATACATTCATTGTCCAGCTAATTCCTTAGCTGCGGTAGACTTTAAGAGATCCAGCGTTCTCATGCTGGATACAGGGCAAAAGTTCACCAAGGAGATGTTATTCCCTCGCCTATATTAGGGTAACAAGGGTCCCCTACCACTGACTCTATATTGAGGGGTTAGTCTTCCCTCCATTCCACTCCTGGTCCACCTTTTTTAATTTTTTCTGTCCCTGTTGGGATTAGGGGTAAATTTGAAAAGCTTCCATTTTTCAATTAGTTTTTCGGCCTCCTTCACGTTATTACAAGTGTAGCTGGAATTATCCTTTAATACAATTAATTTTACTGGGAAACCCCATTTATAAACCAGGCCCGCCTCTCTTAAGATCTTAGTTATCTCCCCAAACTCTCTTCGTTTTTTTTTAATGTAATGGGTGACAAATCCACAAAGATCTCAATGTTTCCATAAGGTGGGGGTTTTAAAGGGGTTTTTACCTGGGGTTTTTACGGTTTTCTTGTATTAAGAGATTTTTAGTTTTGAAAAAGTGCAACCTTAAAATTGTATCTCTTGGGGTGTCTGCTTTTAAATGTTTTGGTCTCAGAATCCTATGAATGTGGTCTATTGTTATATCTAAGTTTTTTGCTTTTGGTAATATTGTCGAGATAAATTTCCCTGCATATTCCTCCAGAGCTGAGTTGGGGATGCCTCTCATGCGAACATTATCTCTTCTCGATCTATACTCTAGATCCCCGATTTTTACCTCAAGATTTATTAACTTCTGTTCCAATTCATTATGCGAGACCATTACATTTTTAGGAGATAATGTCACTTCCATTAGTTTTGTTTCCATCTGATCTATTCTACCCCAATCGTCCTGACTTCTTTTTATAAGTCCCCCAACATATCCTGCATTCTGGATAAGATCTTTGTCTCAAATCTATCTAGCATATTCCGCATCACTTCTGCTGTAAGTGCGGATTGTTGGTTTTCATTTTTCTTATCAGCTTTAAGGGGAGGGAGTAAGCTATAACCATCTCTTAGTGACACTGCCATGCCTCTCGGTGGAGATTCAATTTTTACCTGTCGTCATTATACACAAAAATGGAGAGAGGGGAATGTTACTTAAAAATGGTAAAGCAGAGAAGAAAGAACTTCCCTATTTCCGAGGAAAGAAAAAGTAAGCAAAAACTTTTTAATAGACAACATTTCAGATTTTAGGCGTGACAGACCACTATACTATTTATACCCTTTCCTTTCACAAGAAGCACATCAAATAATAATTTGATTATTTGATTAATTTGTTAATGACTATAAGATGCTGATATCAAAGAAAAATTTCCTGTAACAACATTTCCTCAAGAAGCGTATACAGTGTAAACAGACAGAAAAAATGTATCTAATAGTGAACTCTCTTGAATTTTCTTATAATCCAACAGGGAGGCAAGAGGGGTAAATCTTATAATCAGCTAGAGGAAATAATCTTATAATCAGCAAGAGAAGGGTTAGTCTTACAATGAATCAAAAATAATAAGATTATAATCGACCAAAGAGGTTAAATTTACACTCAGCCAGGCAGAGTTAGTCCTAGAAACAGTCTACGTTCAAACTTCCACTTACATTTTCCAGTTGTTCCAGTTGTTCCAGATTAGTAAATAGTACATAGTTAGAAATGGTTAAGTTAGATAGTTAGTCTGAAGCCCTGGAGAGACAGCGTTTTCCAGCTTATTCCAGCATCAATACACGAAAGAAAAAAAGAGAAAAGGCAAAGGACTGTTCACTCACCCTGGGGGGCTGAAGAGGCAGCAGGGTTGGGACAAGTGACTTGATATGCGTACTGTGAACTTCCATGGGCTGATGAGGGTCGATGGGGACAATTATGGGCAGCAAAAATAGCAAACGGTTAATAAGCCCCCGATGTTGCAGGACCCAAGGATAGCCCAGCATGTGGCAGATGTCCTACAGGGCCAGCTAATAGTGCCGTGCCAGGCAACCTGAGGGCAACTTGGGTCAGCTGGGACCACTAGACAGAGCTGTCAGGCAAAACTGTTAGAGCTAATGCTGTACAAGTATATCGTGTGGAGGTGGCATCAGAAGTAGCAGGAGCCCACAGAGTGGCACAATGATATAGTGTGG
This sequence comes from Engystomops pustulosus, assembly GCF_040894005.1. NCBI lineage: Eukaryota > Metazoa > Chordata > Amphibia > Anura > Leptodactylidae > Engystomops > Engystomops pustulosus. The sequence continues at coordinate 44,302,516 of NC_092421.1, forward strand.
AGGTGACGTCATCAGCAGCAGGAGCCCACAGAGTGGCAAAATGATATAGCGTGGAGGTGGCGTCAGTAGCAGCAGGAGCCCACAGAGTGGCACAATGATATAGTGTGGAGGTGGTATCAGCAGCAGGAGCCCACAGAGTGGCACAATGATATTGTGTGGAAGTGGCAGCAGCAGAAGCCTACAGAGTGGCACAATAATATAGTGTGGAGGTGGCATTAGCAGGAGCCCACAGAGTGGCATAATGATATAGTGTGGAGGTGGCGTCAGCAGCAGCAACAAGAGCCCACAGAGTGGCACAATGATATAGTGTGGAGGTGGCGTCAGCAGTAGCAGGAGCCCACAGAGGAGCACAATGACATAGGGTGGAGGTGGCATCAGCAGGAGCCCACAGAGTGGCACAATTATATAGTGTGGAGGTGGTAGACAATTCCAGTCCCTGGTAGAAATGATAGGAGGCAGAACGAGCAACTGGCAGCAGATATATGGCATCAGGCAAGTGGCAGCATCAGAATAGTGGTAGAGGCAGGTAGTTAGAACCCAGACTAATTTCTCAATGTTTGGGTGAAGTGTCATGGCTTACCTAATCTGATGCATAAGGCATTGGTGAGTTGAAATCCGGGCCAATCCATGCCTGATTCATCTTGACAAAGGTCAGTCTCTCCACATTACGGGTGGACAAGCGGGTTCTGCTTGGTGTAACGATGGCGTCCGCCTCACTGATCGCCCTTTCTGATGCCACACTACAGGCCAGGCAGGACAGCTTCTCTACTGCAAACTTCGCAAGTTGTGGCCACGCATCAAGTTTTGCTGCCCAGTAGTCCATGGGATCCTCTACCTGAGCTGCAAAAGTGCTATCTAAGTAGGCTACCACCTGCTGGTACAGGGTCTGCTTCATGTCCTGCTGCTGCTGGTGGTGGCTATCCTCTTCACTAGGTGGGTGAAGACTTGACAGAGGATGGACAATGGCGCAAATAGGCAGCGGCCAAATGTGTGCACAGTATTTCTCTATAGTATGCCAGTTGCTCCTCCCTCTCAGCAGCTAGAAAAAGTCACCGAATTTTAATAGGTAGCGAGGGTCCAAGAGGGTGGAGAGCCAAAAGTCATCCCTATGGCAGATGTTGACTATTTGGCTGTCACTAGTTAGGCAAAGCAGCATGGAAAGGCCATCTGCACAAGTGACTCTAAGGGCCCTCTGGCCTCCATTTCCACTTTATACTGCCATGGTGCTTCTGGGTCATCTGCCTTGTCTTTTGCCTCCTCCTCCGGTTGCTCCTGCTCCTCCTCTCTTGTCACCTGAGTGGAAAAACCACTGATTTCACCAGACTCTGCTTGTGCTCCAATGTCCTCCTCCTCCAGTTCAGCCCCCACCGGACTCATGTGGCCATGAGATGTAGTCTCTACTTCTCCAGTGCCCTGACCAGACAGATTGTGCAGAATGAGTTCGAGGATATGAATAAGTGGAATGATGTTATTCATCCTGCAGTCCTGGCAACTGACAAATAACGTAGCCTTTTCAAAGGGCCTGAGAAAATGGTAGGTGTCACGCATGAGCTGCCAGGGGCTGACATCAAAGCTACACAGGGGAGTACTCCGTTCTGCTTACATCATCAAAAAATTATAAATTGCTTTTCTCCGTTCATACAGGCGGTCTAACATATGGAGGCTGGAATTCCAATGGGTGGAAACATTTCATATCAGAATATGTTGCGGTAGGCCGTTCGACACTGCAACTCAAGAAGGGTATGCTGCTTTTTAACAATGGCTGAATGGTAAGAATGTCTTGCAGATGGGTGGAAGACTTGAGGAATCTGTTGACAACCAGATTAAACATGTGCGCCATGCAGGGCGCATGGGTCATCCCTCCTCGGTGCAACGCGGACACCATGTTCCCCCATTGTCTGTCACCATGGTTCTGATTTTTAGTTGTCGTGGAAAAAGCCTGACATTGATTTCTTGAGCAGTCGAATCAGATGTAAAACTGTGTGACACCACTGTTCCATGCACATGTGGTATGGATGGAGCAGCACTTGTGGAGGCTGAGGTGGTGGTGGAAAAGGAGAAGGCAGACACTGGCGCAGTAGCAGCAGTTTGACAACGTGGAGGAGAAAGCGCCATCTCTTGTGGAAGTTGTTGCTGTGGATGGGCAGGATTCAAATTCACCCAGTGGGTTGTAAAGGACATGTACTAGCCCTGACCGTAGTTTCAGCTCCACACGTCCGCGCTGCCGTGCACCTTGGAAGAAACTGATAAGCTCAAGGACTGGCCCACCTTCTGTTGTAGATAATGGTGAGGGGCTGGCAGTGCCTTTTTGGAAAAAGAAATTGCGGCTTGGAACTCTCCACCTCAATTCGGCACAAGCTATAAGTTCTCTGAAGGTCCACAACAGAGTCCACGACTTGGAAAGGGCACGGTCAGCTTCTGCACCTTAAGATGGCTTGACGCATATAGTTGTCTCTTTCAACGACTGCTGGCGCCATGTGTAGCGAGGAGCTGGAGCATCTGGACCGGGAGATGATGTCAAAGACAAACAGCTCCCTTCAGCAGAGGTGACCGGCTGAAATGGCCTGTGTGCCACAAAGTTCTGCTGCTGCTGTTGCTGCGGCGGCAGAACGGGCCTCCACATCTGTGCCAACGTTAGCTCCCTGGCCACGATTCACTTTCTGCCCACCGATTCTACTTATACACACGCTCAGCTCCTCTGGTGTCTTAACAAAAAACTGCAGAGGTGGTGATTTTACTGCCAACACTCTGCACTGTGCAACTACTAATGCCACTGCCACGCTGAGCCCCTGTACCACTTCCTACTTGGACCTCTGAAGCAGGGTTTGCACCCCGTGGTTGTTTTGCTCCCATGCTTACACTGCTGCTACCTTGCTAACTGACGGCCACAGTAGTGACTTGCTGCCTGCTCCGCTGCCTAATGCGAAAGCTGACACTCCTTGCCCGACGATGATAAATCCCTTGCTACACCCGGTTGCCAAGTGCGATCGGCTACATCATCGTCAATTTGCGTTTCCCTGTCACTGCTACTCTTCTCAACGGTGTAAGTATACACAGCCTGCGTACTGCACGAAGCAGAGGATGTCTGCCCCATTTCTTCACTGCCAAGCAGCTGCTGACTCTCCTCAAACACTTCGTCCTCGCTGAATAGTGGTGCTGAGCCCAGGCCACCTAGTAGCTCTCTGGCTGAGGAAAATGAACAGGATAGAGGCTGGCTGAGGACAGGTGAGGGATGCTGACCTGTATCTGACGAACGCACGGACTCTTGGCTGGGGTTGTCAGATGTTATTTTTGAGGAATTCGGTGACCTAGCCAACCACTCAACAACCATTGGGTTGTTGATCAACAAACTGCCGCTAAATGACAATGGCAGTTCTCACAGAGTCACCCCTGCTGCGACGTCCCCTTACTGTGCTGTGACCTCTGCCTGCTCCATCTGCCACCTTTCTGTCTCACATAGTGGTTAATCTACTATGTGCATTTGACACTTATTTGTTGCTCTCAACTTTAGTAACAAAAAATTATTGTAATTTGCATTATACATATACCTCACATGGACACCCTGTAATTGGAGCGAAAATCACTCTATAAAGTATGTGGATTTGACACGTAAATCTTGCTCTGAACTTTAGCAACAAAATAATTGGAATTTGCGTTATACAGATCCCCCAAAACGGACACCCTGGGATTGGAGCAGAAATTATGTGGATTTCACAATGATTTCTTCCTATTCACTTCAGCAACAAAAAAGAATGGCTATTTGTGGTATACAGAAGCACAAGAAGTGACACCCTGGGATTGAAGCAGAAATCAGTACAGAAAGTATGTGGATTTCACAATGATTTTTTCATTTTCACTTCAGCAACAAAAAAGAACTGCTATTTAGAGTATACAGAAGCACAAGAACTGACACCATGGGATTGAAGTAGAAATCAGTACAGAAAGTATGTGGATTTCAGAATGATTTCTTCCTATTCACTTCAGCAACAAAAAAGAACGGCTATTTGGGGTATACAGTTCCCCCAAAACGGACACCCTTGGAGCAAAAATCACAACAGCACAGTACAGTAGAAGCAGATTGCAGCTACAGGAAGGTAATAAAGGAGGAAAAAAAAAAACCTTTGTTTCCACGAATCACTGTAAACTTCGGCTTCGTGAAAAATCAAATTTTTCTGAAATTCTAAGCGAAGTTAGAATCGTTAGAATCGATTCACCCATCTCTAATAATTATCTTTGAAATATATATTTTGCTTATTTTGTACAGAAATGTTATAGTCACATGCCTGACTGGTTCTGAGAGATTTGTTTCCTATAGGAATTAACTATTATATGTGTAAATGGCATAGCTAGGGGCATTTTTATGGTGTTGGTTCTCAAATCTGGAATTTAATATGTAAAACAAACGGCACAAACGAGTCCAAACCACATCACAGTGACCTCGGAATAGTTGGTCCATACTCTAAGAGGTTTATAGCAATATTGCATCTGCCTCCAACATAGCTCAGAGGCCACAGGGCAAGTGACCAAAAAGCCTCCCCTAAAATGTTGGTGAATGTCAAATATTGTTTTTATGCTGCTTTAATATCACTTAAGTACAGACATCTTTAGAAAATATCAAACTTATAGTACAAAACAAACATTAAATGTTAACAATTGTTAACTAGAATATTTTCCCAAAAAATTAAGACGCACACGCCAGCACAATGTTAAAAAGCCAACTGTGCTCTGCTTAGTGATGTGAAATAATGAAAACTAAATTAAAATACACTGCTGTTATCATACAGCAAAGATTTTCTCAGGTGGTTAAGCCATTACTGTAATACTTCAAGCAAATAGTAACGATAAAAAATGTTAAAGTTTTATTAATTATTTCTTTTGCCATGAAAATCTTAAATGAGAAACAATAGTTTGTCATATAAGTCTGATGTTGGAGACAATGAGAGATATAGGGGCAGATGTATCCCAGTTGTGGTCCACTAGTTCTGTTTTTGCTCTAAAATGAGACTCATTCTTGCGCCTGAGAAATCACAAGCTAAAACCATCTGTGACGAGTAGAGTTCATGCCTCTTATTTGTCACCTGTGAGTCTCAGCATGATTTTGTGACTTAATTTAATGTAAGGGCAATATAGGCAAAATCTTTCATTCAGGCACCTACATGTAAGTCTCCTACAAGATCCAATGTGCTTCTCTCCCACATCCCAGCATGAAAATGACAATCACAGCAGAACCCAGGAGTCTGACCTCCTGTAATTCTGGCCAGTATTCCTCCTCAGACACTAGCCTGGGCACAGGGACACATCTCTTTACTGTCTGCTCAAACACTCAATTCTTTTCTATCCTGCTTTGATCTGCTGCTTTTGTAGAATATTTGTAAACAGAAGCTCATGACTATAAACAGAGGCTGAGTGTAGTGAGCTCTCCTGTTACAAAGTACAGTTGCTAAACTGCTATGCATTAGAGCTCTGGAACTTGCTTCTCCATCTACGCCACCTTCGGGCTGGAGTTTTCTGAGCCAAAATTGCACCTAAATCAAAATTCTCTAATAAACATTAGTAGGTGTCGCAAAACATCTGGATTGATAGGACAAATTAGAAAAACATGGTAATTTTTGATGCATGGCTAAAATGCGCAAAACTGGCGCAAAATTAATAAAATAACCAAAAATTCTTACTCTATTCTCATACCATAATTAAAACTTTTTAAAGTCGTAAGGGTTTCTATGTTTCTACGTGCACCATGGAATTTTAATCTTAATAAAATGATATTATTTTACTATTCGTTGGAGTGCTGGATCGCAATTTTTTTCTTCTACTGTGGCACCTGCTTCGGGGAATAGGTCTGTGGAAGGATCAGGCGAGCTGAGTATATGGACTTGCTTTTTAGTTGCAAAACTGGCACAAAATTACTGCAACAAAATAAAAAGTCACTAAATCAACCAAAAAATTATTGATACATCTAGGCCATACTGGGCATTCTTTGAGCATCTCTTGTTCTGTACTAATTTAACATTAAATTTGACCATAACAGTATTAAATTGAAATGTCCATGTAACAGGTAACTTCCATGTAACTTCCCTGTCTGAGCAATTGCTATTAGGACATGTGCTTTCGTTTCAGGTTCATTAGTAGAGATGAGCGAACACACTCGTCCGAGTTTGATGCTCGTTCGAGCATTAGCATACTCGAAACTGCTTGTTGCCGGCCGAATATTTCGCCAGCTCGAGAAAATGGCAACTCCCGCCGTTTTGATTTTTGGCGGCCAGAAACAGAACCAATCACAAGCCAGGAGACTCTGCACTCCACCCAGCATGACGTGGTACACTTACACGTTGATAGCAGTGGTTGGCTGGCCTGATCAGGTGACCCTGGAATAGACTAGCCCCTGCCCGCGCTGCTCGCATCATTCTCTGTCTGGATGTCGTTAGGGAGAGAGCTGCTGCTGCTGCAGGGATAGCGTAAGGGTGTTATATTAGCTTACTGTTAGGCAGGAGTGAGTCTACAAGAACCCAACAGCCCTTGTTAGGGCTAGAATATATTTTTTCTTTGCTTGTGGCTGGGCTTACTAGTAGTGCAGCTAGTACCATATTGTGACAAATTTGCAGGGAGACTTTCGAACGTTCTATTTAGCTCTTAGTGACACACATATCCATCTCAAACACCTAAGTGGGACAATTTATTAGGGGTTTGATTGAATAAGGCACAGTCTGCCAATTTTTTTTTTTCAAAACTGAAAGTCATCATCACAGGCACAGCACAAAATCCAGTTGTGTGATGTCAGTGTAGGTTAGAAACTAGCCATACAAAAATCCAACAGGCCTTCTTAGGGCTACAATAGCGTTATATATTTTATTTTTTTTTATTTGCTAGTGGCTGGACTTGCTGGCACTATTAATGCAGCTAGTACCATATTGTGATGAATTTGAAGGGAGACTTGAGAACGTTCTATTTAGCTCTTAGTGACACACATATCCATCTCAAGTTTTTCTCAAAACTTAAAGTGACAGGCACAGCACAAAAGCCTGTTGTGTGCTGTCAGTGTAGGTTAGAAACTAGCTATAGCAATCATCATCATCTTCTGTGGTTGCTGTGTGATTTCTTCTGATTGTTTTGTTAAAAAAAACAAATGTGAAAATGTTGAACCCGAGGGCTAGGGGTAGGGGTAGAGGACGAGGGTTTGGGCGTCCAACTACTGCAGGGGTCAGAGGCCGTGGTCCTGGGCGGGGTGAGACACCACCTGCTGATGAGGGAGTAGGGGAACGCCGCAGAGCTACACTCCCTAGGTTCATGTCTCAAGTTACTGGGACTCATGGTAGAGCACTGTTGAGGCCAGAATAGTGCAAACAGGTGATGTCGTGGATTGCGGACAATGCTTCTAGCCATTTGTCCACCAATCAGTCTTCCACGCAGTCCACCCTTGTTACCAAAATCAGCACTCCTCCAGCTCCTCTACCTCAGCTTCCTTCCCCCCAGTCTGCCCCCTCCCAGGAAAATATGGCATTTGAACCGGCATACTCTGAGGAACTGTTTTCTGGACCCTTCCCAGAGTCACAAACCACTTGTCCGGTTGCTGCTGAGCTCTTTCCCGATGTCCAGGTTTTCCACCGGTCACAGTCTGTGGGTCATGATGACATTGTTGACGATGAGGAGACATGGTTGTCAGACAGCGGTGAAGTTGTTGTCAGGGCAGGAAGTCCGAGGGGGGAACAGACTGAGGGGTCGGAGGATGATGAAGTGACAGACCCAAGCTGGGTTGATAGGCCGGGTGAACACAGTGCTTCTGAGACAGAGGCGAGGCCTCGACGAGAACAGGTTGGAAGAGGCAATGGTGGGGCCAGATGTAGAGGCAGGGCCAGAGCTTGTGCATCAGCGCCAAATGTTTCACATAGTGAAGGCTAGATTTTCGGAAGTCTGGAGGTTCTTTAAAGAAACACCGGATGACCGACGGACTGTGGTATGCAACCTGCCACACCAGGATCAGCAGGGGTTCCACCACTACCAGTTTAACCACCACCAGTATGCGCAGGCATATGAATGCTAAATACCCCACTCAATGGAACCAAGGCCTTTCACCTCCGGCCGGGCACACCACTGCTCCTTCCCCTGTGTCATCTGCTGCCTCTGCTAGTCAGCCCCCTGCCCAGGACCCCGGCCCCAACACCTCCTATGCGAAAACCACATCTTTGCCTCCACAATCCTCCACAGCATCCACCAATGTCTCCATGCGCAGCGTCCAGCTCGCTATACCCCAGACGCTGGAGCGCAAGAGGAAATAAAGTGCAACTCACCCACACGTCCAAGCGCTCAGCGTCCACATCTCCAAATTAATCAGCCTGGAGATGCTGCCCTATAGGCTGGTAGAGACCAAGGCCTTTCGCAACCTCATGGCGACGGCCGCCCCTCGGTATTCGGTCCACAGCCGCCACTACTTTTCCAGATGTGCCATCCCAGACCTGCACAAGCACGTGTCAGACAACATCATCCGTGCCCTGACCAACGCCGTTTCTGACAAGGTCCACCTGACCACGGACACGTGGACGAGTGCTTCCGGGCAGGGCCACTATATATCGCTGACGGCACAGTGGGTTAACTTGGTGGAGGCTGGGACCGAGTTTGACCCTGGGGCTGCTCATATACTGCCGACGCCGAGGATTGCGGGGTTTACCTCGGTCCAGGTCTCAAAGGCCTACTATGCCTCCTCCTCCTCCCACCCCTCCTCCACCTCCTCCTCCGAATTACCATCCGTGGGCATGGCGCCATCAGTCGGTAGCGCTAGGTACAGCAGCAGGGCCGCCGCTAAGCGACAGCAGGCGTTGCTCAAACAGCTGTTTAGCCTAAAAGGCACACCGCCCAAGAGCTATTACAGGGCATCACGACGCAGACTGATCTATGGCTGGCACCGCTGAACCTGAAGACAGGCATGGTTGTGTGTGACAACGGCAGTAACCTGGTGGCGGCTCTGCAACTCGGCAGACTGACACATGTGCCATGCCTGCCCATGTGTTAAATCTCATAGTTCAGCGGTTCCTCAAGAGATAACCCAACCTGTCTGATTTGCTCAAGAAGGTGCGCCGCATCTGTGCGCATTTCAGGAAGTCCAGCACAGATGCTGCCACTTTCATGGCAGCGCAGCCTCCAACTGCCCGCTCACCGACTGTTGTGCGATGTGCCCACGAGGTGGAATTCAACATTAACCATGTTATCCAGAGTTTTCCAGCAGCGCAGAACGATTGTAGACTGCCAGATGTCAACTTCCACCAGAACTGGTAGTCAGGTCAGTCAGCTTCCTCAAGTCTACAATGAAGAGTGGACGTGGATGTCTGATATGTCAGGCGCTGAGTAAATTTATGGAGTCAACACAGATGGTCAGTGGTGATGCCGCCATCATCAGCCTCACCACCCCGCTGCTTGGCCTGTTGAAATACTCTCTGGTCAGCATGAAGTCAGAAGCTTTGTGCTCATCACAAGAGACAGGGGAAGATAGCCAAAGCACCCTCAGGTCTGTTTCTCAGCGCATATCGGAGGAGGTGGAGGAGGATGAGGAGGAAGAGGAGGAGAATGTTGGCGAGACAGAAGAGGGGAGCATTGCTCAGTCCTTCACTGTTCAGCGTGTATGGGCAGAAGAAGAGGAGTTGGAGGAGGAGGAAATGGAGTGAAATCTTGCGTGTTGGGACTCTGGCGCATATGGCAGATTACATGCTAGGCTGCATATCCCGTGACCCTCGTGTTCAAAGAATTTATTCCAGCACCGATTACTGGGTATTCACTCTCCTGGACACAGGGTACAAGCAAAATCTTTCCACACTCATCCCTGGAGAGGAAAGGAGTGTGAGAATGCATGAATACCAGCAGTCCCTGGTGCACAAGCTGAAACAGTATTTCCCTTCTGACAGCGTCAGAGGGCGTACTTCTGCGGGACAAGTAGCGAGGGAGAGTAGGCGAGCAGGCAGCTTGTCCAGCACTGGCAGGGGTACGCTTTACAAGGCCTTTGCCAGTTTTATGTCACCCCAGCAAGACACTGTCACCTGTCCCCAGTCTCGGCAGAGTAGGGCTGATCTTTACAGAAAGATGGTGAGGGAGTACGTAGCTGACCATACCATCGTCCTAAATGAACACACAGCTCTCTACAACTACTGGGTTTCAAAGCTGGACATGTGGCAGGAACTGGCACCTGCCCTGCCTCTAGAGTGTTGTCTGAGCTGGTTTTCAGTGCAGCTGGCGGAATCATCACCGATAAGCGTACGCGCCTGTCGACTGACAGCGCTGACAGGCTGATGCTTATCAAGATGAATAAAGCCTGGATTTCTCAGGATTTCCATTCTCCACCAGGTGAAAGAAGATCAACCTGAATAATGTATGCATTCCTCCTCCTCATTGTCCTCCTTCTCCTCCTCTTTGTACACTAAAGCAGAGGAAACTGGCTATTTTTTTCCTGGGCCAACTGGCTATAACTATAGTACTCTATGTATTTAATTTTTCTGGAGGGCCACCCACCCGGTCCTCTGGTTTGAAAACTATTTTGGACTGCCACATACAGGCACTTTCCAAATTTAATTGTCTCCCTAGCAGCCTCCACATGTCGTCTTTATAGCTGCCTTCTACACGTTGTCTCCATTGCTACCTCCACACATCATCTCCATGGCTGCCTCCCAAAGTCGTCCATATAGTTGCCTCCATACATTTTCCCCTTAGCAAACGAGCTACAGTACTACACTTGATCTTATACAAAAAGGTTCTTAGAAGTGCTGTTGGTAGCCCCCGCCTGCTTTGAAAATTAAATTTTTTTTAAAGTAAACGCTTCTGGCCCCCAGGCCAATTTTGGGTGGGGAGGAGCCGAGAGACAGGGGCTTGGACAGGCGAAAGCTCGTCTGGCAGCGGACCGCCAGCTCCATCCCAAGATTAGGCAGCCTCAGAGGCATCCATGAATACTGCCCCTGCTGTTTCCTGTCCATTTCGCCTCCACGATCCTCCACAGTGTCCACCAATGTCTCCATGCGCAACTTTCAACTCTCTATACCCCAGACGCTGTAGCGTGAGAGGAAATACAGCACATCATCCCCTTATCAAACGAGCTGTGTCAGGCAGAATTTTCAGGTGTTTCACCAGATACATAATGGAACTCGACACATCTGTCGCCGCCAAGCTGGAGACCTGAAGTTTCAATCATAGCAGCGCAATATGGATGCCCCATACTGTCGCTCTTAATCATGGAAGTCATCTCCATGGCTGCCTCCACATGTCGTCCTCTTATCAAACGAGCTGTCAGGCTCATTTTTCGGGTTTTTCACCAGATACGTTATGGAACTTGGTCACTATGTCAAAAATCGTACTTCAAGTACTAAAAAGTAATTCAAAGTGTAAATCTTTATTAATACATCTAGAGTATCAAAAATTGGACATTAAAAACACACGTTAAAAACCACACTAACAAACAACATGGTGGTGGTCAATTCATTATCCATAGTACAAAATAACAAGTCATGTAAACATACCAAATTAATCCATATATATAAAGAGATAAGGGCTGTGCTGAGCACAAAATTGTAGAGTCTACCCAGGTAATACCACAAGTGTCAAAGAAAAGTACCTGTGCCGCAAGTCAATAAGCCCCAGACCACCACCACCGCACCCCGATGCGCGTTTCGCCGTCGCTTCCTCAAGGGGGTGTGCTGTAGCAAGGCGGGGGGAGGATATATCTACCCTCACACCCATAACCAGCTGACAATTTATACACTAAGCACTTTATTCAGATTATGACTTACTAATATATACACAGCTTTTGGGTCATTTTATTCTCCCACTAGCTAGACCACGTCCTTACATTTTTTGGCTATAAATAAGGTTTTTATATTCTTTGGCGCAAAATATGTGATATTGAACACACACAGGCACTCAATTCAATATTCGGACACAGTCACATATATGGACACATCTCGTTCCATTACGAGAATGATTTGTCTCCATATATATCCCATTTCTATTACACTCCCTTATTCATATGTATATATTTTTTCATGATAATAGAGAAGCTTTAAACAAGGGCACAATTACACAGTTTTTGGTATACTATATAAAAATAAATTTTATTTTTGTATGTTTTTTTGCTTTTCTCTCACTTCACGTTTTGACATGCACATGATCAATTAATAAATAATTAATAGTCCATGATATAAATGTATAACGAGCCACTTTTTCACATCATCTACACAGTAATACAAGTCTACTATATTCATAATTACAGCGGTCTCCCATATACACCGGATGTGACCATTTTGCTGTGCCCTGCACACATTGTAACAACCTCTTGTTTCCCTGTTCTGTATATACTCACCTCTAGGTTTTTTTCTTCGGTATGGCCCGTGCCCACACTCCTTGCCAGCACCTAAGATGTTCACATAGGAAATCATTTTGGCGCTTCTTGCTCACCTCCTTTGGTTCCTCTCTACCGCCTTAACCAGGCAAAATACTGATGCATACAGTGCTACACATTATCCTCGCCAAAAGGAATTTTTTAAATTGGTTTGAAGCCTGAGTCCATTTGGGGTATGTCGCCATGCCACTCTCTAGCCTGCCGCTGCTGCCGTTACATCTGCATGCCGTCTTCTATAGTGTCAGGGTCAATTATTGGATGTTTTAGATGCTATCTAGCCTCATTCGGTCACTCTGTCATCGCCATGCTGTTGCCCATAATCTTGGCATAATGGTGCAATTAAGCAGCCTCAGAGGCATCCATGCATGCTGCCCCTGCTGTTTCCTGTCCATTTCCATGGTGTTTCCATCATTTTCTGATGTTTCCAGGTGTTTGGCCAAGCTTCCCTGTTCAGACCCTTGGTCCCCTTGAAAAAAGCTTGAGTCTCCCATTGACTTCAATGGGGTTCGTTATTCGAGACGAGCAATCGAGCATCGGGAAAAGTTTGTCTCGAATAATGAGCACCCGAGTATTTTAGTGCTCGCTCATCTCTAATCATTAGCAATGGAAACATATATTATATAAATATATGAATGGTCCATACAAAAAATATGGTGGTAAGTTGTTTGTCAAATCAATAGAGGAAGGGGCACTGCCACCGTCTGGAAAAAATCAAGGTTTAATAACCAGAGGTGACAGGGCTTTTTTTTACAATGAGAACTGTCAATCTGTGGAATAGCCTGCCTCAGGTGCTGGTTACAGCAGGGACAGCAGAGAGCTTCAAGAAGGGTCTAGATGCCTTTTTACACCTAAATAACATTGATGGTTATATTATATAGAATTGTTTCCCCTAAATCCCTTCCTCAAGCAATCCCTTTCCTTCCTTGGTTTAACTTGATGGACAAGTGTATAAACTATACACTACAAACTATGATACTATGAAATGTTTATGTATTAGCTTGGTAGGGTTATGCTGGTAGAGATTCTAGAGACTCCTCGAGGCAAATCAAATCAGCTTGAGAAGAGCCTGTTTCCTTTTACATTACCAAACTTTTGTAGGATGGGTTCAATCATTTGACAATAATTAACAATTAGTGACTTGATAATTTTGGGTATCATGTTGCATATGAATACCTCTGGGTAAGTAATTTATCACAGAACATTGTAAACAGAATAATGGTATGAGGTGCAAGTTTAGAGAAACAAGTAAATTAAACATGTGTTACATGTAATATATAGTAAATTCCGTCGAGAGAATATAAGAACAGTCCACTTAGGATTGGTCCAAATACAGTCACAGGTAAATATTGCAGGTACTAACTAATTACCTGGCCAATAGCAGAGAATAGTCCACATGGAGTTCTCCACATCATCATGTAGCGGTTAAATGTTGGATCAACAGCAAATGGACCTTTAGGAAGCTAGCTCAGAATCTCTATTGGAAGATGGATGCTTAAGGGATCTAGCAGTAAGGACCAGGTTAGGTTTGTGGACAACATGGGTAAAAACATCTTTCAAAAGCAAAAATGTCACCAAACCTCCATTTAACCCCTTAAGGACACAGGGTTTTTTTCGCTCATTTCTGGCTCTTCCCCTTCAAAAATCCATAACTTTTTCAGTTTTCCGTGTGCACACCTGTGTGAGGGCTTATTTTATGTTATGATGTTATTTATTATTCTATGCCATATACTGGGAAGCAGGAAAAGAATTCCAAATGTGGAAAAATTAAAAAAAAACGTTCTTGTGGGCTCAGTTTTTACGACTTTCATTCTGCGCTCCAAGTAACACCTATACTCTATTCTTTGGTTCTGTGCGATCGTGGTGATACCAAATTTATATAGGTTTTATTGTGTTTTCATAAGTTATGAAACAATAAAACGAATGTGTATGAAAAAGTAAAATAAAATGTTGCCACCTTCTGACGCTAATAACTTTTTCACACTTGGGTGTATGGAGCTGTGTGATGGGTCATTTTTTGCGAAATGAGCTGATGTTTTCATTGCTACCATTTTGAGGACTTTGCAATATTTTGATAACTTTTTATTAAAAGTTGCATTTCGACGTTGGTCGCCATTTCCCGTTCCAGAGGTCACCGCCATCAATAACCGTTTTTATATTTTGATGGATCGGGCATTTGGGGACGCAGTGATATCTATTGTGTTTCTGATTGCAGCAATATGCAGCATAGCCCATCTCTGTATGAAGAGGGCTCAGCACATATGCGCCAGAGACCAGGTGCTCAGTGTAAGGGTTCTTTCACAATGACGTTGCTTTTGACATCTGTAGTTCAGCATCTTCACAATTTTTCCACTGATCCATTGTCTGCAGAAAAAAAAAGGAAACCATTTCTGAACTTTTCACAGATGCAGGTCATGGAAGGCAATAAAAGTCTCCACAAGGGTCCACAAAGAAAATGAAAGGTTTGTTTTGTTTCACTGATGAGGTTGGGGAACCAGGTGCTGTGTTTTCTAACCAATGTTAAAACTCAGACAAAAAAAGCAAAACAGAAATGACACGCAATGGACAGGCATCAGATATGCATCAAACATAGCAATGTAAATTTTCTTATATTGTGTGTCAATAAATCAGACCAAATTTGTACTTGATGTGGTAAGTTTTTCCCACCTAACTGATCTTGGTAGGGGAACACCAGAGCCTATTGGAGATGTGTGGACTGCTGTCCTTAGCCTAGATAGAAAAATGTTTACTTTTTTAACCCAAATGTAGCTTTCTTATGCCTGTTCACGATTCCTAGAGAGGAGATGGTTCAAATCTGGGTGTCCTGCTGCTAGGAGCATCTGAAAGAGCATTACTTATAAGGACTTTCTAATAGTGCTCAGAAGAATACTTCTGTCCTGGATCCTGAAAAATAACCCAATATAAATATATGGAATTGCAATATAAACAATGTTCCTTAAATAAACCTTTATTTCACTCAATAAATAAGACTGAATACAATATCAACTGTAGGAAAACTTCCCTTATCTATTACACATCTATTGCATTAGGTAGTCCACAGGCTGGATTTGACAGACCCACCAAAGTGCAGAGGACTAGAGTATCAAAGTTGAATATTATGCAAGGAGACCCTCCCCTTCATGCAATTGTAGCACACAGTATATTATTGTAGCACACAATTGTGTGGCACTGGCTTTATCTTCACAAAAGTCTCTTAAGATGATCCTTTTGTACAATCCAACAAACTTGACCAATACATGCAATTAAAAATCAAACTCCCTCATGAGAAAACGACCTTTAACCTCCCATGGTATTGGAGGTAAAAATACAATTAAATACAAGTATTTTTAGGAGGACCAATATCAGCTTATGTAAGGTTGTGCACTTGAACTTTCATAGTTTCAAGTTTTGTAAACCTCTAGAATACATGAATAGAAAGCATTTCTTAAAACCTTTGAAACCAGTGATGTCTAGATTCCCCTCTCATTTTGTGCAGAAACATGCCAATATGTTAACATGGGAAGAAATACAAATTAAATCATTGGATAAAGCATTATTTAAACTGGACTGAGATTCAGGAAAGTAGCCAGTCGGTTTAGTTAATTAAGGTCTTTCTCAAGGTTAGAAATACAGTACAAAGAGCAGAAGTTCTTTTCAATTATCTTACAATAAGCTTGTACGTTTTCATATATTTTAACAGTACAAAAAGTCAGAGGTATTCATTCTTTATTGTCTGTTCTTTTCATTTCCCCTCAAAACTGACAAATGCCAGAATAACTGAAAAGACATGAAAATTAAAGTAATTTTTTCATTTTTTCTCATTCAGTGTAACGTAAAGATTATGTTCCGAGGAGCCTTATTATTGCAACTAATTAAGATATATAAATTAAAGCAGTATAATCAAGTGCCTTTTCTCAAAACTCCAGAGCACATACAAGAAGACATTTTTTTTTTATTGCCAATTCTCTATATGAGTGTTAAAAATGTCTCAATTTTAGTGCAAGTTATTCAAGGTACGTTATAAACTTGAACAGACATGCAATTTATTCTAAACAGAACAAAAAAGGACTTCTTACAAACTATAGAGAAGGAAAGTGGATTTGTAATTATTGTTTGGGGTTTTCAAATCAAAGAAATAAGGGTCTAATGTTTTCTTGGAACCTTGTTTGAAAGTTGCTCTGTGGAGATCAGTTCTATACACATTTTTTTTAAAGAGTCTACCACCTCTTCGATTATTATTTTTGTTCATTGTGTGGTTTCGGAGAAATTCCCATTTAAATTTTTATACTGTTTATGCATCATGGTCATATCTTTAGCACGTGGAGCACTGTTTTTTTCTGCCTGGAGCAAAAACCATTTCCTCAGAGAAGAACTGGACTTGTTTTGTGGGAAGCATGGACTGACATGCTTATTACCTTATTACCATACCGATTAAACAGGGAATATCTTGGAAATTACAAAATGGACAGAGATAATAAAGGTTTGTCAGAAATCACAGTGCACGACTCCACAACATGCTACCAGCATATGCCAGCCTATGGAAGCAAACTTTTCGTCTTTCATGCTTTAAGGGGCTCAATAAAGTTCTCATCACAGATACTGTAAATTGAGAGGTTTAGAGCTTTTCTGAGTCAGCACAACATATTTTTTTTTAAACACTCATCAAACTCCCTCTGTAACTTTACATGATTTGTTCCCTCGTGGTTATGGTTTCTTAAATTACTTTTCAATAATACCACTGACATGTGGTGTGGGAATTCTAAATGGGATAAAATAGTACAAAATGTGTTATTGCCAAAATAACATCCTGCACAATGCCATGCTGGTATTTAGTGTGTGTTTGTGTGTGTGTGTGTGTGTGGTGGTGGTGGGGGGATCTATCACGCAGCTCTATGACTGTCTTTGGAGCTCTGCTGCCTTTCAGATTTATTAAAGATGTTTTTTGCCCTTGATAAATCTGTTGTTGCTGTTCCTATTTTATGTGGGTTGTTTGTCAGAGTTGCAAAAAAAGTCGCTGCACAATATCCAGGGGGGACTGAGTCAAATTGTACCAAAATTAAATGGTAATTCGCCATACACAATTAAATCCCATTGTGAACGTTTGTCTGACCGCAAATCTGGCAATATGTCTGGGTCAGGTGGCTGAACTGGACCAACAGGTCTTCTCTTCTCTAATCAGGCTCCTTCTCAGTTTCAAAGAGAGCTTCTTGTTTTACCACTACAGATGAGTGGAACCGATGATTCTGTTTGGATTCATCCCGCGCGTCCCAGACATATTGCCGGATTGGTGTGGGGGAAAGTCTTTTGTTTGTCCCAAAAAGTTATTCTTACTCTTATTGTGTAGTGTTTAAATATTACTTGGTGATAATAAAGTACTGAGTATAGGGGTTTTGCAAGTAGAGAAATCACTTCCATCCTTTAAAATGTTGACTAATGTTTCATACTGAAAAAAGGATTGGTAGATATTTTTAACAATAGTTTGGATTTGGCTAACCTCTGTGCTAAAAGTATCTACAAGAGTGGATTTTGACACAGATTTGGTATTCGATAACACTTTAGTTTTGAATAAATCTGTTTGTGACTTTTTTAACTTGTATTTTTGGCCCTATTCAGACAAGATTGGGCTGCACAGATAGATACGTGCCTAACTTGTTTCGTGAAAAAACCCCTTTATCGCTATCCTGGTTTTTTAACCCTTTAGGAGTCATGGTCAGACATGATCCAGCAACTAAAGAGGCCATCCACCGCTCCCCCCAGTGATGGCCCACCCGCCCACCGAGTAATGGGGTGCTGATCATCTCCATGGCAGTCCTGGGGTTCAATAAAGGACCCCAGAGCTGCCTTACTTGACTGCCTGCTGGGTCATCAGTATGGCAGTGTATTAATTTGAAAAAGTTATCAGATGATCACTTGCTCAAGTTCCAGAGGGGGATAAAAAAAGTGAAAAAAGTAAAAAATAAAAAAGTTTTAGGACAATAAAATTTCATTCACAATAAAAGCCCCCTAAATTCTCCATGTAGGGTAAAATTGCCAACCACAATAAAAAGTGAAAATCACAACAGCACATATTACCTTGTCCGTAAGAACCTGTGCAATAAAAATCATTACTATAATAATCTTTATTTATATAGCGCCATCATATTTTGTAGCACTTTACAAATCATAGGGGACAAATAAAAATATAATAAAACACGACAGAGCACAAACATTCATATGGAACAAAAGGAGTGAGGTCCCTGCTCGCAAGAGCTTACAGGCTTTAAACCCTGCATGGTCAATACCTTAAAAAAATACACTCAAGTCAACCTTACTGACCCATAGAACATAAGTAACAGGTTAGCTGTGCTATTTGTGATCATGTGTGAGATATTACTGTATTCTAGAGAAACTGGGTAACAAATTATGGAGTGTGTTTGCTTTTTTAACTCCTTCTAAAAATTTGGGGGCTTAAGCAAGGTTTTTTTGGAAAAAGTTTTACTTACCCAAGCCAAGGTAATTACTTTCTATAAAACATCTGAGGTGGTAAAAAGCTCAATGTAAACCTTGATAAATTCTCTAAGTCATGTAGTTTCCAAAATAGGATAATTTATTGGGGTGGTTCTCTGTTCTCATAGTTTAAGAACTTTTCAATTGTGTAATGGCACCTTAAAACAATGTCATCAAAATCTGCCCTCTAAAAGCTCAATGCCTCATTTTGTTTTGTGCACTGCTGTGGGCCCCTAAAGTAGTTTACATTGACATGTAGGGTTTTGCCCTACTCATAAGAAACTGCACAACAAAATCTTATGTGTTTTCACATTTTATCCCGCAATAACATTTTATAGGATTATAATTTTATTGTCAAAATGTAAAAATTCCAAATAGAACCTCCATTATATTTTAATTCTTAAAGGGTTAACAGGCTTACCAAAAACTGTTATGAATAGAGAGGAGTGCAGTTTTAAAATTGGGGTGATTTGTGGGGAGTTTCTGATAAAAAGAACTTTTAAAAACCTTATGAAGATGAATTGTCCTCTACAAAAAATTTCTTAAAAATGTTTTCGCTGTTCAAACTGTAAGCCTCCTAGTCTCCTATTAAATAAATTTACATATAAAAAATAATTTAGCACAAAGCAGACATATGATTAGTTAGCAACCACTTGGGGTAGTTAGACTAACTGCATGATGAGCAGAACATTTAGAAATCAGAAAATCACAAATATTTCTAAATTCTCACCAAATTTCTAAGTGCAAAAAATGTAAACTAAAATATATATTTCATGTGAAGTACAACATGTCATGAAAGGACAGTCTGAAAAAAAACTCAGTACGATAAAATGTTCCAAAGTTATTGCTGTAAGGATCAGGGGTTATGTACCCACTGTATCACCATGAGCAATGACTGGCACTTGGGAGCGGAGACTAAGTGGCACCCAGTTGGTTTAATATGTGCATCACCCCATGCCAATGAATGGGGTAGGTGTCACAAAACTGTATCTCTACATGTCAGTAGCTACCTGGTGAGATTGATCACCTCATTAGGTTGTCTCTAGCGTAGGAAACTCGGTAATTGCAGCTGTGCAATTCTGCCGGGGAGGTCATGAGTTAACTATACTGTCCAATTAAATGCTCTGTACTTGCTGTAAGGAAAGCTGGTTGGACACAGTGGGGGTCATTTACTAAGGGCTCGATTTGCATTTTCCCGACGTGTTACCCGAATATTTCCGATTTGCGCCAATTTTCCCTGTATTCCCCCGGGATTTTCGGGCCTGCGAAAATTACATCCGATGACTGTGGCATGCACGCGACGGAAATGGGGGGGCGTGTCCAAACGAAAACCCGACGGATTCAGAAAAACCCGCGCATTTAAAAAAAAAGTGTCGTGGGACTCGCGCTTACCTTCACTAGGAATAGGCCGTCGAACTTCAGTGCATTCCGGTGGGCCTCGGGGAACTTCAGCGCAGCAGCGCTACCTGGTGGACGTCGGAGGAACTACCTTAGTGGATCCCGGACGGACCCGAATCCACCGGAGAACGCGCCACTTGATCGCGAATAGACCAGGTAAGTAAATCTGCCCCAGTGTTTGCTACCTCACAAGGGAAGGAGAGGTGGTCCACATCAGGACTCTGTTCCTTTTTTAATCAAATATTTTTATTAGGCTTTTACATTTTTTAAAACATAGACATTACAATTCAAGCCAGAAAAATCACATAAAACATGCATAACCCCCCCTCCCCCAAGCATTGCAGGTATCACTACATGACAGGATATACAGACATATACATAATATAATTCTAGATACAGCATGTGAATGGCAGCGTGCGCGAGCATACACATAAGAAGGTGAAGACCATATTTTATATCACAGTGTGTACTACTCCTCGGCCCAAGGCTGACAGATAGTAACTAACACTTTCACGCAAATTTAGAAGCGCTCTATTCGGCAAGTCTGGCGCATCCATCCACCTGCCCCACAGTTTCTCACATTTTTTTGGGCATTTACGTTTTAAATATACACCCCACTCAAGTCTGATAATGTTATTGACCTTTTGTACAAATTCTTTTTTAGTAGGAGGTGAATTATGGATCCACTTGCCTGCAATAGCTTTCCGAGCCAAATATAACAACTTTAGAATACACTGTTTGGTCCACCTCCTCCAATTCAATGATGCCCAACAGGCATACCCTTGGGTACGGCTCCAGGTCAACGGACAGGTCCACCCTGATCACTTGAAGTACTTCCCTCCAGAATCTGCCCAACGTCCCCTATTCCCACATCATATGTAACAAATTTTCCTCAGCCCCAGAACAAGGAGGACAATTGGAGTCCAATTGGAGGACAATCGGGTGAACCCCTATTTTGTTAAGCAGACTCAGCGTCCTATACACCCTGTGTAGGAAGCTAATTTGTGACATTAGGACTCTGTTCCTACATAACCAACCCAGCCTTAAGATAGCAGGCTGATAGCAGGCGTAGTCCCTCTTTAAGAACACAGCTTACCTCCAGTCTCTATTCTTCGCTTGATGCCACTTGGCTGTCAAAATGTACTCCGGTTGGGAATTATAGATGTGGCACATGCAATTTTTGTCGTTTCATCATACAAACTAAGTTTATCAACCTGAGTGGTTCATTACATGAAGTTAAGTCCTTCATCAATTGTAGATCCACATTTGTAGTCTATGTCATTATTTGCCCTTGTCAATATAACTATATTGGTAAAACCATCAGGAATCAATTCACCAAGTCCCGTGAACACTGTCACTCAATTAGTACAGGTAAAGGCTGCCCCCGCTTGATTAACTATGTCAGAGAAAAACATGGGAGTAATCCTGAAGTGCTTAGATTCGCAGGCCTTGAGAAGGTGTTAGTACACCCCCGGGGAGGTGATCGCCCTAAAACTCTTTTACGCCAGGAGGCAAAACTTATCCTGAAATATAATGCATTAGTTACTATGGGGCTAAATGATAGAAATGACCTAAGCGTATTCCTATAATTGAAACGCTTATAGAGTGACTACATTATATAGATATATAGACTTGGCATGGACACTATGTCCCCTATTATCTGTCCCCGTTATCTGTCCCCTATGTATACATCAAGGGCTTATATACTCTAATATGGCCTCGTCTTTTTATCTGGCTTCCTTATTGGTCTGGCGTCCTCCCGTTTTTTCCCTTTCCTCCTTTTCTTCTTTTCCGTTTTTCTATTGGTTATTATTTCTCACTTACCTTGTCCTTCAACCCTAAGTTGTGTTCCTCCTGTACCGTATCTGCATTTCCTTATTGTCCAGCTGCAAGAACTCTATTAACTTGAAATAGTAGGTACTAATATGCATCTTTCTATGGTCGGAACCCAGCTGTTATTGTATTCACTTGGTTAAGTGAATAGATGTCATATTCGAATGTAAGCAACTGTTGTTTTTAACATTTTATTGTTGGGTATATTTCGATACCTTGTTTGTATACTGTTCCCAAGGCAATGCGAACCCGAGGCAGGTATATCAGCTGTTCCCGGAAGTCTCGCGTTGCCTGAGGTTTGAGAAAGCGCACCCCGCGTGAAACGGCCCGTCACCCTGGCGTGCATCTTCCCTGCTATGAATTTTTCCTACAATAAAGCGAACATTGTCCCTGATACCGGTGAGTGCTGCATGCTACTTTTCCCTGTTGAACTCTTGGTTGATCGCTATATCTGGCGAGCACCGCGTTTGGGACGCCTCACATGCAATCCGGTTCACAACTTCGGCTCTCGGACCTGAAGTTCACTTTGATGTGATGTTTGAATGTGGTGGTGCCGGTAGCCTGTATTTCTAGTCGATTGCAAACTTTGATATATCTCTGAACAAAAAATGGTTGGTGCTCTCTAAGTTCTTTATCCAATGTTATCACAATTCATATATATACCACATGGATGGTACATAACTTCTCTCTGCACCATAACATAGGGCAAAATGCATTTATGGGTTAAGCATACAATTAAAATGTGTGGAATGATCAAAATAAAGCTTTATGTTTGTGCATACACGATCTACAGGGCTAATTCCTAATGCACATTTATAAAAATGTTTTAGGTAGTCAAATTGTATTCAATAAACAGCTTCAGTCAAAGATCCCATTTTAGTTATACCACTTTTCACTGTCTAAATCTCTTAAGATTGCAGGTTACTAAGCTGTCAGACAAACTATTTAGAGGATACAGGACAGAAAATTCATAATCTGTGCAGACATCTATTTGACATTCTTATAAATCACTGCATCCTACAGTTGGAGACTTCATTGATCAGCTGAGCCTTGATCGCTATAAAAATTCTTTGCTCAGCTAGGCATGAAGTCTCAAGTACTTTAGTAAGTCCTTAACTAAAATTGTACGTGCTGTACTAAAGCAGAACTTAAATCCATGTTGTTTTTTTAGAATCTATACATTTTGAAACTAAATAGTTTTTTACGCTATTTTAAAAATAAAATATGTTAAAAAATATTGGAGAAAGTGATTACACTTTAGTGAATGGCATGTGCTGTAACTGCTGAGGCTAGTGATAGGCTCTGCTGTCACAGGTACAATGTATAAGCTGTTGTCACCTTCGGTCCGACCAGCTTTTTCCCCCAGATGTCACATAAACACTGTTTATAAAATCATCTTTTATAGTCTGAGGAAAACTGAAGCCCTGGAGACCAGAATTATGCCACTAAGTATATAAGTAAGGGTTGAACTCTAGAACGGAGTGTATTTTTATGCAAAAGTTGTCTACTGGGGAGTTCTATGTGTTTTAATGTTTTAATCTCTGGAAACCCTCTTAACCCCTTCATTACTGCCAAAGAGGTATAAATATACTATTTGCAGATGCCCCGAGCAGAAAGCATATTTATAAATGCCATGACAGTGAACAAGCAACAATTCCCTGAACCCTGGCACATAGAAACACAATTCTGGCGTTATATTCCCCTTTAATAACTGGTTGTTTATAGCTGATTCACAGAACCAGAGATATACACTTAAATTTGTATACATTTATATCACGTTAAAGAGGGAATCTCCTGTTTACTATGACACTAGAATTGTGATTCTTGGTGCAAGTGTTCAGGCGTTTGAAGTGTGCCCCCCCCACCCTCCCCACACACACAGCCCATCAGCTGAATGTTGAAAAAGCTGCAGGAATGATTTTTACCTTGCAGAAGTACATGCGCCCTCTACATCTGTAAGTGAACCTGTAAAAGGGTGGCAAAATAATTCTGTACATGCTTATAACATTTTTGTAAAAGTTACTGCTCATTAAAAAAAAACATCAAACGTGATGTCACTTCAAAAATGTCAAAAAGCTTATTTTTTCACATTTGTAATCAAGTATTGGCAAATTTTTATAAAGAACTAAATATGCAATCACATACATGATTTCACATACATGATAATTTCTATTAATATTATTATATCATTTATCTTTAAGTGTCAAAATAGGTATGGCAACTTCTGACACCAGGCAATATGCAGTCAATTTGTAAAGTCATAATTCTTACTGCAGTTGTATAAAGCATTTTTTAGGAATAAAGCTGCTTAGTGTGTATATTAAAACTAGAGAAGTTTTCTGTATGTCTCTAAATTTCCTGCAACGTAACATAATGTCAAATCAAACCACCTATCAAAAAAGGGTCAAGCATCCAGCACGACATACACTAGCTACTGGTGGGACTTTTAAAATATCATAGAATATATATTAATCTTGTTTTGTATAGCACATTATGCCATTTTTTATACTTTGCAACCTGACAAAGGCTTCAGTATAACAGTTTAGCTTTTTCAATAAACTTTAGTAACAAAAGTAGGCCTCTGATCCTGGACGGCTGGCTCTACACTTTACTTTATTCTTTGGTTTAGTACAATCTTGGGGATATCAAATTTATATAGGCTTTATTATGTTTCAGTAGATTTTTGTTGGATGAGATTACGTTTTCATTGCTACTATCATGGGGACTGCATGACCCTTTGATCACTTTTTATTAAATAAAAGGGAATAAGAGATTTTAAATATTGATAGATCAGGACTCCTGGGACATGACAATACCTAACATCTTTATGATTTTTATTGTTTCTTTATTTTACATATTTTTTATTTTAATTTTTTTTACTTCTTTATTGTCTAATGGATCCTACCATATACTGCTTTGCTACAGTATATTAGAATATGGGGATTTTGCACATTATCTGTGACAATGTGCCCTTGTTACATTGTAACAGATTTTTAGAAATGACTCTGATACCACAACCAAGATGGTGCCACTGTCTGTTGGATAAAATAAGAAAAAATCACTTGTTTTTTAAGTGTGGACGGATATATAATCATTCCTAAGGTAATAACTAGATCACGGTAAGGGTAATAGGGGGTCGTGAAAAATGTGTACAATACGAAAGCATCTAGTTGGTTAATCTAAGGTAATCAGAGATGTATGAAGGAAGGTAACTAATCTCAAGCGTAAACATGTACAAAAATCTGTACAAGATATGTATATGAAAACCATGTACAAAAAAACAACGTCTAGATCACGGCTAATATACTGTAGATGACTGTAGATGTTGCAGATGGTGGGTATAGAAAGGAATGAAGAACCACAATGCAGGAGCAGACAGGTAATACACGTACCGATGCAGGGTTACAGTTTCAGGTAACTAGAGCAATGTTGATCATAATTTATCAATGCGATAAAAAAGCAGAAACAGGAGGGTGATATCCAGGTATCGATGCAGAGTCACAGTGTCAGGTAAGTAGAGTAATGTTAATGTATCAATATGTCAAGGTCAATCAACTTTAGGCTTGTGCCTACAGTAGGAGAGAGAGAGGGAGAAGCATAGCAAATATATATGTAAGTGAACACAGAACAAGTACTCAGCAATGAGGATAACGGACGTTGAATGTATAGTGTATATAGCACACCGGAATGGGTCCGCTGTGCTCGTGTTGGCGGGGGTTTTTAAAGCCGGTTATGTGTTGGACAGGGTTATGTAACACTGCCGGGGCGGCCCATCATAGTACAGAGTCGCGCGCGCACATTGGAATTTGTGGCGCACAGACTGGGTATGCACCATGGAGAAGGACACGGTCAACAGACCTGGTAATTAGTGGTGCATGCACAATGGAGATGGTGGCACACTGGATAATGTGCACAATCACTATGTCAGAGAAGAAAGAGGGAATGAATGCAAGCTGGATTTTAGTGTATAGGAAAAATGTGGTAAAAGTGGGCTAAGGATTATATAGAAATGGAATGCAAGAGTAATGCTGATGGATGGCTATAATTATGTGTGATGGATATAATCTTACCAAGTAGCACCCAGGAAATCTAATGAATCTGGAAAGAATATATTAATGAAATGTTAAGATTGTAGAGGTAGATCACAATACACATAATGACAAGTATACAGATAATCATCACATTCCACTGGTAGCCCATTTAAAATGCAAGTGTTCCACAGCCTATTCCTCTTATTTTAGTCAAAGGGGTTGGGTTCCAAGACTGTTGCACATCCAATTACAAGAGGTGCAGACCATTGTTTGACAACACTGTCTGTTACATGTCACCATCAGCTTTGTTGGTGTCATGTAAAAGGTTACTGTATACACTCGAGCATAAGCTGAGTATAAGCAATTTTTGTGCTGAAAATTTCCCACTTGGCTTCTACTCGGGTATATAAAAAAATAAATAAACTGACTACTCACCATTCCGATGCTCTGGGCAGCTCCTCTTCTATTTTCATGTGTGGGGCACCTGATGCAGGCGCACATGAAGAAAGAAGAGGTGCTGCCCACAGAGATGTCACGGACGTACTGCACACATGGAGATAGAAGAGGAGCTGCCCGGGGCGTCGGAATGGTGAGTAGTCATTTTATTTTTTTTACTGACAGGCTATACCCTACATGGAGCTGGCAGGTGATATATACTAAAAGGGGGGCTGGCTATATACTTCAATGGGCTGGCAGGCTATACATTACAGTTGGCTGGCATGATACATATTATAGGTGTTGGCAGGCAATATACTTCAATGGGCTGGCAGGCTATATACTGCAGTGGGCTGGCTGTCTATATACTACAGTGGGCTGGCTGTCTGTATACTACAGGACACTGACAGGCTATATACTACAGGGGCTGGCTGTATACTACTGGTGGCTTGCTGGCTATATACTGGAAGGCTGTGACCAATGCATTTCCCACCCTTGGCTTATACTTGGGTCAATAGGTTTTCCCAATTTTTGGTGGTAATTTTGGCTTATACTCGGGTCGGCTTATACTCAAGTATATACACATACGATTGGTGCCACCACTGATCGTGGGAGTTAATTCTGGGTGTTTGCTTCATTAGGCAGTAATGTGTCTGAAGAGAGCTCGGTTAGGAAACATCATGGTGGCTTAAGGGTTTAATGATCTTATTTTAAATGAATACTGTGTTTGACTTAAAAACTCTTACAAAACTCAAAGTGCTGCAAAGATACACCAGACCCAAAACACAGAAACTGACTTACTTCCTGTTCAGGCCTTATGAAGCCTCTATTTAGCATTCAGGCTGGACTTCACCTTTTCAGTACCATGGTGGGGCAGAGTCTTCCCTGGAGTCTAAGTTGAATATGATAGCATTCTGGGGGGAAACATACAAATAATGCATATGCAAATAACATTGAGTGGATCCAAAACGCAAAAAGTTCAGCTTTGTACCAAACATTGCAGGTTCTGGTCTACTGGACCCGACCCCCAACTTCAATAGAAGTTCTTTTATTAAGCAGATTAGATCATACATATTTCACGATGTTGTGCATAGATTGCCATTGATTTGGTGTACTCAGTTTGTTGCTGGAATGAGAAAATATTCTAGAATCTTGGGAGGAAACCCAGGTAAACATGAGAGAAATTTACTGTTACAACTGTACGTTCTAATGGCACAAATTAACTCACTATCCTAGTGATTAAACAGTAGAT
The DNA here is from genome assembly GCF_040894005.1 of Engystomops pustulosus. Lineage (NCBI taxonomy): Eukaryota > Metazoa > Chordata > Amphibia > Anura > Leptodactylidae > Engystomops > Engystomops pustulosus. The sequence continues at coordinate 44,330,315 of NC_092421.1, forward strand.
TAAAACATGTAGATTACGGAAATACCTCTTTTAAATAGTTTAAGTTTTTTTCCCAATTTTAGTGAATAAAAAGTAAGCCGGCATTTACCGTGCAGGTCCAGTAATGATTCTGTTTTATTATACAGCTTGTTACAGATGCGGTGATACCAAATATGGGGGGTGGGGGTTGCGCATTTCTGTTTTTTATACTTTATTAAGTATTTGTATGGTAAAGTGACATTTTAGCGGCTTATATTTTTATATATTTATTTTTTAGTTATTCAAATGTTTAAACTTTACTTTCTTAACTTGTACCAGCAATGCTCTGATCGCTGGTTCAAGTCCAATACACTGCTCTACAATACCAATTCATTGTAGAGCAGTGTAAACTATCTGAGCATGCAGACGTAGACCACAAGGCTGCCCAGAAGTGGTCCGGATACCCTGGTAAGCGGCACCGTGTCGTGTAAAGGGCTAACACTCGCAATTGGAGACGGCTCCGAACGCTCGTGTTAGAGCACGGTGTCAGCTGTTACAGCTGTCCATAAGCCAGTGCTAGAAGTGGAAAGTTATAGAACTTTCCTGTGCGGGAATTATCTTCTCGCAAGGACGTACTACAACGTCCTAGTGCGGATAGGGGTTAATGTAATCTACTGTAAGTGAACCCCTTATTAATTGTACAGAACAATTGAATTAATGATACTCTATAAATAATTAATAACAACCTACCCAGAGCATGCTAATTATTTTAATGTTAAAGCTGTGCTTGAACATGCTTCAATAAATAAACCCTAATAATAACCAATCGGTTTATCAAATGTTAATATTAACCTTCATAGCTTAAGCATTATTTTCCTTGATTAATATTTCCCACGGAAGTTGTTCACATATACATTATCAAAAAGAAAGGCTCTATAAATGACAGATGGTAAATGTGTTTCACACACAACAAAAGAACAGCAGTAATGTTATTAAAGTCATCTTTGGTTCCATTTCAACATTTGAAAGTGTGACCTATGGGTGAATGAACAATGTTCTAATAACAATGATGCCAAATAACCATTTCAAGAGTATATACCCTTAACTGAAAAGAAGCTCCTTTTGTGTCTAAAGGAAATATGTTTATCTTACATTTTATCTTGGTTGAACTAAGGACCAATGCGATAAAAACCATTGATAAGCTCTTCACCCCTTTTGTAACTGAAGGTCTTTGATGAAAAGTTGCCCAAATCAAATTTATCAATTTTTAAATTAAACATTTGTAAAGGTTAATAACTCTTTATAACTTCGACTAAAGATATTTTTTGCAAAATCACAAACCCTTTTTAGTGAATATAAAAGAAATATTGGCTTACAGATACATTATAAAGGTGTCACATACTCTTTAGCAAAGAATGTTATTGGCAGATCCATCTAAATAGATCAGGTTTCAGGGATCTGTGCTTGAAAACCACTCCCAGGATCAAGCTCAGTGTGAGTTTGCGTTCAGTGTTTGTTCAGCTATTGATTCAGTGATGGACGGCCAAAACTGTCAGCTGCTGGTGGCAGCGTTCATGAACTTCTTTATATATAGCCAAAGAAATGAAATCCTGAAAGATCCAGGAATCACAATAGTGCTACACACATGAGAACACTCATGAAAATATACCCAAGAAAACATGTGTCAAGTAGCAAAAAGAATCCAATTTTATTTGTAGAAAAATATATACATACAAATCAGGAACATCAAACGGACAAAAATAAAAACAACTAAAAAGGGAAACAAATATATGCTCCCATATGCGAAAGTCACAGCAGGTACCTGGTACCTGATAAAAGCCAGTACACCTGCTGATAGAGCCCCCGAATGCAACACTACACAAATTAAGCTTTATACCAATTAACAACAGATGATATAAACGTGACGATGCAGGAAAGAAGATATGCTCGTAAGCTGTATATAAATAACCCTAAAATAGGAATAGCAACAAAATGCCTGCTGAAAAATGGATAACAATAAAAAAGGTGCCTGCTGAGTAAAGAAAAAATGTTACCATAAGATCTGTAGTGTGCAAAAAGTGGGGTCCCAACACAACCCCCTCGCGAGTAGCGGCTTCCTCAGGGGTGCCCAGGTGATGTAATGCCCTCGTATAAATACCTGCTGGGGGGTGTCGCTGATGCAGTGCCGGTGTGTGCACTGGGCGTCATGGCGACAGCCATGTCGGCATCGGTAGGGAAGTGATGTCACTTCCGGTATCTTCTGATCGAAAACCGCGCATGCGCATCTACATACAAATGTGGTCCAGATATCCATGAATGACACGAGAGTGACGTGAGTATATCAAGAATCAGAGAAAAAAAAAAATAATCAGAGAAAAAAAAAAAGTAGTGTGTCACTGACATGATTTGATTCAAAAAACATAACAAATTTTATTAATATTCAACACTGAACAGAAACATGCATATAAAATCAATTAAAACTGTACCAAAGTACATATAATTGTCTACCATGTAATGCACTATGGTCGGTGCAAAAGCAAGACACCTCCTGAATGGGTGGTATCCACCCAAAACCACCCCTAAACAATGAAAAGACACATATAAAGTGCAAGTGCATCTGTCAAGCTGCCATGGAAGTAAGGGCTAAGTGAATTGATGCCTACAATGTAAACATGGTAAAAAGTTGATAAAGATAATGGTGGCAAACCCTAGTACATATAACAAGTGACCTGGCAAACAAACCAGAGAAATAGCAGCATGCAGGCGGGGTGGTGGAATGATCAGGAGGTGGAGGGCTCCCCATGCGTTACGTCTCCAACTGGAGACTTCCTCAGGGGTAAAGACGTGACGTGAGTGTACGCATTACTAAAGTGAGTATAGCAAAAGGGGGGGGGGGTAATGAATGTAACAAACAGGGAGTTAAGAAAGTGCATATAGACAATAGTACATAATATTAATACTCAAATATAAAAATATATATGTTCTTAGATAATAGTAGTGACATCATGTATCGTACACTTAAAGGGGTTATCCGGGTTTAAAAAATTTCTTATGGCCGGGCTGGGGAGGGCTAGTTATTCATAATAAACATGTACTTACCTCGTCCGGCGCCACTGATGTCCCGCGCCACGGTCCCTTCGATCCGTGCCCCTGTTTGTTTACAGGGGCACGGAAGTCGCGAACAGGGAGCTTCCGGTCCGCAAGGTGGACGGCTCCTCCCATCCGTCCCTATCTCTCAGCGTTGTAAGCGCTGGGAGATGGTGCACATGGGAGCTTCCGGCCGGCTGGAAGCTCCCTGTACGCACTTGTAATGAAACCGGCGCACAGAGAAGACGCAGGACATCCGCAGCATCGGAGTAGGTAAGTACATGTTTATTGTGTTTAAATAGCCCTCCCCAGCCCGGCCATAAGAAATTTTTTAAACCCGGATAACCCCTTTAAGAGCAATGAGACAAACACCCCGACAACATAAAAATATATGAATAGGATATACTTCATGGATAATAAATAAATAAATAAATAAAGTGACAGTGCTTAATCATACATACCCACATACAATACTACACACACATACACATGGGCCCATGTGCACACGCCATCCATTTCCAATCTGATTCCTCTTCTCATGGGTCGCAGGGAAAACATAGCCAAGGAACGGATCCGGGAATAAGCAGCGGAGACACGGGATGATGGTAAGTCCGAAGGGGGTTAAAGGAACACAAATAGCAACACGAAGCCGGTGAACACCAACATGTTTGGGCTTCTGTGAAAGAAGACGGTGTAATGAAAGGACCAAATCGCCATGTAAGCTGGTAAAATAAGAAAAATGCAGATAAAATGTGAAAAATGCAACAAGTGCTAAATGGCGTGGATAGATGGGAAGAGAAACATGTGAGGAGAAACAAGTGCAAAGATTAGAAGTGAGAGATGTGATGAGTAAAACAAATGTTGATGTGACAAAATTCTGAGGGAGACATGAAGGTAAGAAATTTGACAAGATGAGAAAGGTGAGGAAAAATTGGGAAGAAGCATGCAAATGAAAGGAAAAACATATATGTATCCAAAAAAGGGAGTGAAAAATGAAAAAGTGAAAAATCAAAAATGTAAAGTGCGCCAAGAGATGTGAGTGTGCAATGTAAGCCAGTAGGGGTCAAGAAAAAATCAGAAGAAAGCAGTATGATGACCAAAAAAGTGTGAAAGAATGTGAAAAAGAAAGAAAAGAAAAAGTAGATGAAGAAAGCAAACAAAGCAAGATGTAGCTGTGGGATAAAGATGAAAGAATGAATAGATTCATTTAAAAAAAAAAAAAAAATACACAAACATACTGCACTTCAAGGGTTAATTTTAATAAAGAAGAACATTGCTTAGCAATAGAGATGAGCGAGCACTAAAATGCTTGGGTACTTGTTATTCGAGACAAACTTTTCCCGATGCTCGAGTGCTCGTCTCGAATAACGAGACCCACTGAAGTCAATGGGAGACTCGAGCATTTTTCAAGGGGACCAAGGCTCTGCACAGGGAAGCTTGGCCAAACACCTGGGAACCTCAGAAAAGGATGGAAACACCACGGAAATGGACAGGAAACAGCAGGGGCAGCATGCATGGAAGCATCTGAGGCTGCTTAATCGCACCATTATGCCAAAATTATGGGCAACAGCATGGCCATGACAGAGTGACCGAATGAGGCTAGATAGCATCTAAAACATGCAATATTTGACCCTGACACTATAGGGGACGGCATGCAGAGGCAGCGGCAGCAGCGGCAGGCAAGAGAGTGTCATGGCGACATACCCTAAATGGACTCAGCCTTCACCAAAGGAGGTGAGCAAGAAGCGCTGAAATGATTTCCTATGTGAACAAAAGGTTGACTGTATATTTAGTCGATAACACAGCATGGTGGCGACATAGTGACCAAGTTCCATAACGTATCTGGTGAAACACCCGAAAAATGAGCCTGACACAGCTCTTTTGATAAGGGGACAACATGTGGAGGCAGCCATGGAGACGACTTCCATGATTAAGAGCGACAGTATGGGGCATTCATATTGCGCTGCTATGATTGCAACTTCAGGTCTCCAGCATGGCGGCGACAGATGGGCCGAGTTCCACTATGTATCTGATGAAACACCTGAAAATTCTGCCTGACACAGCTCGTTTGATAAGGGGATGATGTGCTGCATATCCTCTCTTGCTCCAGCGTCTGGGGTATAGAGAGTTGAAAAGAGACATTGGTGGACGCTGTGGAGGATCGTGGAGGCAAAATGGACAGGAAACAGCAGGGGCAGCATGCATGGATGTCTCTGAGGCTGCCTAATCTTAAGATGGAGCTGGCGGTCCACTGCCAGGCGAGATTTCGCCTGTCCAAGCCCCTGTCTCTCGGCTCCTCCCCACCCAAAATGGGCCTGGGGGCCAGAAGCGTTTACTTTGAAAAAATTATAATTTTCAAAGCAGGTCGGGTCGTTTTAATATTTCACCTAGGAATAATGGAATAGCATAGTTGTTCTATTTTTAATTGTTTTTACGGAAATGGTTCCATGATTAAGAGCGACAGTATGGGGCATCCATATCGCGCTGCTATGATTGCAACTTCAGGTCTCCAGCATGGCGGCGACAGATGGGCCGAGTATCTGGTGAAACACCTGAAAATTCTGCCTGACACAGCTCGTTTGATAAGGGGACGATGTATGGAGGCAGTGAACTAGTAGTAGATTAAAGGTGCTGCAGTTAAAACTATGTTAGTTGGATCTTGGGATGGAGCTGGCGCTCCGCTGCCAGGCGAGCTTTCGCCTATCCAAGCCCCTGTCTCTCGGCTACTCCCCAAACAGCACTTCTAAGAACCTTTTGTATAAGATCAAGTGTAGTAGCGTTCTTATAAGTTTGGGATATGGCGGGTGAGGGGAATGTAAACAGATGCGCAAGAAACGCTGAAATAATATCGGTAAATGATAAAAGTTTGCCAGTAAATTTTGTGTATTACACAGCAGGGTGGCAACAAAGTTAACAAGTTTGATGTGGAAGCCATGAAAACAACGCAAAATTCTGCCTGACACAGTTCGTTTGATAAGGAGACCATGTATGGAGGCAGCTATATGGACGACTTTTGATGGCAGCTATGGCGATGACGTGTGGAGTTAGCAATGGAGAAAATTTAATTTGGAAAGTGCCTGTATGTGGCAGTCCAAAAACGTTTTCAAACCAGAGGAGCAGGTAGGTGGTCCTCCAGAAAAATTAAATATTTAGAGTACTATAGCTAGAGCCAGTTGTCCCTGGCAAAAAATAGCCAGTTTCCTCTGCTTTAGTGTACAAAGAGGAGGAGGAGGAGGAGTGCATACATTATTCAGGTTGAGCTTCTTTCACCTGGTGGAGAATGAAAATCCGGAGAAATCCAGGCTTTATTCATCTTGATAAGCGTCAGCCTGTCAGTGCTGTCAGTCGACAGGCGTGTACGCTTATCGGTGATGATGCCACCAGCTGCACTGAAAACCCGCTCAGACAACACGCTAGCTGCAGGGCAGGCAAGAACCTCCAAGGCGTACAGCCCCAGTTCATGCCACATGTCCAGCTTTGAAACCCAGTAGTTGTAGGGAGCTGTGTGATCATTTAGGACGATGGTATGGTCAGCTACGTACTCCCTCACCATCTTTCTGTAAAGATCAGCCCTACTCTGCCGAGACTGGGGACAGGTGACAGTGTCTTGCTAAGGTGACATAAAACTGGCAAAGGCCTTGTAAGGCGTACCCCTTCCAGTGCTGGAAAAGCTGCCTGCTCGCCTTCTCTCCCTCGCTACTTGTCCCGCAGAAGTACGCCCTCTGCCGCTAGCGCTGTCAGAAGGGAAATACTGTTTCAGCTTGTGCACCAGGGCCTGCTGGTATTCATGCATTCTCACACTCCTTTCCTCTCCAGGGATGAGAGTGGAAAGATTTTGCTTGTACCGTGGGTCCAGGAGAGTGAATACCCAGTAATCGGTGCTGGAATAAATTCTTTGAACGCGAGGGTCACGGGATAGGCAGCCTAGCATGAAATCTGCCATATGCGCCAGAGTCCCAACGCGCAAGAACTCCCCTCACTGGCCTGACTGCCCATTTCCTCCTCCTCCAACTCCTCTTCTTCTGCCCATACACGCTGAACAGTGAAGGACTGAACAATGGTCCCCTCTTCTGTCTCGCCAACATTCTCCTCCTCTTCCTCCTCATCCTCCTCCGATATGCACTGAGAAACAGACCTAAGGGTGCTTTGGCTATCAACAAGGGAATCTTCTTCCCCCATCTCTTGTGACGAGCACAAAGCTTCCAACTTCATGCTGACCAGAGAGTTTTTCAACAGGCCAAGCAGCGGGATGGTGAGGCTGATGATGGCGGCATCGCCACTGACCATCTGTGTTGACTCCTCAAAGTTACTCAGCACCTGACAGATATCAGACATCCACGTCCACTCCTCATTGTAGACTTGAGGAAGCTGACTGACCTGACTACCAGTTCTGGTGGAAGTTGAAATCTGGCAGTCTACAATCGCTCTGCGCTGCTGGTAAACTCTGGATAACATGGTTAATGTTGAATTCCACCTCGTGGGCATGTCGCACAACAGTCGGTGAGCGGGCAGTTGGAGGCGGCGCTGCGCTGCCCTGAGAGTGGCAGCATCTGTGCTGGACTTCCTGAAATGCACACAGATGCGGCGCACCTTCGTGAGCAAATCAGACAGATTGGGGTATGTCTTGAGGAAACGCTGAACTATGAGATTTAACGCATGGGCCAAGCATGGCACATGTGTCAGTCTGCCGAGTTGCAGAGCCACCATCAGGTTACGGCCGTTGTCACACAAAACCATGCCTGGCTTCAAGTTCAGCGGTGCCAGCCACAGATCGGTCTGCGCCGTGATGCCCTGTAATAGCTCTTGGGCGGTGTGCCTTTTATCGCCTAGGCTCAGCAGTTTGAGCACCGCCTGCTGTCGCTTAGCGACGGCACTGCTGCTGTGCCTAGAGCTACCGACTGATGGCGCCATGCCCACAGATGGTAATTCAGAGGAGGAGGTGGAGTTGGGGTGGCAGGAGGAGGAGGCATAGTAGGCCTTTGAGACCTGGACCAAGGTAGGCCCCGCAATCCTCGGCGTCGGCAGTATATGACCAGCCCCAGGGTCAGACTCGGTCCCAGCCTCCACCAAGTTAACCCAAGATGCCGTCAGCGATATATAGTGGCCCTGCCCGGCAGCACTCGTCCATGTGTCCGTGGTCAGGTGGACCTTGTCAGAAACGACGTTGGTCAGGGCACGGATGATGTTCTCTGACACGTGCTTGTGCAGGGCTTGTTCGGGAAAAGTAGTGGCGGCTGGGGACCGAATACCGAGGGGCGGCCGCCGCCATGAGGTTTCGGAAGGCCTCGGTCTCTACCAGCCTATAGGGCAGCATCTACAGGCTAAGCAAATTGGAGATGTGGACGTTGAGGGCATCGGAAAATAGCTCAGCAGCAACCGGACAAGTGGTTTGTGACTGTGGGAAGGGTACAGAAAACAGTTCCTCAGAGTATGCCGGTTCAAATGCCAAATTTTGCTGGGAGGGGGCAGACTGCGGGGAAGGAGGCTGAGGTGGAGGAGCTGGAGAAGTGCTGATTTCGGTGACATGGGTGGACTGCAGGAAGACTAACTGGTGGACAAATGGCTAGCAGCATTGTCCGCAATCCACGACATCACCTCTTTGCACTGTTCTGGCCTCAACAGTGCTCTGCTACGAGTCCCAGTAACTTGAGACATGATAAACCTAGGGAGTGTAGCTCTGCGGCGTTCCCCTACTCCCTCATCAGCAGGTGGTGTCTCACCCCGCCATTTCCCATGGTGGAAAAAGTAAAAAAGTAAAAAAAAATGTTATTCAATAAAAAATAAATTAGTAAATCAATAAAAATGCCCATAAACCCCATAACATATAAAGAGACATATAACCCCCAAAAAAGTCTAAATTATAACAAACCCCCCACATATATAGTATCAACGCATCCGAAACAACTAGAGATGAGTGAACATACTCGTCCGAGCTTGATGCTCGTTCGAGCATTAGCATACTCGAAACTGCTCGTTGCTTGGAAGAATACTTCGCCCGCTCAAGAAAATGGCATCTCCCGTCGTTGTGATTTTTGGCGGCCAGAAACAGAGCCAATCACAAGCCAGGAGACTCTGCACTCCACCCAGCATGACATGGTACCCTTACACGTCGATAGCAGTGGTTGGCTGGCCTGATCAGGTGACCCTGGAATAGACTAGCCCCTGCCCGCGCTGCTCGTATCATTCTCTGTCTGGATGCCGCTAGGGAGAGAGCTGCTGCTGGTCAGGGAAAGCGTTAGGGTGTTCTATTAGAATAGTGTTAGTGTGAACCCAACAGCCCTTCTTAGGGCTACAATAACGTTTTATTTTACTTTTCTTTGGTTTGCTTATGGCTGGGCTTGCTGCCATTAGTAGTGCAGCTAGTACCATATTGTGAGGAATTTGCAGGGAGACTTGCGACCGTTGTGTTTAGCTCTTAGTGACACACGTATCCACCTCAAACACCGAAGTGGGACAATTTATTAGGGGTTTGATTTGAATTAGGCACAGTCTGCTGATTTTTTTTTTTTACGTTTATTTCTTTTTATAACTCAAAGTAATCTGGCAAAGCTGTGTGCTTTCAGTGTAGGCTAGAAAATAGCCATAGGAGAACTCCAACGGCTTGTTTTGGCCTACAATAGCGTTATATTTTCCATTTTTTTGGTTTGCTTGTGGCTGGGCTTGCTGCCATTAGTAGTGCAGCTAGTACCATATTGTGAGGAATTTGCAGGGAGACTTGTGACCGTTGTGTTTAGCTCTTAGTGACACACATATCCACCTCAAACACCGAAGTGGGACAATTTATTAGGGGTTTGATTTGAATTAGGCACAGTCTGCTGTTTTTTTTTTTTTTTACGTTTATTTCTTTTTGTAACTCAAAGTCATGAGGCACAGCACAAAATCCAGTAGTGTGCTGTCAGTGTAGGTTAGAAACTAGCCATAGCAATAGGATAGCATGGTTTTGTTTAAAAAAAAAAACAAAAAAAACCAAAATTTAAAGTTTACACTTAAATTTGGAAAATGTTTAACCCGAGGGCTAGGGGTAGAGGACGAGGACGTGGTCGTGGGCGTCCAACTACTGCAGGGGTCAGAGGCCATGGTCCTGGGCAAGGTGAGACACCACCTGCTGATGAGGGAGCAGGGGAACGCCGCAGAGCTACACTCCCTAGGTTCATCATGTCTCAAGTTACTGGGACTCGTGGTAGAGCACTGTTGAGGCCAGAACAGTGCTAAGAGGTAATGTCGTGAATTGCGGACAATGCTTCTAGCCATTTTTCCACCAGTCAGTCTTCCACGCAGTCCACCCATGTCACCGAAATTAGCACTCCTCCAGCTGCTCCACCTCAGCCTCCTTCCCCGCAGTCTACCCCCTCCCAGCAAAATTTGGCATTTGAACCATCATACTCTGAGGAACTGTTTTCTGGACCCTTCCCACAGTCACAAACCACTTGTCCGGTTGCTGCTGAGCTATTTTCCGATGCCCAGGTTTTCCACGGGTTGCAGTCTGTGGGTGATGATGACATTATTGACGTAGTGGAAGAAGTGTGTAAAGAGGTGTCGGACGATGAGGAGACACGGCTGTCAGACAGTGGTGAAGTTGTTGTCAGGGCAGGAAGTCCGAGGGGGGAGCAGACTGAGGGATCGGAGGATAATGAGGTGACAGACCCAAGCTGGGTTGAGAGGCCGGGTGAACACAGTGCTTCTGAGACGGAGGCGAGTCCTATAGCAGAACAGGTTGGAAGAGGCAGTGGTGGGGCCAGACGGAGAGGCAGGGCCAGAGCTGGTGCATCAGCGCCAAATGTTTCACGTAGGCAAGCTCCCGTGGCGAGGGCTAGATTTTCAGAAGTCTGGAGGTTCTTTAAAGAAACACTGGATGACCGACGGACTGTGGTGTGCAACCTGTGCCAAACCAGGATCAGCAGGGGTTCCACCACTACCAGCTTAACTACCACCTGTATGCGCAGGCATATGAATGCTAAACACCCCACTCAATGGCACCAAGCCTGTTCACCTCTGGCCGGGCACACCACTGCTCCTTCCCCTGTGTCATCTGCTAGTCAGCCCCCTGCCCAGGACCCCGGCCCAAACACCTCCCGTGCGAAAACCCCAACATCGCCTCCACGATCCTCCACAGCATCCACCAGCATTCAGCTCTCCATACCCCAGACGCTGGAGCGCAAAAGGAAGTATAGTGCAACCCACCCACATGCCCAAGCCCTCAACGTCCACATCTCCAAACTGCTTAGCCTGAATATGCTGCCCTATAGGCTGGTAGAGACCGAGGCCTTTCGAAACCTCATGGCGGCGGCTGCCCCTCGGTATTCGGTCCCCAGCCGCCACTACTTTTCCCGATGTGCCGTCTCAGCCCTGCACTAGCACGTGTCAGACAACATCATCCGTGCCCTGACCAACGCCGTTTCTGACAAGGTCCACTTGACTACGGACACGTGGACGAGTGCTGCCGGGCACGGCCACTATATGTCGCTGGCGGCACATTGGGTTAACTTGGTGGAGGCTGGGACCGAGTCTGACCCTGGGGCTGGTCATATACTGCCAACGCCGAGGATTGCGGGGCCTACTTCGGTCCAGGTCTCAAAGGCCTACTATGCCTCCTCCTCCCGCCCCTCCTCCACCTCCTCCTCCGAATTACCATCCGTGGGCATGGCGCCATCAGTCGGCAGCTCTAGGCACAGCAGCAGTGCCATCGCTAAGCGACAGCAGGCGGTGCTCAAACTGCTGAGCTTAGGCGATAAAAGACACACCGCCCAAGAGCTATTACAGGGCATCACGGCGCAGACTGATCTGTGGCTGCCACCACTGAACCTGAATCCAAGCATGTTTGTGTGTGACAACGGCCGTAACCTGGTGGCGGCTCTGCAACTCGGCAGACTGACACATGTGCCATGCCTGGCCCGTGTGTTAAATCTCATAGTTCAGCGTTTCCTCAAGACATACCCCAATCTGTCTGATTTGCTCACGAAGGTGCGCCGCATCTCAGGAAGTCCAGAACAGATGCTGCCACTCTCAGGGCAGCGCAGCACCGCCTCCAACTGCCCGCTCACCGACTGTTGTGCGCCGTGCCCACGAGGTGGAATTCAACATTAACCATGTTATCCAGAGTTTACCAGCAGCGCAGAGCGATTGTAGACTGCCAGATGTCTACAATCGCTAGACATGGATGTCTGATATCTGTCAGGTGCTGAGTAACTTTGAGGATTCAACACAGATGGTCAGTGGCGATGCCGCCATCATCAGCCTCACCATCCCGCTGCTTGGCCTGTTGAAAAATCTCTCTGGTCAGCATGAAGTCGGAAGCTTTGCGCTCGTCACAAGAGATGGGGGAAGAAGATTCCCTTGTTGATAGCCAAAGCACCCTTAGGTCTGTTTCTCAGCGCATATCAGAGGAGGTGGAGGAGGATGAGGAGGAAGAGGAGGAGAATGTTGGCGAGACAGAAGAGGGGACCATTGTTCAGTCCTTCACTGTGCAGCGTGTATGGGCAGAAGAAGAGGAGTTGGAGGAGGAGGAAATGGAGAGTCAGGCCAGTGAGGGGAGTGAATTCTTGCGCATTGGGACTCTGGCGCATATGGCAGATTTCATGCTAGGCTGCCTATCCCGTGACCCTCGCGTTCAAAGAATTTATTCCAGCACTGATTACTGGGTATTCACTCTTCTGGACCCACGGTACAAGCAAAATCTTTCCACTCTCATCCCTGGAGAGGAAAGGAGTGTGAGAATGCATGAATACCAGCAGGCCCTGGTGCACAAGCTGAAACAGTATTTCCCTTCTGACAGCGCTAGTGGCAGAGGGCGTACTTCTGCGGGACAAGTAACGAGGGAGAGTAGGCGAGCAGGCAGCTTTAGCAGCACTGGCAGGGGTACGCTTTACAAGGCCTTTGCCAGTTTTATGTCACCTTAGCAAGACACTGTCACCTGTCCCCAGTCTCGGCAGAGTAGGGCTGATCTTTACAGAAAGATGGTGAGGGAGTACGTAGCTAACAATACCATCGTGCTAAATGATCACACAGCTCCCTACAACTACTGGGTTTCAAAGCTGGACATGTGGCACGAACTGGCGCTGTACGCCTTGAAGGTTCTTGCCTGCCCTGCCATTAGCGTGTTGTCCGAGCGGCTTTTCAGTGCAGCTGGTTGCATCATCACCGATAAGCGTACACGCCTGTCGACTGACAGCGCTGACAGACTGACGCTTATCAAGATGAATAAAGCCTGGATTTCTCAGGATTTCCATTCTCCACCAGGTGAAAGAAGCTCAACCTGAATAATGTATGCACTCCTCCTCCTCATTGTCCTCCTTCTCCTCCTCTTTGTACACTAAAGCAGAGGAAACTGGCTATTTTTTTCCAGGGCCAACTGGCTATAGCTTTCGTACTCTATGTATTTTAATTTTTTGGAGGGCCACCTACCCGTCCTCTGTTTTAAACAATTTTTGGGAGTGCCACATACAGGCACTCAATCTATATAATTTTTCTGGAGGACCACCTACCTGCTCCTCTGGTTTGAAAACTTTTTTGGACTGCCACATACAGGCACTCAATTTATTAAATTTTTCTGGAGGATAACCTTCCTGCTCCTCTGGTTTGAAAACTTTTCTGGACTGCCACATACAGGCACTCAATCTATTTAATTTTTCTGGAGGACCACCTACCTGCTCCTCTGGTTTGAAAACTTTTTTGGACTGCCACATACAGGCACTCAATCTATTTAATTTTTCTGGAGGACCACCTACCTGCTCCTCTGGTTTGAAAACTTTTTTGGACTGCCACATACAGGCACTCAATCTATTTAATTTTTCTGGAGGACCACCTTCCTGCGCCTCTGGTTGGAAAACTTTTTTGGACTGCCACATACAGGCACTATCCAAATTAAATTGTCTCCATAGCAGCCTCCACACGTCGTCTTTTTAGTTGCCTCCTCACGTTGTCTCCATTGCTGCCTCCACACGTCATCGCCATAGCTGCCTCCAAAAGTCGTCCATATAGCTGCCTCCATACATGGTCCCCTTATCAAACGAGCTGTGTCAGGCAGAATTTTGTGTTGTTTTCATGGCTTCCACATCAAACTTGTTAACTTTGTCGCCACCCTGCTGTGTAATCCACAAAATATACTGGCAAACTTTTATCATTTACCAATATTATTTCAGCGCTTCTTGCGCATCTGTTTACATTCCCCTCACCCGCCATATCCCAAACTTATAAGAACGCTACTACACTTGATTTTATACAAAAGGTTCTTAGAAGTGCTGTTTGGGGCGTAGCCGAGAGACAGGGGCTTGGATAGGCGAAAGCTCGCCTGGCAGCGGAGCGCCAGCTCCATCCCAAGATCCAACTAACATAGTTTTAACTGCAACACCTTTAATCTACTACTACTTCACTGCCTCCATACATCATCCCCTTATCAAACGAGCTGTGTCAGGCAGAATTTTCAGGTGTTTCACCAGATACATAGTGGAACTCGTCCCATCTGTTGCCACCATGCTGGAGACCTGAAGTTGCAATCATAGCAGCGCAATATGGATGCCCCATACTGTTGCTCTTTTTTTATATAATTGTATTTTTATTATCATTTTTCAAAGATACATAACAGACAAGTTATCATGTACATATTTAACAGTTTAAATCTTCCATTTGCGAATCAGAGTGCAAAGTCTAACAGTGTAATATGTTTATGGTAGTAAAACAAATACCAAGGACGGCATCAACACTATGCCTAACCGGTCTAGAGGGGTTGGGGAGAGGGGTACAGACAAAAGACATCCATACATACTCACTATAACAACAATTGACACTTGGGTAGAAACCAAAGGGGTGACCATATCACTCTCCTCCTCCTGCTCGTTCTTCTATCCAGTAGCGGTCCCAACGTTCCCAAGTTTTGTCGAATAATGGGATGCGATTATTCAGGGAGTCAGTCAGATATTCCATACTGCGAGTTTCCCTTACCCTAGAGAGAAGGTCCATTCGGGAGGGGGGGGGCTTGCCTTTTCCAGAATTGCGCTATCAGGCACCTTGCAGCTGTGAGTATGTGCAGGCTCAATTTTGTAGCCGTCTTGGCCATGGGCTGAGGAGAGACGTTCAGCAAGTAATATAATGGGGAAAGTGGAATGTCCACCGCCACGACCTCCCGGAGGAGAGACTTTACCTCCTTCTAAAAAGGCTGCACCAATGGACACATCCAGAAGATGTGTTGAAGAGTTCCCCCAGTCGAGCCACATCGCCAGCAAGTATCCGGCTTGACTGGAAATAGTTTGTGTAACAAGGATGGGGTATGATACCACTGCAACATCAGTTTGTACTGATTCTCCTTATGTGTAGCACACAAGGAGGTTTTAGCCGCTCTATTCCAAATCAGCTGCCATGTGTCTTGAGATATTGGTCCCCCCACTATGCTCTCCCATTTGGCCATGTATGGGTGTGCGATAGGTTCATCTGAGCTTGGGTGTAATAGCATCATATAGATATCTGATATAAGACCAGACGTGTGGGTAGCGGTTTTGGAAATGTGTTTAAACGTGGTGGGTGCCGAGACCCTCTCAGTACTGCTCAGGGACTGTAAGAAGTGCCTAATTTGAATATAGTGGAAATTGGCCGCATGCGGGAGATGGAATTTATCCTGTAAGGCGGCAAAAGGCAAAATCTTCCTATCTCGGTAGTCCACAATGTCTGCGAATCTAAACAATCCCTTCTCATGCCAGTGTTTAATTTCCTGCCCTACCCCGGCCTGTTGCATAAGGGGGGTGTGTAAGAAAAATTGCATGGGAGAACACTGAGATACCAGTGGGAACCTGGTCAAACAGGCCCTCCACAATTTAATCGTGAATGACACAGGGCCTAATTGGGGGTCAGGCAATGCAGGCGCCTCTTTAGGCCAGAGGTAAGAGTTAGGGTGAAAAGGGGCCAACCATAATTTCTCTATCTCCATCCATTTGGAGAATGCCAGCAAGGTGGACCATGCTGGATTGCGCCACAAATGTGTTGCCCAGTAGTATCTGGTTATATCCGGCACCGATAGGCCACCCTTAGATTTATGAGAGATTAGAACAGACCTGGAGATTCTGTGTCTCTTTTTCGCCCAGATAAAATGCAGCATTGATGCTTGCAGAGACCTCAGAGCACCCAACGGGACTGGCACTGGCAGGGTTTCAAAAAGATAAAGCAGCTTAGGTAAGATAGTCCTTTTGACTGCTGCTATCCTTTATGTATTATAGAGATGTGTGCCTCTAAGGATTGTCTCGGGAGAGCCCCACCTTCCATTAGGCTGTTGCATACAGATACAAAGTGGGGGACCAGCAGGGTCTGGAGTTTTTTATAGTAAATAATTAGGATCCCGTCAGGACCTGGTGCTTTCCCCCCGGGGATCGATAGTAGCACTTTCCTTATTTCTTCTGCTGTGAAAGGGGCTCGCAGCCTCCCCTGATCTTCTGCTGATAAGGTCGGGACTTTGGTTTTCTCTAGGAACCTATCAATCTCTCCTTCCTCAGGTGCCTCTAACGACTTGGAAAGATTATATAAGTTCTCATAGAATTCCCTGAAGGTGTTCGCTATCTTGTTTGTATTTTGTGTCTTTATTCCTTCCGTCGTTTTAATCTCAGCTTCGTATGCCTTTTCATTTTGCTTCTTAACCCACTGAGACATCAATCTTCCCCCTCTATCTCCATGAGCATAAAATTAGCTTTTCGTTGCTAATATTAGTTTGGCTGTTTTAACATTGAGTATGTTCCTGACTTCCTGTCTCAGTTTTGTAAGTTCTGCTAGTGTTTCTTGGCTTTTAGATTTTTTATGCTGCCTTTCTAGCGAGGAAATTTTTGCTAACATGTCAGGCTAGTCCTTTTTTTCTTTACGTAGGCCCCAATGGAAATGAATTCTCCCCTTAGTACAGTTTTGTGGGACTCCCAGAGTAATGTCGGGGTCATATTTTCCTCTTTATGTCTCTGGAAGTACTCTCCCATCCTGCTTTTAATTTGCGTAAAATGTTGTGGGTCTTCAAAAATGGTATGATTAAAGGACCATCTCCAGTCACATTTTATCAGGCTCGGCATATTAACAGAGCAAAACACAGGGGCACGGTCGGACAACAGAATATTTCCCACTGAGGCCCCTTTCAATAGTGAGGCATGACGTTGTGAAATAAATATGTAGTCTAATCTGCTGTATGTTTGGTGAGTACTAGAGAAATATGTGTATTCTTTCAGTTCTGGGTAGAGTAACCGCCATGTGTCTAGTAGTTGTAGTCTAGCTAGTGTTCCAGACAGAGCTTTTAGCCTTTTAGTAGCTACATGGTGTGTACCTGTAGTGTCTAGTCCTGGGTTAATGCTCACATTTAGGTCTCCCCCTACTATGCTTAGCCTCTCTCTAAACAGTTCAAACCTGTTTAAGGCCTCAATCAACCATTGGGTTTGTTCTGAGTTGGGAGCGTACAAATTTGCTATGGAGATCATCTGATTGCCAATTTTCCCTTTTATGAAAAGAAAACGTCCATAGGGGTCACCAAGCTCCGCCGATAGTGTAAAAGGAGTGTTTTTGCTAACAGCTATACTGACCCCCCTGGACGCTGATGAGTAGGTGGTATGATACCACTTATTATATACAGCTCGAGAAAGGAGCGGGACTCTGTTGTCTTTCAGATGTGTCTCCTGTAGGAGTAAAAAATTTGCTTTATATTTTTTAAGATACCCCAGAATTTGTCTCCTCTTACATGGTTCATTGAAGCCCCTAACATTATATGAGGTAAATATAAATTCCGTCATATCAAGACTTTAAGGTATTGTTTCTCACGAACCCTAAGATGTAGATGAAGTGGAGCCATATGTAGAATACTTGAAGGAGACTCTTCATGAGGAAGGGGGGAAGGGAGGAAGGGGGGGGGTAGGGTTTAGTCATCCTGCCCAGGGGATTGTGACAGGCATTGCAGAAAAACTGTAACTCTTTAACACTGTTAAACCAGGGAGTAGGTGCTCCCTTCACATTTGAAGCTGCATTTGAAGCTTCCTCTCTTGCCCCAGATTGAGAGGAAGATAGCTTTACAAGCATTTGCATAAAATTGAGGGGGGGGAGGGTACAGGTAGAGGATGTAGGTAGGTTAACTTGGTAGAAGTTTGGAAGGTCCAATTCGACCTCTGGCAAAATGCCCTTTGATTACATAGCAAACATATCGATGCCAAAGTTTGAAAGAGAAGTGTCATATCACATCTACGGGAGGGTAGTGGGAATTATTGCTGGTTAAGATAACGTTCCTATCTCAAATTATATATGGAGTTGGTGGGGAAGAAGGGGAGAGAAGAGGGGTCGATGAGATCTTAGGGTAAGGGTAGGGGGACTAAGGAGGGGGGGGGGCAGATTAGGAGGGGGGAGGGGGGGGGGTTATTGCATATGATTCCTTATCTCCATCCAAACAGGACAGATGCAAGGAAGTGAGAGAATAAAAACGTAGGTCTTATTTACCCTACCCAAAATGAACCATTTGTTTTAGAACCATAGTTTATATATCATTGGTAGAAACATGTTAGAGTCTATATCTTTGCCCTTTTCAGGGGTTACTCACACATCTTGTAGCCCTGTAATGAAAAACAGACAATGGGGCACATTTACTTACCCGGCCCATTCGCGATCCAGCGGCGCGTTCTCTGCACAGGATTCGGGTCCGGCTGGGATTTAAGATGGTAGTTCCTCCGCCGTCCACCAGGTGGCGCTGCAGCGCCGAAAATAATCTTAACGCCCCGGAATGCACCATCCCATAGAAGGTGAAGGTGAGCGCTCCCCAATTGACACATTTTCGGTTTTTAAATGCGGCGGTTTTTCCGAATACGTCGGGTTTTCGTTCGGCCACGCCCCCCCGATTTCTGTCGCGCGCATGCCGGCCCCGATGCGCCACAATCCGATCGCGTGCGCCAAAAACCCGGGGCAATTCATGTACAAGCGGCGCAAATCGGAAATATTCGGGTAACACGTCGGGAAAACGCGAATCGGGCCCTTAGTAAATGACCCCCAATGTCCTCTTGTCCCATCAGTTGGGCTCTTTTGTTTCTCTTGCATCTTGTCTCTTCTGTTTCATTCTTGCTGCTTTAACGGGACCTTTCTTTTTCCAGGTTTCTACCGCTGGTAGTGCCGGTAGTGATGAGGACGATGTTAATGGCAACCAGGAGGGTATCTTCAGCTTGGGGAGATGTAGTGCTTCACATGCTACCTCCATGTCTTCTGGTGTTTTTACAGTAATTGTCCCTTCTTCCCCCGTGATGAGGATGCCAAACGGGTATAGCCATTTAAAGCGAATATTTTTAGCTCTCAGTTCATCTGTGAACGGCTTTACCACTTTCCTCTTGATCAGAGTTGAGGGTGAGATGTCTTGGTACAGTTGCAGCTTAGCGCCTTCAAAATTTATTCGTTAGCCTCTCTCGCTCCTTTCAAAATGGCAGCCGCATCAGTGTATGCTAGGAGCCCGCATATTACATCCCTGGGAGGATCAGAGTTCTTTGGTTTCGGTCGCAAGGCCCTGTGTATCCTTTCAATTCTGACGCGACTCGCTTCCTCGTGGCCTAGTAAGCTTGCAAAGACTGCCTCCGCCATTTTAGGCAAAGCCTCATGCGCCACTGATTCTGGGACCCCTCTGAGCCGGACGTTCTTCCTTCGGCTTCTATTCTCCTGGTCTTCTAACCACAGGTGAGCCGTGTTGATCTGATCTGTGTGTCTCCTTAATGTATTTTTAACTCCTTTACCGAAGTCCAGGATTTCGCTCTGCGTTTGCTCTAATTGCTCTATTCGCCCGCCAATATGGCACAGGTCGTCTTTAATGCCAGAGAGTTCTTTTGCTACTGGGGTAAGTGCTTTATATAATGTTTGTTTGATAAAGTTCCGTGAGACTGGAGCTATCTCCTCCTCTCCACTCACCTCTTCGCCTCCAGTAGCGCTCTCTGCCTCAGAGTCTCCCTCGGCTTCTTCATGCTCCTCGCGCCTCGCCGCCATCTTAGCCTTGCTTCCCGGCGGGGTTCTGAGCTTCTTGAAAAGAAACTGATTGAGGTCTGACTGGCTCTTGGAAGGTTCTGACAGTGTCTGGTGCTGTCTGGAGCTACTACCTCCATATTTGACCATGGTTCTGGTTCTCTTTCAGTGCTCTCGGGCTATTTTAGCCAGAATCTGTGAGGAGCTGAAGTCTCAGGCGTCCATCTCTGTTCGCGGCCAGGCTCCGCCCCGACTGCTGCTATCCTGCCAAAAAGAGAGAGGGGGAGACTATTCCAGTTATCGAGCAGAGTCCTTATTTCCCGATAACTGCCAGGGAAGTTCTGCCCATAGAGTGTATTGTAAGAGGGGGTCAGAAGTATCCCCAGATACTTAATAGCATCTGTTTTCCAATTATATTTGAATGTGGCCTTCAGTTGGTCCACCAGCAGTTGGGCAAAATTAAGAGGCAAGGCCTCTGTCTTTGAAGTGTTCACTTTATAGCCAGAAAGACGGCCATACTGCTGTAATCGCGCTTGCAGATTGGGTAGGGAGATTAGAGGTTAAGTAATAGTGAGTAGGATATCATCTGCAAATAACGACAATTTGAATTCCTTGTCTCTAACCATAATACCATGGATATTAGGGTCCTGTCGGTTAATGGAGGCTGAGGGTTCAATGCAAAGTATAAACAGGAGAGGAGAAAGTGGGCAGCCCTGACGTGTACCGTTCCTTATCCGCAGAGGTGGGGAGGACGCATGTGGAAGCTTAATTTCAGCTGTAGGATTTGAATATAACCCCCTCAAAGCCTGGAGAAAGGGACCTGTTATGCCGATGTGTTCTAACACTTGAAACATGAAGGGCCAGCTGAGGCGATCAAACGCCTTCTCAGCGTCTAAACTGAGAATCAGGGCCTGGTCATTGATCAATTGTTCTTCTTGTGTTGTCGCCACCTTGTCGTCCTGGTACAAAGCCTACTTGGTCCTTATGGATTACCTGAGGAATCCACTGAATCAGGCGATTGGCCAGTAGTTTTGTGAATATTTTCAAATCTGCGTTCAAAAGTGCAATCGGTCTGTAATTAGCACAATCGGTTGCATCTTTCCCAGGCTTGGGGATAAGGGTGATGTAAGAATGAGTAAAAGTTGTAGGCATGGGATCACCTTGTAAGAACGCATTAAACACTTTTGTCATATGTGGCAACAACACAGGGGAGAAGGTTTGGTAGTATAGATATGTGAGCCCATCTGGGCCCGGGGATTTCCCATTAGGCATTCCTTTGATCACCTCCTCTATCTCTTCCGATGTTAATTCTGAGCTGAGTGTCTCAATAGCCTCCGAGGGGAGTCCAGGAAGGGAGCAAGAGTTCAAAAAATCTAGCAGCAACGTTTTTCTAAGGCCCTCATCCAGGAGTAGGGTGTTTGGCAGAGAATACAATTTAGCATAGAATTCTTGGAAGCGAGAGGCAATCGCTCTCGGGTCATGTAAAAGGTTCCCCCCAGAATCCCGTATAATATGGAGAATTTGGTGGTCTCTCTTCTCCCTCAGTTGCTTCGCCAGAAGAGAATGGTGTTTGTTCGCTTGCTCATAGTACCATTGCCTAGTAAACACCAGTAATTTCTCTACCGCTTGGGTCTGAACCTCTCGCAACTGCTCTCTAACCTCAATTAGCTGTTGGAGTCTCCTCCTAGTTGGTTTAGCTAACAAAGCTGCCTCCTGCTTACCAATCTCTTTTCTCAGCTCCTTTTCCAGATGGGCCCTAATTCTTTTCAATCTGGTTCCCTGCTCTATGCAATGACCGGAAGACCGCCTTATGGGCTTCCCACATCATAGGAATAGAGGGAATTGAATCTTCATTAAACTGGAAATATTCCCTTAATGCTCCATTTAGCTCCTCCTTGATCAGGGTTTTTTTTAAGAAGGGATTCATTTAAGCGCCAGTGACATACCCTATTTGTGGAGGGAACCTCTCTAAGCTGCAGAAAAACTGGCGCATGGTCTGACCACGATATGTCTCCCACCTCCGCGGTATGCATCATTCGCAAGAATTGTATATCTCCAAACCTGTAATCTATACAGGTATGGGTGCCATGTGGCGCAGAGTAAAAAGTAAATGAACGGTCACCCGGGTTACCCACTCTCCATAAATCGTACAGAGCAAACCTCCTGATGACTCTACGAAAAGCTGCTGAAATAGTGTTCTGCGACCTAGTGGTGGGGTTGGGGTCGATCGCCAGCCGATCCATATTTTCTGAAAAGATGACATTGAAGTCCCCTCCTATCAGTAAGGGTGCTGCTGGGAGTTTAGCTAATTTATTCAGAACTTTGGTAATGAAGCGGACCTGTGATGAATTGGGGGCATATATATTGCATAAAAGTACAGGCGAACCAAACATTTTACCCTGTACAATGATAAAGTGACCCATAGGGTCTGACATCACAGTTTCAGGCACTATGGGGCACGAGTTTGAGAACAGGATCGCTACTCCCGCTTTTTTGTTCTCCGTGGATGCCATATAAGATACCGGATAAAGATGCTTAGCAAAATTAAAATTCCCCGTAGCATCGTAATGTGTCTCCTGTAAGAACACCACATCTGCTCTACTTCTCTTCAGCTCATTAAGCGTGAGTCGTCGCTTGCGAGCTGAGTTGAGCCCTTTTACATTTAGTGTCAAAAGCTGGACCATGATGAGTTAACTAACCAATACCCCTGGGCAAGGTGTGCGGGCGCTCCTGTATAAGACGCGACTGAACAAGCTCTGGGGGGGGGGGGGGTAGGAGAGGCTATATGTAGCTTTTTCGTAAGGCTCTGGTGCGGGAGTGAGGGAGGGTGTCAGTGTGTGGAGGCCTAGGGCGTCAGGGACACTAGGAAAGACGGACAAGGAGAATGACGAGGGGGGGACAAAACTTGCACACCACAAGACAAACAATCAATACGGATAAAAAGAAAAACAAGTAAGAAAATAACAAGAAAACAAGGATAAATTCACAATTCTATAACCAGGGAGAGGAGAAGCCTCCTGACCCTAGTGCAGGTCTGCTCAGCCGGTCTGCCCCTAAAGTGGGGGAGTATAGTCGGCTGATCTGGATTCACCACTTCCTGTATTAGCCCTAGGTCAGGGCCAGAGGGCGGGATCCAGAAAAGACCCACCTAATGGGGGAAAACGTGGCAATGGAACCTTTTAAAGGAGAGAAAAAAAAAATAGGTCAAGTGTAGTACTACACAAGGTTAAAAACTGAGATATATCACTAACTATCCAGACACTAACCCCGGTGCCCTTATGCACATTACTCCCAAAATTACTAAGGAGGGGAAGGGTACCCCGAATATAAGCAAACATGAGCAAACATTTGACCCCCTTCAAACAATCAAATGCAAGAACCATAAAGGATATATGTTCAGCAGGCGGTCTCCTCTAATCATAAGAGTCCTGGGATGGAGCTCTGGATGGTGGTCTTCGCCTCTTTTGTTGCGGTTGGTTCTTATTCTGCATTTGGCGCAACTGAGGGGGGAGACCCCCCCCCCCAGTCGTCCAGTCGTGGAGTCGGAATGTTCCAAATGTCGCAGAATTCCTGCAGCTGCTCCATCTCAGAGAGCGTCGCCGTTACTCCTTCTTTGGTGGCCGACAGGGCAAAAGGAAAATTCCAGCGATAGGAAATGTCATTTTCACGTAAAATGTCCAGCAGTGGTCGTAAAATCCGCCTCTTCTGAAGGGTGATCCCAGAGAGATCCTGATTTCTTCCTCGCCGCAAACATGAGGCGCTCCTTTAATTCAAAGTCATGCACACAACAGATAACGTCCCGCGGGTTTCCTCCCATTGCTTTAGGCCTCAATGCTCTATGAGCTCTATCAAGCTTCACCTGTGTTTCTGGCTCCCTCAGTAAAGCTGAAAAAAGTGCTTGTAGTGTGGCACGAACATCCTCTTTGCCCTCCACCTCCGATAGACCCCTCACCCTAATATTGTTACGCCTTCCTCTATTCTCGAGGTCTTCCAGGTGCCTGGCCATATCCTGTAGAGTAACCGATTGAGAGTGCAAAGCATGTTGCGTATGTAAAATCTGACGCCTTGAATCTGCCTGTTCAGCTTCTAGGTGATCAATTTTCTGCGTCATACACTGAATATCACGTCGTACCTCTGAAATTTCAGATCTGAACGCCTCTTTGACTTCAGCAATTAATGATTTAAAGTCCTCTTTAGTAGGCAGATTCTGGAGGTGAGCGTGCCAGAATGGTTCTGATGTCGATGGTCTCTTATCTGACATAGTGTCCATACTAAATTGCTCAGGCGATGATGCCCACTCTGGGGAAGGTGCAGCATAGCGGGCAAGGGTGGAGATAGCACCCAGCTCATCTTCCGTCCCTTGTGATCTGGGGACAAACGGGATTCCGGGGACAAATTCCCCTGGCTGTGGGAGTTGGGGGGATCTCAGTGGAAGGCCCCAAAGGATGTCGCCCCTGCCCTCCATTTTCTCCTTGTTCCTCTTCCATAGGGCTATGTACCTTCTCTGGGGTCTGTAATTGTGGCAGGGTAGCCTTCTCTCGATGGAGGGATTTCCCCCCCCCCCCCCAGTGTGTCGCTGGCTGTCCCCCTGATCAGGGATCTGTGGGAGCGCCACTTTATTCTGCTGCGCCACAGGGGAACCACGCTGCCTGTCTGGCTGAGGGCCAAGATGGCGGCTCGGCGCGGCCTGGGGAGCTCTGGCGGGATTGCTGCGGCCTGTATGTAGAAGCGTTGGTCGCCGTGGATCCCCGCTTACCTGCTGCAGGCGTGGGGGCCATGATGGGGGCCTCTGCTAGCTGCGGCTGTGTCTTCTGCGGGCCACCGGGCTTCCGGGCAGCACGCGATCCTCCGCTGACTGCGGTGGAGGAGCGGAGAAAGAAGCGGTTAAGTGGCGTTTTGCCTACCCGACCCGTGTCTTGAGGTCCCGAAGACTTCGCTCCCCTTCCGGGGGTCTTTTTAACTTTGGGGGCCAGGGTAGGTCCCCTCCTTTAGGGCAAAGTAGGCACCGGGGCTGCGGAGCTCTAGCAATGTGCGGCCATCAGGTTCAGGGTCCAGCCATGCCCCCCCATACTGTCGCTCTAAATCATGGAACCATTTCTGAAAAAACTATTAAAAATAGAACCACTATGCTATTCCATTATTCCTAGGTGAAATATTCAAACGACCTGGCCTGCTTTGAAAATTATAATTTTTTCAAAGTAAACGCTTCTGGCCCCCAGGCCCATTTTGGGTGGGGAGGAGCCGAGA
This sequence comes from Engystomops pustulosus, assembly GCF_040894005.1. NCBI lineage: Eukaryota > Metazoa > Chordata > Amphibia > Anura > Leptodactylidae > Engystomops > Engystomops pustulosus. The sequence continues at coordinate 44,355,536 of NC_092421.1, forward strand.
GACAGGGGCTTGGACAGGTGAAAGCTCGCCTGGCAGTGGACCGCCAGCTCCATCCCAAGATTAGGCAGCCTCAGAGGCATCCATGCATGCTGCCCCTGCTGTTTCCTGTCCATTTTGCCTCCATGATCCTCCACAGCGCCCACCAATGTCTCCATGCGCAACTTTCAACTCCCTATACCCCAGACGCTGGAGCACGAGAGGATATGCAGCACATCATCCCCTTATCAAACGAGCTGTGTCAGGCAGAATTTTCAGGTGTTTCACCAGATACATAGTGGAACTCGGACCATCTGTCGCCGCCATGCTGGAGACCTGAAGTTGCAATCATAGCAGCGCAATATGAATGCCCCATACTGTCGCTCTTAATCATGGAAGTCGTCTCCATGGCTGCCTCCACATGTCATCCCCTTATCAAAAGAGCCGTGTCAGGCTCATTTTTCGGGTGTTTCACCAGATACGTTATGGAACTTGGTCACTATGTCGCCACCATGCTGTGTTATCGACTAAATATACCGTCAACCTTTTGTTCACATAGGATATCATTTCAGCGCTTCTTGCTCACCTCCTTTGGTGAAGCATGAGTCCATTTAGGGTATGTCGCCATGACACGTCCCCTATAGTGTCAGGGTCAATGGGGCTTGTTATTCGAGACGAGCACTCGAGCATCGGGAAAAGTTCGTCTCGAATAACGAGTACCCGAGCATTTTAGTGCTCGCTCATCTCTAGTAACAACCCATAGAATAAAAGTAAATAATTATTGAAACCATAAGATGAACACCGTTAAAAAAAAACTGTTGAAAACCCACCAAAAATTATAATTTTTACCTATTCAATCTTACAAAAAATGCAATAAAAAGTGATAAAAAAACATATGCACTCCAGAATGGTACGGTTGGAAAGGACAACATGTCGCACAAAAAGGAAGCCATCAACCAGATCCGTAGCCAAAAAATTTAAAATGTTATGCCACTTGGAAGACGGCAATGCAAAAATGATAGATTTTTCCCCACATTATGGTTTTATTTGACAAATGTAGTAGAACGTAAGAAAAAATATTTACGTCTGGTGTACCCGTAATCGTATCAACCCATAGAATAAAGATGATTATTCGGCTAAACGGTGAACACGAAAAAAAAAGTTAAAAATCCAGTACAGAATTGATGCTTTTCTACTCCTGCCCTCAAAAACAAGTCCCTAAATTTTCAACAGTAGGTGATACCAACCCCAAAATGTCAACACTGGAAAAAGCATCATCCCACAAAAAAAAATGCCATCACATGACCCCAATAACGAAAAAGCGAAAATTTTATAGCCTACAAAAGGAGGCAACGAGAAAACTAAAATCCTGGCAGCTGCAGGGTGCTTCTTCCCTTCTGCGCCTTGCCGTGCGCCCATAAAACAAGTAACCTACACATGTTGGGGTCTCTGTACTTGGGAAGAATTGCAGAACAAATTGTATGGTGGTTTTTCTATTTTTATCTTTTGGAAATGTGTCAATTTTAGGGCTAAATGAATGTATAACTGGCACAATTTGATTATTCTAAATTTCACCTCTGTTTTGATTCAATTACAATGAAGATCTCAAGGGGTTAATGATCTTCCTAAAATCTGTTTCTGATAGTTTGAGGGGTGCAGATTTGAAAATGGGTTGGATATATAGGGGGTTTTGATGCTAAATATGTAAAATTTCATTCAAAACAGTATTTATCCCCAAAATGATCAATTCTGAAAATACTGAAAATCGCTATGCTATTTGTAAGCCGCGTGACATCAAAATAATTTATCCAGACATTTCAAAAATGATGCACATGTAAAGAAAACATATGGGAAATGTTATTCTGCAACTTATTTAGGTGGTAAATCTATCGGCCTGAAAACGCTGTGATTTTGAATTTCGAAAATGGCAAATTTTTCAAAAAATTCATAATTTTTTCTTTTTTGGGTAAATAAACACAAAACTTATCATCCAACATTTACCACTAAAAAGAAGCTCAACATGTGGGGAAAAACAATCTCAGAATCGTTTAGATAAGTAACAGTGTTCAAAAGTTATAACCATAAAAAGTGAAGCAAGTCAGAATCCAAAAAATGGGACTGAGCCTTAAAGTGTAACCGTCATTTCAAAATTTTGATTTGTTGTAGGGCAGATAATTTTAAGCCCTTTTGCAATTGGATTAGTTGTATTAAATCTTGCTTTCTCTTGTATTCTGCAGACTTTCCCCAGATGTCAGTCATCTCTCATATGTCTGTTACTATGGACATTCCATCTTCACAAAGGAAGAGAGACTACAGAGGGAGAGACACGCCCCCCTCTCTCTCCCTGTAATCAGCAGGTTACCTCACAGCTCAGTGCTACTAAACACCTAAATTCTTATGTCTCCTCAGCTTTCCCTACACTTGTGTATAAGCAAATAATCCACACAGGCACAAACTGCAGCCCCCCCTCCCCCATCACCTCACACAAGGAAGTGGCAGGAGAGACTTTCCAAGTCTGCAAGCTGTGTCCTCATGTGTTGCCCCCTCATGTGCTGCCCCCTCAGGATCTAAAAAGATGGTGATCTTAGAAAAAAGTCATTACCAGAAACAATTGGTCGCCCCTGGTGGGTGTTGGAGGTTCTTGCTGATTTTTGGTAAAACATATATGACCGGTGTCACCGGGTTCTCAATCGTGAGGTATTTGTGCATATCCTCAGTAATTGTGCCTGATTGTAGTGCCATATCAAGGATAAATTTAATTCTGTGCCCCAATTCGAATTTGGGGTCCTGGGCAACATGTTTATATGTAGTGTCATCACCAAGTTCGCGACGAATCTCAGAAACATAATGCGCCTTGACCATGACGACGACAGCACCACCCTTATTAGCGCCATCCTCTTTTTTCTAGTGTGCATGCGCTAGTTGGTCACACTGGACGGCCCCGGTCTATGACACCTGATGCACTCTGCACTTCCGGTACTACAGACCATTATAACTTTTGCGTAACTTCTTTGTATCCCGAGAGACTCTCTATTGACGATGGAGCAGTCCTTTCTCCAGAGGCTGTACTATTGTTTTAAATACACTGTACACTGACCAATTCACTTCTTTATTCACATTATGTATTATGAATACTTACTTGTAATGCAACACGTTTGTTTGCCCTGTAATATACTGCATATTCACTTGTATTGCACAAATATGCTGTTACCCAATCAGAATGTGGGTTGGGCTATATATATGCAAATGCTGGTCACTTGTTTGTATGCTTGAAAAAGGTGGATACACCGAAACGTCGCACCCTTGAAATAAAGATCACCCTGCTTTGATTCACTATCGGATTGCTGCTGCTTCTCTTTAGATAGATAGATAGATAGATAGATAGATAGATAGATAGATAGATAGATGAGATATATAGATGTGGTGTCATTGGTCAGCAGCTCGGCTTGTGATAGGAGGCAGGTCCCGCCCTCCATCTTGCTGATTGTATTTTTTTGAGAGCTGGAAACCCCGGTTGCTATGGGACAGAAAAGGTACTAAATGAGAACTGAGAGGCAAAATACTTTGAAGAAAGATTCCCAGGGACACATGGAGCAGAATTATGTATTTTAGTTTAGTTACACTTTAAGCTACAAAATGGCTAAAATCCCGATATACTGCTATACTGTAGAATGGCAGTATATGGTAGGATCGGTCAGAAAACCTAGGGTTAAAGTACCCTAGGGAGTCTGAAAATTAGTAAAAGTAAAAATAAAAAAAGTTAAAAAAAAAATTATAATAAAAAAACCTAAATATTTAAATCACCCCCTTTCCCTAGAACTGATATAAATATTAATTATAGGGTATTAATTAAAATGTATCTTTTTTTCGGAGCATTTTTTTTAGTTGTTTTTACAGAGTTCACTGTGCGGGTCCAATAAATATTCTGTTTTATTATGTAGATTAAATATGGACGCGGAGATACCAAATATGTGGGGGTTTGTGTATTTTATTCAATTTTACTGAATAAAAACTAATTTAGAGAAAATCTGGTTAATTTTAGCATCACCATCTTTCATTTGAATAACTTTTTTATTTTTTGACTGACAAATCTGGTTAAGAGATTATTTTTGAGAAGATTTGTTCTTTTTAGTGGTCTTATTTTAGAGTGTGTAACTTTTTTAATCACTTTACCAAAGCTTTACCAAGGGAAAACAGTCTTCTAATGGAACAAGAAGAATGACTTTCCTAAAGACAGTGAAGGAAAACTCTTGAATGCTTTATCTACTTCATTGGATGTGAAGAAGGCATTCAATAGGATACACTGGTAGTTTGCCTTGTCCACTGTATGCAAGAAGGCAAATTCCTGGAGGCAATAAAGGCACTTCACACTACCCTCTCCACAAAAGTGCTAGTAAATGGATCACTTTCAGATAGGTTTATGATTTCGAATGGTAGACGCCATCAGAATCAGCTCTGTAATCAGTAGGATTTATGCAGGAGCTAGATGATGATGTTCGCTGATGATAGTATCCAAATAAGAGGTTGAATCGTGTATCCGGCGCGCTGGCAGTCAGCGCTATTCATTAGGGGGGGTGCCGACACACCCACGGCATGCCCCCGCCTGCGGACACATTGTATAAGAAGCCTTGTACATTGTGTCCCCTGGCGGGAGCGTGCCGCACGAACAGCGACTGCAGCCACAACCTGGCTTATTCACATTGCCGGCCGGCCGCACTGTCAGCGGCTGTGGCCGAGCCGGGCTTCTTTACAGCGGCACAGAGAGCCGGCAGCGATGTGATGCTGCCGGCTTCTCATACAATGGGGGTCATTTACTAAGGGCCCGATTCGTGTTTTCCCAACGTGTTACCCGAATATTTCTGATTTGCAATGATTTTCCCTGAATTGCCCCGGGATTTTGACGCATGCGATCGGATTCTGGCGCATCGGCACCGGCATGCACGCGACGGAAATCGGGGGGCGTGGCCGAACGAAAACCCGACGGATTCAGAAAAACCGTCGCATTTTTTTAAAAAGTGTGTCGCGAAAATTGCACTTACCTTCACTCAGCCCGGAGGTCGGATCGTTTTAAATCCATTTACTGCACATAAATTTTAAAAAAAAACTGCTAGGGAGAAAGGGGCTGGGAGAGGATTATGGGGGGCACATTTACTCTGTGGGTTTTCCTCTTTAAGTGACCTGTGCCCCCAGGGCCGATTCTAGCATATTTGCTGCCTGAGGCGAATATTAAAATGCTGCCCCCCCCCCGCTCCCTGTTAAGTAAATGCTGAAAACTTTACTAACAATTAACAACCTTACAGACAGCTCCCTGACACTGTGTGACTGGCTACAGGATCTGAGAGGCATTAGTGGCATCTAGTACCTTATAGATGACAATCTCTTCCATCAGGAGGACTTTATTCCAGGTTCTCCAATCCATGACGTATCACAGGTGAATTCACTGCCAGATATCTTAAGCTCCGTGCAGCATCTACACCCGGCGTCCCTAAAAATACCACAGTCACTTACAGTATAAAGTCTCCTGGATAACAACACTGCGCTCCTAAATAATATATACCCCTCACAACACAACTGACCGCACTCTCCTCACATATAAAACATCCCTTCATTATATATATTCTACTGGAATTATAGCAGGTCCAGCACCAATCAATATACAACACCCCCAATTTATTAATACAGACCCCCCAACATTTGGTTTAAATGATGCAAAGTAATCTATGGTATCCTATAACTAATATATCCCACCCTGTTATTATGTTACATGTGATTTTATATTCAGTGCTACCCTGATTAATGTAAATATATAGCACCCTCTAATATACAGCCCCCCCAGCTTAGTAATATACTGTATCTCATATACATCCCCACAGCTTAGTAATATACTGTACCCCATATACATCCCCACAGCTTAGTAATATACTGTATCCCATATACAGCCCCCAGCTTAGTAATATACGGTATCCCATATACATCCCCCCAGCTTAGTAATATACTGTATCCCATATACAGCCCCCTCCCAGCTTAGTAATATACTGTATCCCATATACAACTCCCCAGCTTAGTAATATACTGTATCCCATACACAGCCCTCCCAGCTTAGTAATATACTGTACCCCATATACAGCCCCCCAGCTTAGTAATATGCTGTACCCCATATACAGCCCCCCAGCTTAGTAATATGCTGTACCTGATATACAGTCCCCTCCCAGCTTAGTAATATACTGTATCCCATATAACCCCCCCCCCCCCGCCCCACAGTATAAAACAATTATGGCCCCATATAATATATCAAACACCCCGACACAGTATAAAATAATTATGGCCCCATATAATATATCAACCCCCCCACACACAGTATAAAACAATTATGTCCACATATAATGTAAACAGCACCCCCCCAGTATATGACAATTATGCCCCCATATAATATGTACCCCCACACAGTATAAAACAAGTATGGCCACATATAATGCATACAGCACCCCCCAGTATATGACAATTATGGCCCCATATAATGTATACAGCCCCCCCCCCACAATATATACCCCCCACACAGTATAAAACAAGTATGGCCACATATAATGCATACAGCACCCCCCAGTATATGACAATTATGGCCACATATAATGTATACAGCCCGCGCCCCCCCCCGCATAAAACAAGTATGGCCACGTATAACGTATACACCCCCACACACAGTATATGACAATTATGGCCCTCACTCCCCCTTATCAGCCAGATTAGAATGAATGAAAGTGCATGAAAAATAATAAAATACATACTCACGTTCAGGCGGCTGATCCCTCGGCGCGCGGCTCCGTTCTTCACGCGGCTCTCCTGTGAGCCGCCGCTCCGCACAGTGACACAGGCGTCGTGACGCAATGACGCCTGTGTCACTGATTAGAACGGAGGGACGCAGCTGCCGGAAAGGCGCTGCGTCGCTCCGCATATAAATCGCGCCTGTGTCTTAAAGAGACAGGCGCGATTTATTTAGCTGGTGGGCGATTCGGGCGTCCATTAACGCCCGAATCGCCCACTTTAGAGCGGCGAATTTCGCCGCCCTGTACAGGGACCCGCAATCTGCCGCCTGAGGCGAGATTTTCATCTCGCCTCATGGCAGATGCGGCCCTGTGTGCCCCATTATTCCAACCTAAATGCAAAGGAGGAATAGGCATTCCCAACCTCCATTGTTTATACCACTTTTCCAAATGAGACAAAGTAAAGCATGGTGGTGGTATTCATCTAGTTAGCCTGAGATTAAAAAAAGGATCCGACAACAATAGGACCCTGGCTCACTTGCTGATAGCATTCTCAATATCCACCTCAATTCCCCTGCCTAAGACTCCCTCAATCCAAGCTTTACTTAAAAGCTGGAAATATGTGACTGCAATATTAAGTAGGGATTCCAACCAAGTTCATATAAAAATGCCTATCCAGAGTGTGGAATATTTTCTACCCAATCTACAAACAAAAGAAAGGAAAGATAGTGGGATCTCTACATTAGCAGATACAGATATAACATCAGAAGGAATGGTTAAAGCAACTCATGCCATTATGGAGGCGTTTGCTATCCCAATTTCCCAAGTTTCCTATCTGTTTGAAAAAGAATTTAAGGGATTTAAAACCACTAAGAAGGTTTATGAGGAGTTGGCAGGAGGGAAGAAGACATTCAAGAAAGCACATATTTTCAATTGAGAAAAAGTCCAAGACAGGGAGATCTCTGCTATTTAATTGAAAAATGCCTTTGTTTGGACTAACAAATCCTCACAATGTACCAATTTGACCTAGGTGCAACAAAAATTTTTAACCAGGTGGTTCCAGACCCTATCTCACCTATCTGGTATTTTTTGGGGGTACATCAGATAGATGTTGGAGAAATTGTGGGCACAGAGGATCCGTCACATATTCTGCTACTGCCCAATATTGCAACCCTTTTGGGCTGAACATTTTGAAATGCTGTCATTCATCTGGGGTTTTCCAATCCAGTCTGACCCCCCCCCCCCTCCCACTAGCTCTACTCATGCTAGGGATCACTGAATCCCCCTACAAATACAGAATATCTATTGGCCTTACACTTCAAGTGGCCAAACTATTGACTGCTTGACATGGAAGTCTCCTTTTCCTCAACACTGTGTTTACAAGACAACTCTGGCCCTCAGATAAAGATCCCTTTTAGCCCTTTACTTAACTTGGGGTTCCCTGGTTATCAGCCTCTTGTAGTGTTAGAGCAGAAATTATTTTCCCTCACATGCGGAAACCCTATGGAACATGTGTGCAAAGTTGACCACAATTGTGCACCATAGCTAACTTAACTGCATAAGTGACTTGTGAGATTTTGTTTATATTAGATACTCACTCATAATTAAATATCTTTCTGTGTGCTTTGTTATTTGTGTGATAAATGATGCCAGAATGGTTACAGCCTAATAATAAGCAGATGTGTTAAAAAATTGTTCAATTCATTAGTGACAAACAAAAACTCGAGCAGATGTATCTGAGATACATATGAGATCTCAGATGAGACTGACATATGAATGTAATTATATGGGCTCAATAAAAATATAAAAAAATAAATAAATAAAGGGAATCTTAAACAACACAATATAACTCCAAGTAAACCAAACTAATGTGAAATCAAACTGTCAACTTAGGAAGGTATATTGATTGACAATCAACTTCACAGGCAAGTATCAAGGCATACTCAACAAAGAAGTGGTTCTGCAGGTGGGGAACACCGACCACTTCTACGTACCAACTCATGATATCATAAGAAAGACTCTACACAAGTTGCTCAAGTAGTGCAGCTCATCCAGGATGGCACATCAATGCGAGCTGTAGCAATAAATTTTGCTGTGTCTGTTTGGTAGTGTTTAGAGGCTGGAGGCGCTACCAGGAGACAGGCCGGTACACCAGGAGACAAGGAGAGGGCCATAGGAGGGCAACAAACCAGCAGCAGGACCGCTATTTCCACCTCTTTTTAAGGCCTGACTAGGTACCAAGATGAGATCCTCATACCCCTTGTAAGACCATATGCTGTTGTGGTTGCCCCTCGGTTCCTCCTAATGCAGGACAATCCTAGACCTCATGTGGCTGGAGTGTGTCAGCAGTTTCTGCAAGATTAAGGCATTGAAGCTATGTATAGGCCCGCTTGTTTCCCAGACCTGAATCCAATTGAGCACATCTGGGACATCATTTCTCGCTCAATCCACCATCACCATCAATCCAACATCACATTGCACCACAGACTGTCCAGGAGTTGGCGGATGCTTTGTGGGGCCAAGATCCAACTCTGAGAACCAAAAGTGTTGCACGCGTCTGAGATCCCGCAAGCAAGTAGATGCCAGACAATTAGCAGCACCACTGGTCTGTTTGCCCTCTCAGCACACAAAGTCTCCTACACAGAACACAATACATCATAGGTAGTATTAAACAAACGGAGAGCCTGATATCTAATGAGAACAAACTAAAATAGCCTCTAATGTTATATTATAGCGGTGAATGGACGTTTTATATTATAGTGGTAAATAGACTTCTTTAACCTCACAAATAAACCTTATTCACAAACAAAAAATCATTAGCCAAGAGACAACTACATAAATAAAAGTGATAAAAATGCATACATGTAATAAAGCACTGAAACACTGTGTACCTTTTAAATACCTGTCAAAGCCGTGCAATCCCTGAAAAATGTGAACAGTCCCACGAAAGTGTGATCCGCTACCCTACTTTTTAGTTAAGTATATAATTCCACATGTGTTAATTCAGAGTTTTGATGCCTTCAGTGTGAATCTACAATTTTTATCATCGTGAAAATACATAAAACTTGAATGAGAAGGTATGTCCAAACTGTACACTCACCGGCCACTTTATTAGGTACACCTGTCCAACTGCTTGTTAACACTTAATTTCTAATCAGCCAATCACATGGTGGAAACTCAGTGCATTGAGGCATGTAGACATGGTCAAGACAATCTCCTGCAGTTCACGCCGAGCATCAGTATGGGGAAGAAAGGTGATTTGAGTGCCTTTGAATGTGGCATGGTTGTTGGTGCCAGAAGGGCTGGTCTGAGTATTTCAGAAACTGCTGATCTACTGGGATTTTCACGCACAACCATCTCTAGGGTTTACAGAGAATGGTCCAAAAAAGAAAAAACATCCAGTGAGCGGCAGTTCTGTGGGCGGAAATGCCTTGTTGATGCCAGAGGTCAGAGGAAAATGGGCAGACTGGTTCAAGCTGATAGAAAGGCAACAGTGACTCAAATCGCCACCCGTTACAACCAAGGTAGGCAGAAGAGCATCTCTGAACGCACAGTACGTCGAACTTTGAGGCAGATGGGCTACAGCAGCAGAAAACCACACCGGGTGCAACTCCTTTCAGCTAAGAACAGGAAACTGAGGCTACAATTTGCACAAGCTCATCGAAATTGGACAGTAGAAGATTGGAAAAACGTTGCTTGGTCTGATGAGTCTCAATTTCTGCTGCGACATTCGGATGTAGGGTCAGAATTTGGCGTCAACAACTTGAAATCATGGATCCATCCTGCCTTGTATCAACGGTACAGGCTGGTGGTGGTGGTGTCATGGTGTGGGGAATATTTTCTTGCCACTCTTTGGGCCCCTTGGTACCAATTGAGCATCGTTGCAACGCCACAGCCTACCTGAGTATTGTTGCTGACCATGTCCATCCATACTTTCAGCAGGATAATGCGCCATGTCATAAAGCTGGAATCATCTCAGACTGGTTTCTTGAACATGACAGTGAGTTCACTGTACTCAAATGGCCTCCACAGTCACCAGATCTCAATCCAATAGAGCATCTTTGGGATGTGGTGGAACGGGAGATTCGCATCATTGATGTGCAGCCGACAAATCTGCGGCAACTGTGTGATGCTATCATCTCAATATGGACCAAAATCTCTGAGGAATTCTTCCAGCACCTTGTTGAATCTATGCCACGAAGAATTGAGGCAGTTCTGAAGGCAAAAGGGGGTCCAACCCGTTACTAGCATGGTGTACCTAATAAAGTGGCCGGTGAGTGTATATACATATAGTTGTTTTTTCTTTAAACAGCATGCTATTATCCTTAATAAAGGGATGCATCAAAGTCGCTTAGGATGAGCAGAATTATCACTGTCAACTTACCAAACTAGCAGGGAATATGAGTATGCGCTTTATTTTTTTCCCACCATTGAATGGCCCTCCTCCCTACCCTTCTCCTCCTCACCTCCCCCCCATCCCCCCTTGGGTCATGCAGGACGCACCCAAACTCTAAATGCTAAAGTCTGCTAAACTCACTTGTAAAAAAAATATATATTAAACAAAAAAAAGCTAAAGATCTTAATCTCTACAAAGTACTACCAGTGCTTTGTCTGGATTTCCTTATAATAGTTAAACAATTCTAACACAAATGAGACATTCCACTTCATTACTCCAAATTTTTATTTTTAATTCTATGGCTTTCATCAGTGGAGACCCCACAGAGTAAATGTGGACCTTTGACCACACGAGAGCTGCAGATGTACTTAGAAGCTTAGCAAACTTAATATTTAAATATGTCTGACCTTAACAGGATTTCAAACAAATATAATGTGACAGTAATAACTCTACCAAGTCAAAAAATGTCCTCTTTCATATGACATAAATGAATACATAAATGTTACGGTATCTTGACATATATTAGTGCTGAACTTCTGGTGACATATTTAAATAATTCATGTATAAAATAATATCATTGTCTAAGTTAAGTCATATGAAATATTGCTTGCTTAACAGATTGGCTGGAGTGGATTTTCTTTGTATGGGAGAGTGATATCTAGATCCTGCCCCAAAAGAATTAGAAAAATATGTAATATGAAGACAAAAACTAATTAATGGGAATAAAAAGGTGTGCATTGTACTTTTGTATGAAAGAATATAGTTTAACCCCTTAGCACTCTACCCGTATCTGTGCTGCGCTGAGTCCTACAGCTACTGTGCAGAGACGATGCCGGTTCAGTTCTGCAGCCGAACCGGGCATCGGGGATCGCGGGATGTCAGCGGTAATCTACTGCTGACATCCCCAGCTAACACCCGCGGTCGGAGTGGGCTCCGATCGCGGGTGTTTAACCCACTAAACGCAACCGCGGCATTTAACCTGCCTTCCGGGGGTCTTTCGCCAATGATCGGCCCCCCCGCACCAATTTCAAGGGCGCCGATCGCTGCTATGGTATCTCTGGGGACCAATCGGTACATCTAAAAGGCACAGTGTCAGCCTATGCGTGTGCATAGGCTGACACTGCTAATACCCTGAAATACATAAGTGTAAAAGAAGTGTCTATTCATGTACATAGATATTTGTAATATATATTTATCCCTCTGTCATATTCCTTTCCCCTGGGAAAGAGCACACCTGCTGTCTTACTCAGGATTTACTGAGGGCCTTTGGCAACTGGATGTCAACCCCCTTTATTATGGGAAAGTCATTCAAACTCCTCAGGGTCAGTTATTTGGAGCCAATTTATATCTCTATATCTGGATGGGAATCCAGGCCCTTTTGTCTCTAAAGTTGTTTAACTACCCAGGGCCAGTTGTTCGGAGACTATATGTCTAGATGGGAATCTAGGGTCTTTTGTCATTTCCCACCTGAGGGGGGATGAATGGGTGACCAAATGGATATACAAGATATGAAGGGTAAACATCTGTTGTCCACCATCTTGGGGGAAGGGACAGAGGGCAGACTTATAAGGGGATGATAGTGGAGGATAGAGGAAGAGAAATCTTCCCTGGAGACCAACTAGGAAAGGAAGAAGGAATCTGCCCTGAATACCAACAAGGAAGGGAGAAGGAGCTAGGAGGATCACCTCACAGACTATATCACCTTCCCGGATTGGGCTGAGTACCTGTATCTCTGTACCCCTGCTTCCCTGTTTCCAACTATTAACCTATCTCTGTACCCCTGCTTCCCTGTTTCCAACTATTAACCTATCTCTGTACCCCTGCTTCCCTGTTTCCATCTATTAACCTATCTCTATACCCCTGCTTTCCTGTCAATCTCCCTGTCCCCCTTCGTTCTCTGTAATAATAGGGATAGTTAGGTGTAAGGATTATTATATTGTGTGTGTGTGTGTGTTTATATGCATTGTGGTGGGTTGGATTCTGTGGGTTTTGTGGGTATTGTGATTAACATTGTATACTTCTAGTGTGTTAATAAATATTATTAGTATTAACCCTGAGTGTGGCAAATTATAATGTACAATACAGAGACTAGAAACAGAAGATATAGAATATAGTAAACAGTACAAGGAGGAAAGTAGTGGTATTAATCGTTATATTGCATAACAATTTATAGAACTACCAGCGTCAAATGTAAACTAATTTGGAACCTAGTATCACAGGATAAAACTAACTGCTCAAAAGGAGGAGAACTCCTCCCAGGAGGCCATTGTTCCTTTTATTTATTTTTAGGTATTGATGTAGCAGATCTGAAGGAAAGAACATCAATTAACCCTGAAAAGTGTGTGGATATCTGTCCAAATGAAAATCAAGGACTTTGACCAGATAAAGATTGCAGGGATTGTCCATGCCATGGAAAAAAGGCTCTGCAGTGTCCTGCTCGGAGAGACTGTTTGGATACAGCCCCAAAGCAACTTTGTTCTTTGATATGCTAATTTTCCCAATGACAGTGATTCTTCTATTCCTGGTCTCTGTTATGTATAATGGACTATTTTCAAGTGTTAAAATTAGAGAGGACTGATCAACCCTCACAACAGAGACAGGAAGAGCATCATGGACTCATAAGACTTAATGACTACAGACTACAGTCGGGTTAATTTTTATATTTTATAAATTATGGGAATTTGTGTGTTTGGTGGATGAGGGTGACACAATATTTAGAGTGTGCCTGTGTTATTAATATGTGTAGGGACCTTAGGGACAGGTAAGGTATCTCTACACTACGGTGAGTAATTGCCTTTTAACCCTATATACGGTATGATTAATAACAGGATGGATTGAATGTAAGGTATTGGGGACATGGGAGGCAATGCCCCTCCCCACAATTTGACCTTAGGTTCTGAGACATCGCCTCCCATTCTAGTCTGCTGTTTTGCCTTGGTAAAGATCCAGGTTTTCTGTCCATGGATACCACTTCAATCAAGGTTCTTCATTGTTCTTCGTTTAACACCTCTGCTGAAAGGTTGCTGCCTGTTTGACAGATTGGATGATGACTCTACATGACCATAACACCAGATCAAGGGTGGTGCTGCATGTGCTCAAGGAAAAGTAAATGGCCTTTCTCTCAAACCTGCCTGTGGGAAGTATTAAAGAAGTCCTATATTGCTCAGGATAACAATTGAGATTGGCTACAGAAGGAGACTGTCAACACAGACAAGGTCAACCAAAGAGACTCATACCATAGTAAAGGACTGTGATTCAGAGAGGAAGAGACAAGAAGCAGATTACGTTCTCTGTGGGCATAGGATACTGGGTTATGGTGACGGGCAGGAAGGTGGCTCTGTGGGAAGGTGATGTCTTGGTACCCAAATCCAAAATTATACTTCGCTCCATCCTGAATCATTACCAGGGATAAATATGGTTAAATAGGCAAATACAATTCAATAAAAACACTTCCCTCAAATTTAATTGTCACGTTCCGTGAAACAGGGGGAATGTAAAGGAAGTGTCTATTCATGTACATAGATATTTGTAATATATATTTATCCCTCTGTCATATTCCTTTCCCCTGGGAAAGAGCACACCAGCTGTCTTACTCAGGATGTACTGAGGGCCTTTGGCAACTGGATGTCAACCACCTTTATTATGGGAAAGTCATTCAAACTCCTCAGGGTCAGTTATTTGGAGCCAATTTATATCTCTATATCTGGATGGGAATCCAGGCCCTTTTGTCTCCAAAGTTGTTTAACTACCCAGGGCCAGTTGTTCGGAGACTATATGTCTAGATGGGAATCTAGGGTCTTTTGTCATTTCCCACCTGAGGGGGGATGAATGGGTGACCAAATGGATATACAAGATATGAAGGGTAAACATCTGTTGTCCACCATCTTGGGGGAAGGGACAGAGGGCAGACTTATAAGGGGATGATAGTGGAGGATAGAGGAAGAGAAATCTTCCCTGGAGACCAACTAGGAAAGGAAGAAGGAATCTGCCCTGAATACCAACAAGGAAGGGAGAAGGAGCTAGGAGGATCACCTCACAGACTATATCACCTTCCCGGATTGGGCTAAGTACCTGTATCTCTGTACCCCTGCTTCCCTGTTTCCAACTATTAACCTATCTCTGTACCCCTGCTTCCCTGTTTCCAACTATTAACCTATCTCTGTACCCCTGCTTCCCTGTTTCCATCTATTAACCTATCTCTATACCCCTGCTTTCCTGTCAATCTCCCTGTCCCCCTTCGTTCTCTGTAATAATAGGGATAGTTAGGTGTAAGGATTATTATATTGTGTGTGTGTGTTTATATGCATTGTGGTGGGTTGGATTCTGTGGGTTTTGTGGGTATTGTGATTAACATTGTATACTTCTAGTGTGTTAATAAATATTATTAGTATTAACCCTGAGTGTGGCAAATTATAATGTACAATACAGAGACTAGAAACAGAAGATATAGAATATAGTAAACAGTACAAGGAGGAAGGTAGTGGTATTAATCGTTATATTGCATAACAATTTATAGAACTACCAGCGTCCTATTACAATAAGTATACAATCAGATAATTGCTTGTTCATGTGGATCAAGTAAAAAATGTAAAAAAAAAATGTTTTTCAATAAAAAATTACTTTATAAATCACTAAAATTGCCCATAAGCCCCAAAACATATAAAGACACATAGAACACTCAAAAAAGTCTAAATCATAACACAAACCCCGTATATACAGTATCACCACGTCCGTAACAATCCGTAGAATAAAACTAAATAACTATTGAACCCATACAATGAACGCTGTAAAAAAAAACTTTAAAAACCTGCCAAAAATTATGATTTTTACCTATTGAATCCCACTAAAAATGCAATAAAAAGTGATCAAGAAAAATATGTACTCCAGAATTATACTGTTGCAAAGTACAACATGTCCCACAAAAAACAAGCCATCAAAAAGCTCTGTAGCCAAAAACGTAACAATGTTATGCCGCTTGGAAGACGGCGATGCACAAATGATAGATTTTCCCCCACATTAGGGTTTTATTTGGCAAATTTATCAAAACATAAGAAAAAATATTCATGTCTGGTATCCCCGTAATCGTATCGACCCATAGAATAAAGATAACATGATTATTGGGCTGTATGATGAACATGAAAAAAAAAAGTAAAAATTCAAGTACAGAATTGATGCTTTTCTACTCGTGACCTCAAAAAAAGTTCCTAAATTTTCAACAATAGGTGATACCAACCCCAAAATGGTAACACTGGAAAAAGCATCTCATCCCACAAAAAAAATGCCATCACATGGTCCCAATAACGAAAAAGAAAAAATGTTATTGCCTTCAAAAAGGGCCAATGAGGAAACTAAAATCCTGGCAGCTGCAGCCTTCCCTTCTGCGCTATGCTGTGCACCCATAGAAAAAGTAACGACCACGTGTGGGGGGTCTCTGTACTCGGGAGAAATTTCATAACAAACTGTATGGTGGGTTTTCTCTTTTTATCTTTTGGAAATGTGTCAATTTTAGGGCTAAATGAACGTATAACTGACAAAATTTGACCATTCTAAATTTCACCTCCATTTTGATTCAATTACTATGAAGATCTCAAGGGGTTAACAATCTTCCTAAAAGCTGTTTCTGATAGCCTAAAAACGAGATGATTTCAAATTTCGAAAATGGCAAATTTTTCTAAAAATTCATCATTTTTTTTATAAATAAACGCAAAACTTATCAGCCAAAATTTACCACTACAACATGTGGGGAAAAAACAATCTCAGAATCGTTTAGATAAGTAACAGTGTTCAAAAGTTATAACCATATAGAGAGACGCAGGTCAGAATCCAAAAAATGGGACTGAACCTTAAGCTACAAAATGGCTGTGTCAATAAGGGGTTAAACCAGGACACCACACACATACAT
The DNA here is from genome assembly GCF_040894005.1 of Engystomops pustulosus. Lineage (NCBI taxonomy): Eukaryota > Metazoa > Chordata > Amphibia > Anura > Leptodactylidae > Engystomops > Engystomops pustulosus. The sequence continues at coordinate 44,372,571 of NC_092421.1, forward strand.
GTACATATTTTTCTAATTATTCTGGCATTTGGAAAATATAAATTATTTTGCTAATCCTAATCAACCTAAAATGTCAGATAGTGAGAAATGCATGCATATGTGTCGTTTTATATAGTGCATTCAAAGTTCTGGCTTGAGCTGTAGGTGTATTTTTTCTTTAAATGTAAAAATTACAGAAGAAGGGACATGTGCTAACTATGCCCTGGTAGCAAGAGGTGAATTACTGGGTGTGGTGTGCACATGGCTGACCATTTGTGCTGCAGTTTTATCAGTGGGCATTGATACTTTATATTTTTGGGATGATGATAATGAAAACATTTTAATATTGAATTAGATGTACTGCTCTAGGTCTATGCTGAGTCTTGAATTATTTTCCTAGATAGGGGTCAGATTATTAGTTTTGCAAATTTTCTGCTGAATAGGGCAACTCCTGTAGATAGAAAAAATCTGAATTGTATCCAGTCTTCTTTAGCGTTTTATTGACTCAGGACATCTTACATGTGTCGCGATAATTGGTTATAACTTCGACATATCTACGTGATTTTGAGATTGTTTTCTGGAGACACATTGTACTTCATAATAGTAATATAATTTTTTTTTTAGTGATATAATTTAAGTGATAAGTTTTGAGTTTCAGTCTAAAAAAAAAATTAAATTTGCCAACATTTCAGAAAATATTTTCATTTTCAAAGCTTGAAATGTTCTGCATTCCAGACAGGAAGTAAAACTACCCCAAAAGCTAGATAACTAACATTTCCGGAATGTCTGCTTTATTTTAGAATGATATTTTATCCGTCCTCTCCTTTTTCTAGGATGTTATAAGGCGCAGAATTTTAGGTGAGAATTTTCAAATTTTCATGAAAATTGCCATAACTCACATTTTGAGGGACAACTCAGCTTTCAACTGACTTTGAAAAAGACTTAATAATAGTAAAACCGCATAAATTACCCCACTATATAAACTACAACCCTCAACTTATGTAAAACAGCTCTTAAGTTTTTCACATGGGTTAAAACAAAATGGAATTCCGATTTTGAAACTTTAGACTTTGAAAATACATTGATTTAGGCCAAAAATGGGCAGCATGGTGGCTGAGTGAGTAACTCTTTTGCCTTGCAGGGCTGGGGTCCTGGGTTCGAATGCCACCAAGGTCAACATCTGCAAGTTTTTATGTTCTCCCCTTGTTTGCGTGGGTTTCCTCCGGGTACTCCAAAACATACTGTTAGTTTATTTAGATTGTGAGCCCCATGGGAACAGGGACCAATTTGACATGCTTTGTGCAGCGCTGCGTAATCTGTGTGCGCTATATAAATAAAGAATTATTTTTTTTTAAATGACACTTTCATAATAACTGAAATGATGAAATTCTCTACACAGTTTGATGCCCAGTGTATAGATAATTCATTTTGGGGATTTGTAGCTTATGTATGAGATTTTATTAACTATTTCAAGGGGGATACAAACAAAATTATCCATTTTTATTTTGGATTTTTAGCACTTTTTTCCCCCGCTCGCCATAACATAAAAATAATATTTAATCCGTATTCTCTGATTCATTACGATTAGGTTGATACCTCATTTTAATATGTTTTCTTATCTTTGCTCAATTTTAAAGAGCAAATCCAATATTGGAGAAAATCACATTTTACTATCAACAACTTTTTAGGGGCATAACTTTTGTATTTTTCTGTTGATAGGTCTAGTTGAGGGCTTATTTATTGCAAAAAGAGTTGATATGAAAAGAGTTTATATGATAAGGCGTATCATATAAGGGCACGTAACTTTTTAGGACATTTTTTGTGAGGGTATTTGAACAAAAATTGTATATTGTGAGAAGTTTTTTTTGTGTTTTTTTATGTCGTTCACTGAGCGGGTTCAAAATTGTTTTAGATTTATTGTACAGACTGATACGGACGCGGTGATACCAACTATGTACTATCATGTGTGTTCTTTGTGTTCTATATGCTTTATTTGGTTTTTATAAGTCATTGGGCTGATTAGGGGACATTTATTTTATCATAAAATGATTACAACTTTTTTTTTAAAAACTTTTTTACATTTTCCACTTCTTGGCGTGAAGAAGGGTTCATCCGATCGCCTGTTCAAGCCTTTACACTGTAATCCACTTCTATTGCAGTATACAGTGTAAGTAAGTTATATACAGCTGGGTCCTGCCAGGGGGTGGAACCCAGCGCAAAGAAAAGCCAGCAGCCTTGGGGCACTCGCCAGACCCCAGGGCTGTGGCAGGAGGGATCTCCTGGTAAGCACATTTTCCGATCGCGGGTGTTAGTGCCAGGTCTGGGCTGTGATGTCTGTGCCAGACACTGGCACGTGCAGTAACCGGTGTCCCGAAATCTTTTTCTGGCTCACCGCAGTAGAAAGGTGTCACTTTCTGGCTCTAGTTTACAGCCAGATTTACGTGTGAAATCCACATAGTTTATAAAGTGATTTTTGCTTAAATTACACTGTCAGTTGTGGTGTGTCTGTATAACGCACATTGCAATACCTTTTGGGGGCTCTAGTTAACAGCCAGATTTATGTGTGAAATCCACATAGTTTATATAGTGATTTTCGCTAAATTTACACTGTCAGTTGTGAGGTATCTGTATAACACACATTGCAATACCTTTTGGGGGCTCTAGTTTACAGCCAGATTTACGTGTGAAATCCACGTAGTTTATACAGTGATTTTCGCCAAAATAACACTGTCAGTTGTGGGGTATCTGTATAATGCACAGTGCAATACCTTTTGGGGGCTCTAGTTTACAGCCAGATTTACGTGTGAAATCCACATAGTTTATACAGTGATTTTCACTGAAATTACACTGTCAGTTGTGGTGTGTCTGTATAACGCACATTGCAATACCTTTTGGGGGCTCTAGTTTACAGCCAGAATTACGTGTGAAATCCACATAGTTTATACAGTGATTTTTGCTGAAATTACACTGTCAGTTGTGGGGTATCTGTATAATGCACATTGCAATACCCTTTGGGGGCTCTGGTTTACAGCCAGATTTACATGTGAAATCCACGTAGTTTACACTCACCGGCCACTTTATTAGGTACACCATGCTAGTAACGGGTTGGACCCCCTTTTGCCTTCAGAACTGCCTCAATTCTTCGTGGCATAGATTCAACAAGGTGCTGGAAGCATTCCTCAGAGATTTTGGTCCATTTTGACATGATGGCATCACACAGTTGCCGCAGATTTGTTGGCTGCACATCCATGATGCGAATCTCCTGTTCCACCACATCCCAAAGATGCTCTATTGGATTGAGATCTGGTGACTGTGGAGGCCATTTGAGTACAGTGAACTCATTGTCATGTTCAAGAAACCAGTCTGGGATGATTCAAGGTTTATGACATGGCGCATTATCCTGCTGAAAGTAGCCATCAGATGTTGGGTACATTGTGGTCATAAAGGGATGCCCATGGTCAACAACAATACTCAGGTAGGCTGTGGCGTTGCAACGATGCTCAATTGGTACCAAGGGGCCCAAAGAGTGGCAAGAAAATATTCCCCACATCATGACACCACCACCACCAGCGTGAACTGTTGATACAAGGCAGGATGGATCCATGCTTTCATGTGGTTGACGCCAAATTCTGACCCTACCATCCGAATGTCACAGCAGAAATCGAGACTCATCAGACCAGGCAACGTTTTTCCAATCTTCTACTGTCCAATTTCGATGAGCTTGTGCAAATTGTAGCCTCAGTTTCCTGTTCTTAGCTGAAAGGAGTGGCACCCGGTGTGGTCTTCTGCTGCTGTAGCCCATCTGCCTCAATGTTCGACGTACTGTGCTTTCAGAGATGCTCTTCTGCCTACCTTGGTTCTAACGGGTGGCGATTTGAGTCACTGTTCCCTTTCTATCAGCTCGAACCAGTCTGCCCATTCTCCTCTGACCTCTGGCATCAACAAGGCATTTCCGCCCACAGAACTACCACTCACTGGATGTTTTTTCTTTTCCGGACCATTCTCTGTAAACCCTAGAGATGGTTGTGCGTGAAAATCCCAGTAGATCAGCAGTTTCTGAAATACTCAGACCAGCCCTTCTGGCACCAACAACCATTCCACGTTCAAAGGCACTCAAATCACCTTTCTTCCCCATACTGATGCTCGGCGTGAACTGCAGGAGATTGTCTTGACCATGTCTAAATGCCTAAATGCACTGAGTTGCCGCCATGTGATTGGCTGATTAGAAATTAAGTGTTAACGAGCAGTTGGACAGGTGTACCTAATAAAGTGGCCGGTGAGTGTATACAGTGATTTTCGCAGAAATTACACTGTCAGATGTGGGGTATCTGTATAACGCACATTGCAATCTTTTTTGGGGGCTCTAGTTTACAGCCAGATTTACGAGTGAAATCCACATAGTTTATACAGTGATTTTAGCTGAAATTACACTGTCAGTTGTGGGGTATCTGTATAACGCACATTGCAATACATTTTGGGGGCTCTAGTTTACAGCCAGATTTACGTGTCAAATCCACTTAGTTTATAAACCACTATGTCAGACAGAAAGGTGGCAGGTGGAGCAGGCAGAGGTGGCATCATACTAGTGGGATGTCACAGCAGGGGTGACTCTGTGAGGCCAGAACTGCCGTTGTCATCTAGTGGCAGTGTGTTGATCAACAAAATTGTGGTTGTTGAATGGTTGACTAGGTCATCCAAATCCTCAAATATAACATCTGACAACCCCAGCCAAGAGTCTGTAGGTTCCTCTCAGACAACAATTAGTTGGTGTGGCCCAGGAGCAGGTCAGCGGCCCTCACCTGTCCTCAACCAGGCTCTGTCCTGTTCCTTTCCTGCAGCCAGAGAGCTACTAGGTGGTCTGGGCTCAGCGCCACTATTCAGCGAGGACGAAATGTTTGAGGACAGTCAGCAGCTGTTTTGCAGTGAAGAGGTGGGGCAGACTTCCGCTGCTTATTGCAGTAGGCAGGCTTTGCATATTGACACCAGTGAGGAGAGTAGCATTGACCGGGAAACGCAAATTGATGATGATGTAGCCGATCACACTTGGGAGCCGGGTTTAGCCGGGGATTCATCATCATCGGGCGAAGAGAGTGTCAACTTGCGGAGCAGGCAGCAAGTAGCTACTGTAGCTGTGAGTCAGCAGGGTGGCAGCAGTGCGAGGACGGGAGCCAAACGTCCGCGGGGTACAAATCCCGATTCGCAGGCCCAAATAAGCAGTGGCACAGGGGCTCAGCAAGGCAGCGGCGGTAGTAGTCGCTCAGTGCAGAGTGTTGGCAGTAAAATTACCACCTCAGCGGTGTGGCAGTTTTTTGTAAAGACACCAGAGGAGCCGAGCGTGGGTATATGTCGTATCTGCAGGCAGAAAGTGAAGCGTGGCCAGGGAGCTAACCTTGGTACCACGGCCCTGTGCCAACACATGAGGGTCACCATCCAATGGCATGGGAGAAACGGGTGTCAGATGCGGTCCATCCTGCAGGCGCAGAAACAGCAGCAGCACCTAGTGGCACACATGCTGTTTCAGCAAGTCAAGGCTCCAGGACCTCTGCTGAAGGGAACTGTTTGTCTTTAACATCATCTCCCAGTCCAGATGTTCCTGCTCCTCACTACGCATGGCGCCAGCAGTCGTTGAGCAAGGCAATTACAAAAAGACAACTCTATGCGTCCAGCCATCCTAAGGTCCAGAAGCTAACCGTGCTCTTGTCGAAGTTGTTGGTACTGCAGTCTCTCCCTTTCCAAGTCGTGGACTCTGCACCCTTCAGAGAACTAATGGCTTGTGCCGAACCGAGGTGGAGAGTTCCAAGCCGCAATTTTTTTCCAAAAAGGCTGTGCCAGCCCTTCACCAATATGTACAACAGAAGATGGGCCAGTCCTTGAGCATATCAGTTTCTTCCAAGGTGCACGGCAGCGCGGACGTGTGAAGCTGTAATTATGGTCAGGGCCAGTATATGTCCATTACAGCTCACTCGATGAATGTGTTTTCCCCCAACAAGACCAAAAACTTCAACAAGAGACGGTGCTTTCTCCTCCACGTTGTCAAACTGCTGCTCCTGCGCCAGTGTCCGCCTCCTCCTTCTCCACCACCACCTCAGCCTCCACAAGTGCTGCTCCATCATACCACATGTGCAGGGCACAGCAGGGTCACGCAGTTCTACACCTGGTTTGCCTGGGTGAACGAAGTCACACAGGGGAGGAACTGCTCTGTGTCGTGCAAGAAGAAATCAATGTGTGGCTTTCTGCGCGACAACTAAAAATCGGAAACATGGTGACAGACAATGGAAGGAACATGGTGTCCGCGCTGCACCGAGGAGGGATGGTCCATGCGCACTGCATGGCGCATGTGTTCAATCTGGTAGTCAACAAGTTCCTGAAGTCTTGCACCCATCTGCAAGACATTCTAAAAATGGCCAGGACACTGTGCACGCACTTCAGCCATTCTTACAAAGCCAAGCACACCCTCCTCGAGTTGCAGTGCCAGAACGGCCTACCCCAACATAGTCTGATATGCGATGTTTCCACCCGTTGGAATTCCAGCCTCCATATGTTAGACCGCCTGTATGAACAGAGAAAAGCCATTAATGATTTTTTGATGATGCAAGCGGACCATAGTACTCCCCTGTGTAACTTTGATGTCAGCCACTGGCAGCTCATGCGGGACACCTGCCGTGTGCTCAGGCCTTTTGAAGAGGCCACGTTATTTGTCAGTCGCCATAACTGCGGGATGAATAAGGTCATTCCACTGCTTCATGTCCTGGAACTCATGCTGCAAAATCTGTCTGGTCAGGGCAATGGAGAAGTAGAGACTAAATCTCATGGCCACGTGGGTCCACTGGGGGCTGAACTGGAGGAGGAGGAGGAGGAGGACATTGGAGCACAAGCAAAGTCTGGTGCAATTTGTGGTTTTTCTACTCAGGTGACAGGAGAGGAGCAGGAGCATCCGGAGGAGGTAGAAGATGAGGCAGATGACCCAGAAGCACATTGGCAGTATACTGTGAATATGGAGACCGGGAGTCCCTCAGAGTCACTTGCGCAGATGGCCTGCAGCATGCTGCTTTGCCTAACTAGTGATAGCCGAATAGTCATCATCCGGCTTAGGGATGACTTTTGGCTCTCCACCCTCTTGGACCCTCGCTACCGGTCCAGAATGGGTGACTTTTTCCTGCTGCTGAGAGGAAGGAACAACTGGCATACTATAGAGAAATACTGAGCACACAGTTGGCCGCTGCCTATGTGCGCTATTGTCCATCCTCTGTCAGGTCTGATTGGGCGATTCCTGGCAGTCATTACTCACGTACTACTACCAAGGCTGCTGTGGGGAGCTGGGGAGGTAGGAGCAGTAGCAGTTCCAACAACAGTCACTTAAGTCTGGATTCCTTAATGAGCAATTTCCTTCACCCGCCTAGTGAGGAGGGTAGCTGCCACCGCCAGCAGCAGCAGGACATGAAGCAGACCCAGTACCAGCAGGTGGTGGCCTATTTGGACAGCACTTTACCTCCTCAGGTAGAGGATCCCATGGACTACTAGACAGTTAAACTTGCTGCGTGGCCGCAACTTGCAGAGTTTGCAGTAGAGAAGCTGTCCTGCCCGGCCAGTAGTGTGGCATCAGAGCGGGTGTTCAGTGCGGCGGGGGCCAACATTACCCCCAGGAGAACCCGCTTGTCCACCCGTAATGTGGAGAGACTGACCTTTGTCAAGATGAATCAGGCTTGGATCGACCAGGATTTCAACCCATCAATGCCTAATGCATCAGATTAGATCAGCTATGATGCCTCCTCCAAACGTTGAGAAATGAGTCGAGGTTCTAACTACCTGCTTCAGCTACTATTCTGACGCTGCCACCCGCCTGATGCCACACATCTGCTGCTAGTTGCACCATCTGCCTTCTACCATCTTTACCTGGAATTGTCCGCCAAGTCCACACTATATCATGGTGCCACTCTGCAGGCTCCTGCTGCTTCTGATGCCACCTTCACACTATATCATTGTGCCACTCTGCCTGCTCCTGCTGCTACTGCTTCTGATGCCGCCTTCACACTATATCATTGTGCCACTCTGCCGCTCTTGCTGTTTCTGATGCCACCTTCACACTATATCATTGTGCCACTCTGTGGGCTCCTGCTGCTGCTACTGATGCCACCAAAGCACAATATCATTGTGCCACTCTGCGGGCTGATGCTGCTGCTGCTTCTGATGCTGACTTCACACTATATCATTGTGCCACTCTGCAGGCTCCTGCTGCCATCTTCACACTATATCATTGCGCCACTCTGAGGGCTCCTGCTGCTGCTTCTGATGCCACCTTCACACTATATCATTGTGCCACTCTGCGGGCTCCTGCTGCTTCTGATGCCACCAACACACTATATCATTGTGCCACTCTGTGGGCTCCTCCTGCTGCTGCTGCTACTGATGCCACCTTCACATTATATCATTGTGCCACTCTGCCGCTCTTCCTGCTTCTGATGCCACATTCACACTATATCATTGTTCAACTCTGCGGGCTCCTGCTGCTACTGATGCCACCTTCACACTATATCATTGTGCCACTCTGCGGGCTCCTGCTGCTTCTGATGCCACCTTCACACTATATCATTGTGCCACTCTGCGGGCTCCTGCTGCTACTGATGGCACCTTCACACTATATCGTTGTGCCACTCTGCAAGCTCCTGCTGCTGCTTTTGATGCCACCAACACACTATATCATTGTGCCACTCTGCCGCTCTTGCTGTTTCTGATGCCACCTTCACACTATATCATTGTGCCACTCTGTGGGCTCCTGCTGCTGCTACTGATGCCACCAACGCACAATATCATTGTGCCACTCTGCGGGCTGATGCTGCTGCTGCTTCTGATGCTGCCTTCACACTATATCATTGTGCCACTCTGCAAGCTCCTGCTGCCATCTTCACACTATATCATTGTGCCACTCTGCGGGCTCCTGCTGCTGCTTCTGATGCCACCTTCACACTATATCATTGTGCCACTCTGCGGGCTCCTGCTGCTTCTGATGCCACCAACACACTATATCATTGTGCCACTCTGTGGGCTCCTCCTGCTACTGCTGCTACTGATGCCACCTTCACACTATATCATTGTGCCACCCTGCGGGCTCCTGCTGCTACTGATGCCACCTTCACACTATATAATTGTGCCACTCTGCCGCTCTTGCTGCTTCTGATGCCATCTTCACACTATATCATTGTGCCACTCTGCCTGCTCCTGCTGCTACTGCTTCTGATGCCGCCTTCACACTATATCATTGTGCCACTCTGCCGCTCTTGCTGTTTCTGATGCCACCTTCACACTATATCATTGTGCCACTCTGTGGGCTCCTGCTGCTGCTACTGATGCCACCAACGCACAATATCATTGTGCCACTCTGCGGGCTGATGCTGCTGCTGCTTCTGATGCTGCCTTCACACTATATCATTGTGCCACTCTGCAGATTCCTGCTGCCATCTTCACACTATATCATTGTGCCACTCTGAGGGCTCCTGCTGCTGCTTCTGATGCCACCTTCACACTATATCATTGTGCCACTCTGCGGGCTCCTGCTGCTTCTGATGCCACCAACACACTATATCATTGTGCCACTCTGTGGGCTCCTCCTGCTGCTGCTGCTACTGATGTCACCTTCACATTATATCATTGTGCCACTCTGCCGCTCTTCCTGCTTCTGATGCCACCTTCACACTATATCATTGTTCAACTCTGCGGGCTCCTGCTGCTACTGATGCCACCTTCACACTATATCATTGTGCCACTCTGCGGGCTCCTGCTGCTTCTGATGCCACCTTCACATTATATCATTGTGCCACTCTGCGGGCTCCTGCTGCTACTGATGGCACCTTCACACTATATCGTTGTGCCACTCTGCAAGCTCCTGCTGCTGCTTTTGATGCCACCAACACATTATATCATTGTGCCACTCTGCCGCTCTTGCTGTTTCTGATGCCACCTTCACACTATATCATTGTGCCACTCTGTGGGCTCCTGCTGCTGCTACTGATGCCACCAACGCACAATATCATTGTGCCACTCTGCGGGCTGATGCTGCTGCTGCTTCTGATGCTGCCTTCACACTATATCATTGTGCCACTCTGCAGATTCCTGCTGCCATCTTCACACTATATCATTGTGCCACTCTGAGGGCTCCTGCTGCTGCTTCTGATGCCACCTTCACACTATATCATTGTGCCACTCTGCGGGCTCCTGCTGCTTCTGATGCCACCAACACACTATATCATTGTGCCACTCTGTGGGCTCCTCCTGCTGCTGCTGCTACTGATGTCACCTTCACATTATATCATTGTGCCACTCTGCCGCTCTTCCTGCTTCTGATGCCACCTTCACACTATATCATTGTTCAACTCTGCGGGCTCCTGCTGCTACTGATGCCACCTTCACACTATATCATTGTGCCACTCTGCGGGCTCCTGCTGCTTCTGATGCCACCTTCACACTATATCATTGTGCCACTCTGCGGGCTCCTGCTGCTACTGATGGCACCTTCACACTATATCGTTGTGCCACTCTGCAAGCTCCTGCTGCTGCTTTTGATGCCACCAACACATTAAATCATTGTGCCACTCTGCCGCTCTTGCTGTTTCTGATGCCACCTTCACACTATATCATTGTGCCACTCTGTGGGCTCCTGCTGCTGCTACTGATGCCACCAACGCACAATATCATTGTGCCACTCTGCGGGCTGATACTGCTGCTGCTTCTGATGCTGCCTTCACACTATATCATTGTGCCACTCTGCAAGCTCCTGCTGCCATCTTCACACTATATCATTGTGCCACTCTGCGGGCTCCTGCTGCTGCTTCTCATGCCACCTTCACACTATATCATTGTGCCACTCTGCGGGCTCCTGCTGCTACTGATGCCACCTTCACACTATATCATTGTGCCACCCTGCGGGCTCCTGCTGCTACTGATGCCACCTTCACACTATATAATTGTGCCACTCTGCCGCTCTTGCTGCTTCTGATGCCATCTTCACACTATATCATTGTGCCACTCTGCGGGCTCCTGCTGCTACTGATGCCACCTTCACACTATATCATTGTGCCACTCTGCGGGCTCCTGCTGCTTCTGATGCCACCTTCACACTATATCATTGTGCCACTCTGCGGGCTCCTGCTGCTACTGATGGCACCTTCACACTATATCATTGTGCCACTCTGCGGGCTCCTGCTGCTACTGATGGCACCTTCACACTATATCGTTGTGCCACTCTGCAAGCTCCTGCTGCTGCTTTTGATGCCACCAACACACTATATCATTGTGCCACTCTGCCGCTCTTGCTGTTTCTGATGCCACCTTCACACTATATCATTGTGCCACTTTGTGGGCTCCTGCTGCTGCTACTGATGCCACCAACGCACAATATCATTGTGCCACTCTGCGGGCTGATGCTGCTGCTGCTTCTGATGCTGCCTTCACGCTATATCACTGTGCCACTCTGCAGGCTCCTGCTGCCATCTTCACACTATATCATTGTGCCACACTGCGGGCTCCTGCTGCTGCTTCTGATGCCACCTTCACACTATATCATTGTGCCACTCTGCGGGCTCCTGCTGCTTCTGATGCCACCAACACACTATATCATTGTGCCACTCTGTGGGCTCCTCCTGCTGCTGCTGCTACTGATGCCACCTTCACACTATATCATTGTGCCACCCTGCGGGCTCCTGCTGCTACTGATGCCACCTTCACACTATATCATTGTGCCACTCTGCAGGCTCCTGCTGCCATCTTCACACTATATCATTGTGCCACTCTGCGGGCTCCTGCTGCTATTGATGCCACCTTCACACTATATCATTGTGCCACTCTGCGGGCTCCTGCTGCTACTTTTGATGCCACCAACACACTATATCATTGTGCCACTCTGCCGCTCTTGCTGCTTCTGATTCCACCTTCACACTATATCATTGTGCCACTCTGTGGGCTCCTGCTGCTGCTACTGATGCCACCAGCGCACTATATCATTGTGCCACTCTGCGGGCTCCTGCTGCTGCTGCTTTTGATGCCACCAACACACTATATCATTGTGCCACTCTGTGGGCTCCTGCTTCTGCTGCTACTGATACCACCTTCACACTATATCGTTGTGCCACTCTGTGGGCTCCTCCTGCTGCTGCTGCTACTGATGCCACCTTCACACTATATCATTGTGCCACTCTGCGGGCTCCTGCTGCTACTTATGCCACCTTCACATTATATCATTGTTCAACTCTGCGGGCTCCTGCTGCTACTGATGCCACCTTCACACTATATCATTGTGCCACTCTGCGGGCTCCTGCTGCTACTGATGCCACCTTCACACTATATCATTGTGCCACTCTGCAGGCTCCTGCTGCCATCTTCACACTATATCATTGTGCCACTCTGCGGGCTCCTGCTGCTATTGATGCCACCTTCACACTATATCATTGTGCCACTCTGCGGGCTCCTGCTGCTACTTTTGATGCCACCAACACACTATATCATTGTGCCACTCTGCCGCTATTGCTGCTTCTGATTCCACCTTCACACTATATCATTGTGCCACTCTGTGGGCTCCTGCTGCTGCTACTGATGCCACCAGCGCACTATATCATTGTGCTACTCTGCGGGCTCCTGCTGCTGCTGCTTTTGATGCCACCAACACACTATATCATTGTGCCACTCTGTGGGCTCCTGCTGCTGCTGCTACTGATGCCACCTTCACACTATATCGTTGTGCCACTCTGTGGGCTCCTCCTGCTGCTGCTGCTACTGATGCCACCTTCACACTATATCATTGTGCCACTCTGCGGGCTCCTGCTGCTACTGATGCCACCTTCACATTATATCATTGTTCAACTCTGCGGGCTCCTGCTGCTACTGATGCCACCTTCACACTATATCATTGTGCCACTCTGCGGGCTCCTGCTGCTACTGATGCCACCTTCACACTATATCATTGTGCCACTCTGCAGGCTCCTGCTGCCATCTTCACACTATATCATTGTGCCACTCTGCGGGCTCCTGCTGCTATTGATGCCACCTTCACACTATATCATTGTGCCACTCTGCGGGCTCCTGCTGCTACTTTTGATTCCACCAACACACTATATCATTGTGCCACTCTGCCGCTCTTGCTGCTTCTGATTCCACCTTCACACTATATCATTGTGCCACTCTGTGGGCTCCTGCTGCTGCTACTGATGCCACCAGCGCACTATATCATTGTGCTACTCTGCGGGCTCCTGCTGCTGCTGCTTTTGATGCCACCAACACACTATATCATTGTGCCACTCTGTGGGCTCCTGCTGCTGCTGCTACTGATGCCACCTTCACACTATATCGTTGTGCCACTCTGTGGGCTCCTCCTGCTGCTGCTGCTACTGATGCCACCTTCACACTATATCATTGTGCCACTCTGCGGGCTCCTGCTGCTACTGATGCCACCTTCACATTATATCATTGTTCAACTCTGCGGGCTCCTGCTGCTACTGATGCCACCTTCACACTATATCATTGTGCCACTCTGCGGGCTCCTGCTGCTACTGATGCCACCTTCACACTATATCATTGTGCCACTCTGCGGGCTCCTGCTGCTTCTGATGCCACCTTCACACTATATCATTGTGCCACTCTGCGGGCTCCTGCTGCTACTGATGGCACCTTCACACTATATCGTTGTGCCACTCTGCAAGCTCCTGCTGCTGCTTTTGATGCCACCAACACCCTATATCATTGTGCCACTCTGCCGCTCTTGCTGTTTCTGATGCCACCTTCACACTATATCATTGTGCCACTCTGTGGGCTCCTGCTGCTGCTACTGATGCCACCAACGAACTATATCATTGTGCCACTCTGCAGGCTCCTGCTGCTTCTGATGCCACATTTACACTATATAATTGTGCCACTCTGTGGGCTCCTGCTGCTATTGATGCCACCTTCACACTATATCATTGTGCCACTCTGCGGGCTCCTGCTGCTGCTTTTGAAGCCACCAACACACTATATCATTGTGCCTCTCTGCCGCTCTTGCTGCTTCTGATTCCACCTTCACACTAAAACATTGTGCCACTCTGTGGGCTCCTGCTGCTGCTGCTGCTACTGATGCCACCAATGCACTATATAATTGTGCCACTCTGCAGTCTCCTGCTGCTTCTGATGCCACCTTCTCACTATATCATTGTGCCACTCTGCGGGCTCCTGCTGCTACTAATGCCATCTTCACACTATATCATTGTGCCACTCTGCGGGCTCCTGCTGCTTTTGATGCCAACAACACACTATATCATTGTGCCACTCTGCCGCTCTTGCTACTTCTGATGCCACCTTCACACTATATCATTGTGCCACTCAGTGTAAAAAGAGTGCACTCTTTGATGTTATAGTGGGATCTTGGCACTCAGCTCAGTCCTTTCGAGCTAGCACAGAAGTTACCTTGTCAGGCTGCGTTCCCGCTTCTCTTATTTGGGGAAGTTGACCTATGTAAGTGCACATGGAAGTGAAGAGTGAAGCGATTCTAAGAGCCACAGCTGTCATGTGCGTGTCATACTAAAACACAGCATTGTTTGAAGACAAAACCACGCTCCCTATGCATATTTAAGCATGGCACAACATTTTACAACACCCTACAGGCTCTCTGCAGCCAGGAAATGCCAATTTTTTTAACGTGATTCATTTTGATTCGATACAGGTCTAATCAAATTTTTTCGAAAAATTTGGCGAATCGGGATGAAACGAATTTTAACAAATTTGCCCATCTCTAATTAGTACCAACCCCCGCGCACATAGATGATTTTAAACTGATACATCCTGTTTAAGGCAATTGGAATGTGATCATGCTCAGTAAGTTTCTTTGTCCCAAGAACCTATAAAAACTCTCTCTGCTACCTAAATAAAGTGGAATGCTCAAACACATGAGGGTCTGAGTGGTTCACCGAGCAGCTCGTATTATACAGTGATCTGGACACACATCACATCTGAGCTAAGAGATATTTCTCTAACAAATTGGTTGCCTTAACCCGGGATGGGCTTTGCATGACGCCTATCGAACAATTTGGGGATCATCCTTTCAGGACAGACAGAATATGTAACTGCACAAAAAGGTAAGAAGCTTATTCTTACAATTTGCTCTGTCTCTCCTTGTTTGGATTGTCCCACTTCCAATGAGTTGCATGCCTATATTGCCCAGTCCAAAGAATCTTGTTATTATTATTTAAAAACTCCATTTGATTTGTGGTAGTGTATATGGGTATTGTGTGAGTTTGAACATGTGTGTTCGATAGCACTTTGTTTTGATACTGTACTGTACTGGTTTTAGGAAAGTACCATCCTAGAATAGCCCCTTCCTAAAGAGTCAGCCTTTAAAAGTAGTTGGTGGATCGTAATTCACTTGAGACAAAGGAAACTGAGTTTGGACAGTCAGTAATTTTTTTTTTTTGTGGTAGGATCCCAATCTGCTTGAAGGAAGTGGACTACAGTCATACTTGACAGGCAGTAAGGTTTAGGAAAAATAAAAATAAAATAAAAGTGGTTAAACTGCCCTAAGGAAGAGAGACTGTGAGTGTGTGCTGGCACTAGAGATATATAGAAAATTATGGGGGAAAAATTGCTAGGTTGGAAGAGAGGCAATTAGGAAGGAAACCAGCAGTACAGATCGTGAAAGAGAGAGGGAGAGGGAAAAGAGGCTGTAAAAGGATGTCAGAGAATGTTGAAAAGGAAAAGTATATCAAAAGATGGTAGTTTGGATGTTAGTAAATGGAAAAGGTTACTAAAAGAACAAAGGCTGGTTGCATGATAATGATACGACAGAAATTGCAAGTGGATAGAAGAAAGTTACAAAGGAAGTGACCAGAGGAGGTTATAAAGAAACAGCCATAGGAAATTGTGTGTTGTATGAGAGTTATGACGATGACGGACAAAAACGTTGGACAGACAAAAGACAAAGACAACATTCAGGAAAAGTTCTACCTCCACCCTAAAGTGGTGGATGAATTGCAGAGTGTATGGAAACAAAGACCCAGACTGGCGGGAGACATGTGCAGTGTGGCACCTAGACCCAACCTCCACACTGGAATATATCTGGTCATGACTAGATTAGAAAAAGTGCAGGCTTCAAACAGGACAAAGAAATAGTATTCAGATGTTTCTCCTGTAGGGGGCATCTCACTTTGATCATACTTTGATTATACTTTAGTAGACCAGTAGTATGGAAAATGATGCATTGCCTAAAATCATTGGATTTGCACCCACAGTCCACTCAGCTGTATTTAACTGTATTTGGCTATTCCTGTAACAACAACTAAGATATAGTACGCAGGGAATAAATGTGGGAGACTGTGCCTGCTTATCTATGAGTCACCTCTCAGTCCAAAAACCCGGGTAGTGACATATTTGTTATGGATCTTGGACTTCTGTGGGGAGAGCTCCTGGACGTTTGTGACTGCACAATTGGATTCCCTGAGCTGATCTTTGCCAGATACTGTAGGTGTTCTATGAGTTTATTCCATTATGCCAGATGTGATGAAAGTCCAGCACACAATTGTGGACATTGTTCATTGCAGGTTTGGACCTGAAAAGTCCAGTGAAGTATGTTTAATAACATCAGACATGTAGTGTAAAACTTCATAAACACACCTAAAGTTTGAAGGGTGTGGTCAAAAGTTTTAGCAATCTGTGTGTTAGATTCCTTTTTTGTTATCCTGGTATGCTGGGACACTTAGTACTACAAACAGCCCAGGGAGAATGAGGGGGCTGCCTCCCCCCTTTTCTAGGACTCGGTGAACACAGGAGGGGGAGGGGGACAAGTGTTGGAATGTTAAGAGACTAAAGGAACAATGAGAATGTGTGTTCATTACTGAGGACTGATAGCCCTGACGGCCCTAAGCAGATTTTGGGTTTGATTCACTGCAATTCCTGTAAATGTAATGGTTTAACCAGGAGTAAAAACTTCCCATGATCCTATACTATCAGTGCTATTCAGCAGATATGGCTGAGATGATTATTAGGAGCTTTTTAAGAAGAAGCTATCACACCCCTAGAAGCCTCCTACGTCACTGGCTCTAGTGATGCTTCTGCTCAGTAACGCTGTCCCTCAGCATGTGCCCCCAGTATGACTCTATAGTTTTATAATAAGGAATTTGTATACTGTATGTCTCCTATTATACAGCATTGATACATCGGCATTGGTCCCAAAACTGTGTTTTTCTGGAATATATTGCTAATTTTCTATTGTTTTCATTTAAGTTTAAGCCAAGCACCTTACAGAGGAGAGGAAACAGGCCAGAAGCTCTGCTGATCGTGTATAACATGACTCAACCTGGACCCTTCTTGGTTTTGTATCCTACTGCTGCCTGTGTATACAAAGCTTCTGTAATAGTTTTGGACTATCCTGTTACTATTTCACATCTTCATGACTAGAATCCTTGGTTATAAAGTGCCCTCTTTATGATGTATTACATTGAATCCAGCTCCACTACTTTCGCTAGATTCAAAGGGGGGAACCAGTTACCTATTAATATGTCAAAACTGAATATATCATTAATCTGAATTTTGAGTTTTTATGTAGATGGCTTTAGAAACCAGAAATGAGGTTAATTCTACATCAGATATGTAGTGGTCACACAACATGAGGTAAAAAAAGCAGAACCCCTCCTAACCTACCTGTCTGTACAGGAAGCGGAGGTGAAGGCACTGATGGAGGGATGTAAAGTGGCACTGGGTAATCTTTTGGGATTTCTAACCTCATATGGTACGTTAATCAACAACTATGAGACTTTGAAATAGCTGATAGAGCCCCTAGTGTTACAATAAAGGTCCATGCTAGACGGTAAAACCTATAAAGCTATAACACATGTGGCCATACTGGTTACTAGAAAGCCTAGGGGAAAGGAGCCAGTATCAGTACAGTCCGTGACCCTCGCTGGCCCAGTAGGGCTATCTATACTCCTTCCTTTATAGAAACAGGCTTCACAGGTGAGGAAGCAAACCTGGAGTAAAACTGGGACCCATGGATGGAGGGTGGACTACTGCAAAGAGGTGACAAGCAATGTATGCCAAGGGCCTTTCACCCTATGATGGTTCAGTGCACCCACAGGGTGAGACATCTGTCTAAGACTCTATATGATTCATGGTGGATAAGTATTGAGTATCACATAGATTCACTTTTGCTACTGTCCATTTACACAAGTATGTTTATATATGCTTAGTACTATGTAGGGAGAGTAGTGAAAACCCTTATATATACACTGTGAAGCCGCTTTACCCCTTCCAGAGGTTGCAGATTGGCTAAGTATAGCAACCAAAGGTAAGTAGCTATGTACATGTGCTTGTGTGTGTGGACCTCTTTTCTGGGTAATCTGAACCCTATCCTGTAACTAAAGCACATGTAAAGACTACAGCCAGGGATCGATGAATACGTTCGGCCACTTATTCTAGAGTGATAAAGTAAAAATCTCAGTTGGGATAGTAATATAGTTGATGACAGCTCTAGGGATTACCTACTGAGGTTGTTTTATAGAATTGCCCCATGGATGAACTTATACTTCCCTAAGGTTGTCCAGAGGTGTCATAGAGAATTGGTAGGATGTCCAAAACCTGCAGGAACATTTTTTTTAGGTGCATAGCCAAGTATTTGTTTTAGTTCCAGAACCTGATAAAGTAGCTAGAGCACAGAACCTGCACCAAGGTGATGAGATGGTCCTGATGTGACACACCTGAAGAGTCTTTTGAAGTACATCCCAAATACCTGTTACACATCCACGTGTAGAAACTACAACAAAACTGCAACAGCTGACGAAGAAAAGCGCAGGACCCAGAGTCTACGGAACATGAATCTGTGTATCTCGATGCTGCTATGGACATTGTTACTCCTACCACTTGCAGCATCACTGGGGAAAGATTGTGATCATAATATCTTTCATGGGCTTTGCAAAAGAAAGCTGTGACAGTGTGTGGGCTGTATACTATGTCTAATAGTACTCAGGGGTTGGTAGGGGGGCTTGTATAAGGATATACACCATTAGGATGTAGAGTTTCTGCCCATTACAGTGGATTTACACGAATTGTGTTGTGAGGTAATGTTTAGGATGCTCAGGATTGAAGCAGGTGAAGGAGTTCGATAATTCCTGGATGTGTGATTAGCACATGTCAATGTACCACCTGAGCAGTACCTGAAATTATTCAAAAAAGGGAGGAATTGTGAGGGAATAGAATCCATTTTCTCTTTCGTTCTTTTAACATGTCTTTACAAAGACCCCTATGCTTAGTACCATCCCCCGCGCACACAGATCATTTAAAACTGATGCATCCTGTTTAAGGCAATTGGAATGTGATCATGCTCAGTAAGTTTCTTTGTCCCAAGAACCTTTTAAAAACTCTCTCTGCTACCTAAAAAAAGTGGAATGCTCAAACACATGAGGGTCTGAGTAGTTCACCAAGCAGCTCGTACTATACAATTATAGTTTGGACACACATCACATCAGAGCTAAGAGATATTTCTCTAACACTGATCCAAGCCTGATTCATCTTGACAAAGGTCAGTTTCTCCACATTAAGGGTGGACAAGTGTGTTCTTCTTGGGGAAATGATGGCCCCCACCACACTGAATACCCACTCTGAGGCCAAACTACTGACCGGGCAGGACAGCTTCTCTACTGCAAACTCCACAAGTTGCGGCCATGCATCAAGTTTGTCTGCCCAGTAGTCCATGGGATCCTCTACCTGAGGTGGTAAAGTGCTGTCCAAGTAGGCCCCCACCTGCTGGTGCTGGGTCTGCTTCATGTCCTGCTGCTGCTGG
Organism: Engystomops pustulosus; assembly: GCF_040894005.1. Lineage (NCBI taxonomy): Eukaryota > Metazoa > Chordata > Amphibia > Anura > Leptodactylidae > Engystomops > Engystomops pustulosus. The sequence continues at coordinate 44,392,333 of NC_092421.1, forward strand.
TGGCAGCTACCCTCGTCACTAGGTGGGTGAAAGAAATTGCTCATTAATGAATACAAACTTAAGCTGCTCCTGACAGATCTGCTACTGCTCCTACCCCCCCCCCCCATCTCTCTACAGCAGCCATGGCAGTAGCACATGAGTGATATCTGCAAGGAATTCCCTGATCAGACCTGACAGAGGATGGACAATGGCGCACATAAGCAGTGGCCAACTGTGTGCACAGTATTTCTCTATAGTATGCCGCTTGTTCCTCCCTCTCAGCAGCTGGAAAACCGTCACCCATTTTTGATCGGTAGTGAGGGTCCAAGAGGGTGGAGAGCTAAAAGTCATCCCTATGCTAGATTTTGACTATTCGGCTCTCACTAGACTCTGAGGGACACCCGGCCTCCATCTCCGATCTACAATCTCACGGTGCTTCTGGGTCGTCTACCTCGTCTTCTACCTCCTCCGGAATGCTCCTGCTCCTCCTCTCTTGTCACCTGGGAAATACCATTGATTTCACCAGACTCTGCTTGTGCTCCAATGTCTTCCTCCTCCTCCTCCAGTTCAGCCCCCACCGGACTCATGTGGCCAAGAGATGTAGTCTCCACTCCTCCTGTGCCCTGACCAGACACATTATGCAGCATGAGTTCCAGGGCATGAAGCAGTGAAATGACGTTATTCCTCCTGCAGTCCTGGCGACTGACAAATAACGTGGCCTTTTCAAAGGGCCAGAGCAAACAGCAGGTGTCATGCATGAGCTGCCAGTGGCTGACATCAAAGTTACACAGGGCAGTACTACGATCCACTTGCATCATCAAAAAATCATTAATGGCTTTTCTCTGTTCATACAGGCGGTCTAACAGATGGAGGCTGGAATTCCAACGGGTGGAAACATTGCATATCAGCCTATGTTGGGGGAGGCCGTTCTGATGCTGCAACTCGAGGAGGGTGTGCTTGGCTTTGTAAGAATGGCTGAAGTTTTGCAGAGTTTCCTGCACCCTGCGGATGGGTGTAATTCTTAAGGAATCTGTTGACAACCAGATTGAACACGTGCGCCATGCAGGGCGCATGGGCCATCCCTCCTCAGTGCAGCGCTGACACAATGTTCCTCCTATTGTCTGTCACCATGGTTCTGATTTTAAGTTGCTGTGGAGAAAGCCACACATTGATTTCTTCTTGCATGAGGCGGAGTAGTTCCTCCCCTGTGTTTCTTCTTTCACCCAGGCAAACCAGATGTAGAAATGCATGACAACGTTGTTCCTTGCACATGCGGTAGGAGCAGCACTTCTGGAGGCTGAGGTGGTGGCGGAGAAGGAGGAGGCGGACACAGTCACAGTAGCAGTAGTTAGACAACGTGGTGGAGAAAGGGCCGTCTCTTGTGGAAGTTGTTGGTGTGGCTGGGAGGGAAGCACATTCACCTAGTGGGCTGTGAGGTACATGTATTGGCCTTGACCGTAGTTACAGCGCCACACTTTTGTTCTGCCATGCACCTTGGAAGAAACTGATAAGCTCAAAGACTGGCCCACCTTCTGTTGTACATATTGGTGAAGGGCTGGCACTGCTTTTTTGGAAAATAAAATGCGGCTTGGAACTTTCCACCTCGGTTCGGCACAAGCCATTAGTTCTCTGAAGGGTGTAGAGTCCACGACTTGGAAAGGGAGGGACTGCAGTACCAACAACTCGGTCAAGAGCACGGTCAGCTTCTGCACCTTTGGATGGCTGGAAGCATACAGTTGTCTCTTTGTATTCACCTCATTCAACAACTGCTAGCGAGCGAGGAGCAGGAACATCTGGACCAGAACATTATGCCAAAGACAAACAGCTCCCTTCTGCAGAGGTGCTGGAGCCTTGACTGGCTGAAATGGCATGTGTGCCACTAGTTTCTGCTGCTGCTGTTGCTGCGGCGGCAGGATGGACCTCCACATCTCTTCCAAGTTTCTCCCAGGCCATTGGATGGTGACGCTGCATGTGTTGACGCAGGGCCGTGGTGCCAAGGTTAGCTCCCAGGCCACGATTCACTTTCTACCCACAGATTCTACATATACAAATACTTGGCTCTTCTGGTGTCTTAAAAAATACTGCCACACCACAGTGTGGTGATTTTACTGCCAACAATGTGCACTGAGTGAATACTAACACCGCTGCCTCGCTGAGCCCCTGTACTACTGTATAATTGGACCTCCGAAGCAGGGCTGGTACCCCGCGGCCTTTTGGCTCTCCCGGCTCACCCTGCTGACTCACAGTAGCGACTTCTTTCCCGCTCCTCTGCCTGACGCGCAAGCTGACACTCTCTGCTACACACGGCTTACAAGTGTGATTGGCTACATCATTGTTGTTTGCGTTTCCCTGTCATTGCTACTCTCCTCAACGGTGTCAGTATGCACAACCTGCCTACTGCACGAAGCAGAGGATGTCTGCCCCATCTCTTGACTGATTTCTGTCCTCAAACACTTCATCCTCACTGAATAGTGGCCTAGTAGCTCTCTGGTGGAGGTAAATGAACAGGACAGAGGCTGGTTAAGGACAGGTGAGGACCGTTGACCTGTTCCTGGGCCATGCCAACTAATTGTTTATGACAATCCCACGGACTCTTGGCTGGGGTTGTCAGATGTTATATTTGAGAAATTGTTTGACTTAGTCAACCAATCAACAACCTTTGGGTTGTTGATGAACACACTGCCGCAAGATGACAACATCAGTTCTGGCCTCACAGAGTCACCCCTGCTGCGACGTCTCCTTACTGTGAAGCAACCTCTGCCTGCTCCACCTGCCACCTTGCTGTCTGACATAGTGGTTAATCAACTATGTGCATTTGACACTTATTTGTTGCTCTCAACTTTAGCAACAAAAAAGTATTGGAATTTTTATTATACAGAAATTCCACAACGGACATCCTTTAATTAGAGAGAAAATCACTCTATAAAGTATGTGAATTTGACTCTTATTTGTTGCTCTGAAAGTTAGCAACAAAAAGTATTGGAATTTGCATTATACAGATACCCCACAATGGACACTCTGTAGCTGGAGCGAAAATCAATCTATAAAGTATGTGAATTTGACACTTATTTGTTGCTCTGAACTTTAGCAACAAAAAGTATTGGAATTTGCGTTATGCAGATGCCCCACAACGAATGCCCAGTAATTGGAGTGAAAATCACTCTATAAAGTTTGTGAATCTGACACTTATTTGTTGCTCTGAACTTTAGCAACAAAAAGTATTAGAATTTGCGTTATACAGATACCCCTCAATGGACACCCTATAATTAGAGCGAAAATCACTCTATAAAGTACGTGAATTTGACACTTATTTGTTGATGTGAACTTTAGCAATAAAAGTATTAGAATTTGCAATATACAGATACCCCACAATGCTCACCCTGGGAGAGGAGCAGAAATCACTCTATAAACTAGGTAGATGTGACACGTATTTCTTGCTATCAACTTTAGCAACAAAAAAAATATTGTAGTTTGCATTATACAGATGCCCCAAAATGCATACCCTGAGAGTGGTCCACAAATCACTACAGCAGCAGCGTGGATATGAAACAGATTTCTTCCTAATGGATTCAGTAACTAAAAAGAACTGCTATTTGGGGTATACAGATCCACCTAAATGCACACCCTGGGATTGGAGCAAAAATCGTACAGCATAGTACGCTAACAGCAGCTAGACGCAACAGACACCACATGCAGTGTGAAGTCCCGAGACATCACATAAGCCTGCCGGTCGCTAATTGGCTTACAGGTCTGCAGATGTCATCGAGGCTGTTCCTTTCTCCTTCCCAGAGTTTTCTGCCCCATATAACACGTGTTATAACACATATAACAAAAAAAACTTTGTCCCCACGAATCAGTGTAAACTTTCTGTGAAATTCGTATGGAATTCCACTTCGTTCGAATTGATTCGCCCATCTCTAGCTTCTTTATATAAGGTGTTTAATAAAAATTTGACTCACGTAGAGTTTAGAGGAGGCATAAGTAACTTGTATTCCCAGGTATTGGATAGTATTTGTTCTCCAATCAAAGGGGTTTTTCTTTTGCAGGAAGAATAGGGGTTCAGAGTCTATAAATAGTGGAAAGGCTTGGGTTTTTGTAGTGTTGAGATTATAGTAAGAGATGTTTCCAGAGGCCTGTAGTATGGTCATTACCATTTCTAGTGATTCCTCAGGGCTGGTGAGAGAGAGGATGATGTGACCCGCATACAATGATATGACATGGTCTGTGTTACTAACTTGTACACCTTGTTTTGTGGGAGAGTGCTGTATAGCATTGGCTAGAGGTTTTAGTGATAAATTAAATATTAGTGGGGACAGGGGCAACCTTGGCATGTGCCATTGGTTATGTCAAATGGATCCAACAAAGTACCGTTAGTGTACACCCTCGCTAATGAGGCTGAGTATAGATTTTTTACTGCTTTAATGAAGCCCCCCCCAGAAGCCCATCTGGGAGAGGGTCGAGAAGGCATGTGACCAATGTATACATTCAAATGCCTTCTCTGTGTCTCAGGCTAGCAAAATAGAAGGTAATCTCTTTTGTTCTAAAAAGTTAACCAAGTCAATAACTTTCCTGGTGTTATCTGAGGCTTGTCTATTTCTTATGAAGCCCACCTGATTTTCACTAGGGCAGGATTTTCAAAAGGCGGGAGGCTAGAATTTTTGCATAGACCTTAGTATCTATATTAAGGAGATTGGCCTGAAGTTTTGGGGGTAATCTGGTGCTTTCCCAGGTTTTGGTATAGTAACAATCAAGTTCTCTTGGTTTTCTCTTGGGAAAGAGTTCAAGGCCATCATACAATTGAAAGGATTGGTCAAATGGTGGGCCACTATAGTGAAGTGTACTTTATAATATTGTCCAATGAACCCGTCAGGACCTGGGCCTTTATGTGATAGGGTTTCTTTAATGTGTCACTTCCTCTAGGCAGATTGGTTGGTTAAGGTGCTCTTTTTCAGAGTCTGATAGGGCCCTAATATGGAGCCCCTCCAGAAACAAGTTGATCTTTTGTTGAGAAGGTTGATCGGTGAAAGGGTCTTTCTTCAGATTGTACAAAGTCTCATAGTACTCTATAAATCTATGAGCAATATCCCCCTGGGTCAACAATTTGCCCTTTTTGTCAGCTGTATATAGAAATGGTATTTTTGCCCTGAGCTCTTTGTTTTTAAATCTGTTAGCCAGGATTTTACATGCCTTATTCTCCTGGACATAATATAAAGCTTGAGTCGTTTCTCATATACACAGTTATTTCTTGGCTGCAGAGAGCCTGTAGGGTGTTGTAGAATGCTGTGCCATGCTTAAATATGCATAGGGAGCATGGTTTGGTCTTCAAACAATGCTGTGTTTTAGTATGACACACACATGACAGCCGCCACTCTTAGAATCCAACAAAGTACCATCTTCTGGAAATTTAAAGGGCCAGTGCACCGCTAATTGGTGCACTGGCTGATCAATTCCCCTTTAAAAACCCTGCACCTGCCTTACACTCTTGCCGGATCTTTGTGCCTCACAGCCTGAGAGAAAGCTATTCTGCGATTTGCCTGCGATTCCTGCGTTCCTGTGTCTTCTGCGTTCCTGTGTCTCCAGTGTTACCTGACCTCCTCTGTGTTCCTGGGTTACCTGAGCTCCTCCATGTTCCCGTGTACCAGTGTTCCTCTGAGTTGCTGTCCTGTGTGCTGTGTTCCTGTACCCTTCTGCTTGGACCTCCTGTTGCTGACTCTGGACCGAACTCTGACGTTGCACCTCTGACGCCTGCCCTGACCTTGTGCCTGGACTTCTACCACGAAATTGTTTGCCGTCTCTGTACTTCTACCTTGGCCGCCACTGCAGACAAGTCACGCCTGAGGAACGACCTAGTGGTACCAAGGGCTCTGGTGCAAACCGGGTACCACTTAGACTCCGGTCCCAGGTAGTGGCTTACGTCATCGTCTGCAGTGGTCCAGAGGATCCACACCTGCAAGCCTGACAGTGGCACAATGATAAGAGTGTGGAGGTGGCGGCAGCAACAGGAGCCCACAGGTGTCAGCAACATGGTGGTAGCAACAGGGAAAGCCACAGGGTGGCACAATGATATAGTGTGGAAGTAGCAGTAGCAGCAGATCGGAGACGCCACATCCATTATACATTACAGTTTTCCTGAAAAAATCAGGCCTTTGACAAAATAGAACTCCAAAGGTGGCACCAGCAGCATGAGGTCAGAGGTGTAGAGGTGGCGGCAACATGGTAGACCACAGAGTGGCACAATAATATATTGTGAAGGTGGCATCAACAGGAGCCCACAGGTGGCAGGAACATGGAAAGCCACAGAGTGGTCCAATGACAGAGTGTGGAGGTGGCGGCAGCAGCAGCAGCATCCACAACGGCAACAGGAGGCCACAAAGTGGCACAATGATAAGAGTGTGGAGGTGGCGGCAGCAGCAGGAGCCCACAGGTGTCAGCAGCATGGTGGCAGAAACAGGGAAAGCCACAGGGTGACACAATGATAAAGTGTGGATGGGGCATCAGTAGCAGCAGATTGGAAACACCACATCCATTATACATTACAGTTTTCCTGAAAAAATCAGGCCTTTGACAAAAAAGAACTCCAAAGGTGGCACCAGCAGCAGCAGCATAAGGTCAGAGGTGTGGAGGTGGCGGCAACATGGTAGGTCACAGAGTGGCACAATGATATAATGATAAGGTGGCATCAGTAGCAGCAGGAGCCCGCAGGGTGTTACAATGATAGAGTCTGGAGGTGGCGGCAGCAGGAGCCCATATAGCCAACAACAGAGGAGGCCATATTGTGGCGCAATGACGACGATTGAAATGAATTAGAAGTTGAAATTTTCCATTTTAATTTGTAGATTAGATATGCCACATCCATAATACGTTACAGTTTTCTTGAATATATAAGGCATTTGACATTAAAAAAAAAGGTGGCACCGACAGCAGCAGCATGAGGTCAGAGTTGTGGAGGTGGCGACAACATGGTAGGTCACAGAGTGGCACAATGATATAGTGTGGAGGTGGCATCAGTAGCAGCAGCAGCCTGCAGAGTGGCACAATGATATAGTGTGAAGGTGGCATCAGTCGCAGCAGCAGCAGGAACCCGCAGAGTGGCTCAATGATATAGTGTGAAGGCGGCATCAGCAGTAGCAGCAGCCCGCAGAGTGGCACAATGATATAGTGTAAAAGTGGCATCAGTAGCAGCAGGAGTCCGCAGAGTGGCACAATGATATAGTATGAAGGTGGCATCAGTAGCGGCAGCAGCAGGAGCCGGCCGGGTGGCACAATGATATAGTGTGAAGGTGGCATCAGTAGCAGCAGGAGCCCGCAGATTGGCACAATGATATTGTGTGTTGGTGGCATCAATAGCAGTATCAGCAGCAGGAGCCCAAACAATGATATAGTGTGAAGGGGGCAGCAGCAGCAGGAATCCGCCGAGTTTCACAATGATATAGTGTGAAGGTGGCATGGGTAGCAGCAGCAGGAGCCCGCAGAGTGGCACAATGATATTGTGTGTTGGTGGCATCAGTAGCAGCAGCAGCAGGAGCCTGCAGAGTGGCACCATGATATAGTGTGGAGGTGACAATTCCAGTCCCTGGTAAAGGTGGTAGGAGGCTTTGGTGAGTTGAAATCCTGGCCGATCCAAGCCTGATTCATCTTGACAAAGGTCAGTCTCTCCAGATTACAGGTGGACAAGCGGGTTCTCCTTGGGGTAACGATGGCCTGAACTCCGTCGCACTGAACTCCCGCTCTGATGCCACACTACTGGTCGGTCAGGACAGCTTTTCACTGCAAACTCCGCAAGTTGCGGCCACGCATCAAGTTTGGCTTCCCAGTAGTCCATGGGACTGCAAAAGTGCTGTCTAAGTAGGCCACCACCTGCTGGTGCAAGGTCTGCTCCATGTACTGCTGCTGCTGGTAGTGGCTATCCTCCTCACAAGGCGGGTGAAGGAAGTTGCTCAAAAAGGAATCCAGACTTAAGCTGCTGCTGATGGAGCTGCTACTGCTTCTACCCCCCCAGCTCCCCACAGCAGCCTCGGCAGTAGTACGCGAGCGATGATTCCCAGGAATCCCCTGATCAGACCGGATGGACAATGTCGCACATAGGCAGTGGCAAACAGTGTGCACAGTATTTCTCTATAGTATGCCAGTTGTTTCCCCCTCTCAGCAGCTGGAAAAAAGTCACCCATTTTTGACCGGTGGCGAGGGTCCAGGCTTATGTTGACTATTCGGTGTCACTAGTTAGGCAAAGTATCATGCTGCGGGCTATCTGCGCAAGTGACTCTGAGGGACTCCTGGCCTCCATCTCCACAGTATACTGCCACAGTGCTTCTGGGTCATCTGCCTCATCTTCTACCTCCCCTGGATGCTCCTTCTCCTCTCTTTCACTTCCACTCACCTGAGTGGAAAAACCACTGATTTCACCAGACTCTGCTTGTGCTCTAATGTCCTCCTCCAGTTCAGCCCCCACCGGACTCATGTGGCCACAAGATGTAGTCTCCACTTCTCCAGTGCCCTGATCAGACAGATTTTGCAGCATGAGTTCCAGGACATGAAGCAGTGGAATGACGTTATTCATCCCGCAGTCCTGGCAACTGACAAATAACGTGGCCTCTTTAAAGGGCCTGAGCAAACGGCAGGTGTCATGCAGGAGCTGCCAGTGTCTGACATCAAAGACATCAAATTTACACAGGTGAGTACTATGGTCCGCTTGCATTATCAAAAAATCATTAATGGCTTTTCTCTGTTCATACAGGCGGTCTAACATATGGAGGCTGGAATTCCAAGGGGTGGAAACAATGCATATCAGACTATGTCGGGGTAGGCCATTCTGACGCTGCAACTCTAGGAGGGTGTGGTTGGCTTTGTAAGAATGGCTGATGTGCGTGCACAGTGTTCCGGCCATTTTTAGAATGTCTTGCATATAGGTGGAAGACTTCAGGAACTTGTTGATACCAGATTGAACAGGTCGCATGGACCATCCCTCCTCGGTGCAGCGCGGACACAATGGGGGTCATTTACTAAGGGCCCGATTTGCGTTTTCCCGACGTGTTACCCGAATATTTCCGATTTGCGCCGATTGTACCTGAATTGCCCCGGGTTTTTGGTGCACGCGATCGAATTGTGGCGCATCGGCGACGGCATGCGCGCAACAGAAATCGGTGGGCGTGGCCGAACGAAAACCCGACGTATTCGGAAAAAAAAATTGTGTCGCGAAAATTTCACTCACCTTCATCCTGGATAGGCCGGTGTATTTCGAGGCACTCCAGCGGACTTCAGCGCAGCAGCGCCACCTGGTGGACGGTGGAGGAACTGCTTTGATGAATCCCGGCCGGACCCGAATCCACCGCAGAGAACGCGCCGCTGGATCGCGAACGGACCGGGTAAGTAAATCTTACTTCCATTTCCTGTCACCATGGAACCGATTTTTAGTTGTTGCGGAGAAAGCCACACATTGATTTCTTGTTGCATGACATGGAGCAGTTCCTCCCTTGTGTGACTTTGTTCGCCCATTCAAACCAAGTTTAGAACTGCGTGACACCGCTGTGCCCTGCACATGTGGTGTGATGGAGCAGCACTTGTGGAGGTTGAGGTTGTGGTGGAGAAGGAGGAGGCGGACACTGGCGCAGGAGCAGCAGTTTGACAACGTGGAGGACAAAGCGCCGTCTCTTGTGGAAGTTGTTGGCGTGGCTGGGAGGGAAGCACATTTACCCATTGGGCTGTAAAGGACATGTATTGTGCTTGACCATAGCTCCGCACGTCCGCGCGGGTGTGCACCTTGGAAGAAACTGATAAGCTCAAGGACTGACCCACCTTCTGTTGTACATAATGGTGAAGGGCTGGAGGTGCCTTTTTGGAAAAAAAATTGCGGCTTGGAACTCTCCACCTTGGTTTGCAACAAGCCATTAGTTCTCTGAAGTGTGCAGAGTCCACGAAAGGAAAAGGTAGAGACTGCAGTACCAACAACTTCGACAAGAGCACGGTCAGCTTCTGCACCTTTGGATGGCTGGACTCATAGAGTTGTCTCTTTGTAATCACCTCGCTCAACGACTGCTGGCGTCCTGCGTAGCGAGGAGCAGGAGCATCTGGACCTGGAGATGATGTCAAAGACAAACAGCTCCGTTCGGCAGAGGTGCTGGAGCCTTGAATTGCTGAAACAGCTGCTATTGCTGCACCTGCAGGATGGAACACATCTGACGACCGTTTCTCCCAGGCCATTGGATGGTGACGCTGCATGTGTTGGCACAGGGCTGTGGTGCCAAGGTTAGCTCCCTGGCCACCCTTCACTTTCTGCCCGCAGATACGACATACCCACGCTCGGCTCCTCTGGTGTCCTTGCTGAATAGTGGCGCTGGGCCCAGACCACCTAGTAGCTCTCTGAATGCAGGGAAGGAACAGGACAGAGGCTGGTTGAGGACAGGTGAGTGCCTCTGACCTGCTCCTGGGCCATGCCAACTAAATGTTGTATCTGAGGAACCCACAGACTCTTGGCTGGGGTTGTCAGATGTTATATTTGAGGAATTGGATGACCTATTCAACCATTCAACAACCTTTGGGTTGTTGATCAACACACTGCCGCTAGATGACAACGGCAGTTCTGGCCTCACAGAGACACCCCTGCTGCAACGTCCCCTTACTGTGCTGCCACCTCTGCCTGCTTCACCTGCCAACTTTCTGTCTGACATAATGGTTTATAAACTATGTGGATTTGACTTGTAAATCTGGCTGTAAACTATAGCCCAAAAAGGTATGGCAATGTGCGTTATACAGATACCTCACAACTGACAGTGTAATTTCTGCGAAAATCACTGTATAAACTACGTGGATTTGACACATAAATCTGGCTGTAAAATAACCTAAGTGAAGTTGGCCCCCCACCTTGTTCAAATCAAACAAAATTGGTGTCAAACGTTTGTGCTACGTTTGTGCTGGTTTATGCAGCAGAAATTTTCATTTGTGCCGCTATCGTTTTTAAGATTTTAATGAAAGTTTCCAGAGGTCATCAGAGGTCAACCAGCCCCCCCCCCCCACATTGTCCAAATCAAACAAAACTGGGACCGAACAATTCTGTTACGTTTGTGCTGTTTTGTTCTGCTCAAATATTTCTTTGTGCTGCTTTTGTTTGGAATATATGATCAAAAAATTATAGTTCAAAAGTTCAAACAGACCCCCCCCCCCCCCCCACATTAACCGAATCAAACAAAACTGGCGTCAAACGTTAGTGTTATGTTTGTGCTGGTTTGTGCAGCAAAAATTTCCATTTGTGCCGCTATAATTTTTAAGGTATGTTCAGGTGTTTAAGGTGTTTAGGATGAACTGGTAAAAAACAAACCTAGTGACACTTCCCTGGTTTGATCACCAGGGGGAGCTAGCAAACACATTGTACTTTGGAAGAAATGAACTCTGATGACCTCTGCAAAAAAAGTATGAATATATGAAAAATGATAGCGGCACAAACGAAAATTTGTTTAATGTGGGGCTGTTTGAACTTTTGACCTTTAATTTTTTGTTCATATATTCAAAACAAAAGCAGCACAAATAAAATTTTGAGCAGCACAAACCAGCACAAACATAGCAGAGTTGTTCGGTCCCAGTTTTGTTTGATTTGGGCAATGTTGGGGGGGCCGGTTGATCTCTGATGACCTCTGGAAACTTTCATTAAAAACTTAAAAACGATAGCGGCACAAATGAAAATTTCTGCTGCACAAACCAGCACAAATGTTTGACACCAATTTTGTTTGATTTGAACAAGGTGGGGGGCCAACTTCACTCAGGTTGTAAAATATAGCCCAACAAGATATGGCAATGTGCGTTATACAGATACCCCACAACTGACAGTGTAATTTCTGAGAAAATCACTGTATAAACTACATGGATTTGACACGTAAATCTGGCTGTAAACTATAGCCCCAACTGATAGTGTAATTTCTGAGAAAATCACTGTATAAACTACATGGATTTGACATGTAAATCTGGCTGTAAACTATAGCCCAAAAAGGTATGGCAATGTGCGTTACACAGATACCCCACAACTGACATCCAGTGAGAGGTCCACAAATCACTACAGCAGCTGCATAAAGAAATCGCAACTGCAGTGCATGAAAGTCAAACAGATTTCTTCCTATTCGATTTCGTCACTAAATAGAACTGCTATTTGGGGTGTACAGATCCCCCTTAAAGAACAAGAAGCAAGAATTGTTACTACACAGAACAGTAGCAGCAACTAGGTGCTACAGGCAGCACATGAAGTGTAAATTGCCGAGATTGAAAATGGCTGGGTCTTATAGCGCTGTGTGACATCACTTAAGCCTGCTGGTCGCTGATTGGCTTACAGGTCGGCAGATGTCATCGGGGCTGTTCCTTTCTCCTTCCCAGAGTTCTCTGCCCCATGTAACACATTGTTCTTGCACGCACTTAGCTGAAAAATGAGGGAAACTTCAGCTTTGTGACGAATCAAAATTTTCCGGAAATTCTAACCGAAGTTAGAATCTTTAGAATCTATTCGCCCATCTCTAATTTAAAGCATTCACAACTGTTCACGTTTATTCAAGAGTTCTGATGTTATATCTGGTCTTGGGATTTGTTTGTTAAATAGTTCTAGTCACTGTATCTCCTGCATGATGGCCTCTGTATCTCATGTCCTTCGTGCTTTATCTTGAATTACCTAATTTAATAAATGTGCCCCTTTTGAATACTTTATGTGCATTCCATAACCAGATAGGATCAGGAACAGATGGAGTATTGTATATAAAATTTCTTCTCAAATCCCTCTCAAATATGGCCCTATATTGGGTTTGCTTCAATAAGTATTCATTACATCTCCACATGAAGGTGGGCATTTGGTCTTGATTATCGAATATAGTTATATTTATGGAGTGTAGTGTAAACATGTAATGTTAGTTGTCAAGGGTGTTATCGCAACCCATATTGCAGGTCGCGGGCTCACCCGTGCCCCTCACTGAACGTGGGCACAGTGCCGACGCAACTCATCTGACCTGGCTCCTGAGTCTCGTCCTTGCTCCGTGCGCACCCGCCCCCTGGACCTACCGTTGCTGACCCCAGATTGGACATGACAATCTGCCCCCTGCCCTGACCCTGTGCATGGACCTGACCCGGAGACTGTCTGCTGCTAAGGTACCTCGACCCTGTGGATTGACCTGGTGGTACCCTGCCACAGCAAGTCCGTCCCGCTTTGCAAGACGAGATGCCACTTAGACTCAGGTCTCAGGTATTGGCTAGTACCACCTCCTGCGGTGGGCCAGTGGATCTACGCATCCCGACTTCTGACAGTAAGGTTCCGCTTCCTGGTCGGCCCGACCTTGCCACCATCATGGTCTAGCAATCCCGGCAGATTGCAGATCAACGCGAACAGCTTGTACAAGTCACCGCCATGCTACAACAGCTGATAGCCTCCCAGAAACTGGTTCCTGAGACTGTTCCTGCGGGTTCTGCTATCCCGATCTGTCATCCTCCTGCTGAACCTAGGCTACGGTTGTCTTTGCCTGGCAAGTATGATGGTGATCCCAAGTTGTGCAGGGGCTTTATAACCCAGTGCTCCCTGAACATAGAACTGATGCTGTCTCAATTTGTCACGGGGTGATCCAAGGTGGTATTCATCGTCAGCCTCCTGGCCTGGGCTACCCCTCTTTGGGACAGAAATGACCCGGTCACGGCTACTTTCACTGCATTTCTGGTGGAGTTCTGGTCTGTGTTTAAAGAACCTGCAGGGCCTCCTCGGCTGAGACTCCACTGTTAAATCTACTCCAGAGGAACTCTTCTGTGGGAGAATATGCTGTCCAGTTCCGTACCCTGGCCTCAGAACTCTCCTGGAACGACATGGTCCTGTCTGCGGCTTTCAAAAATGGACTCTCCTCTCATGTTGAGGACGTGATTTGCTGTCTACTCTGAGGGGCCCCATTACCCTGGCCACCGGTATTGATGTGCGGTTTAGGGAGCATGCTGAAGCGTTACACCTCAAGCAATCCCAAGTCTGTCCACAACACCTTCCTAGTCTGGCTACTGCTTTCCAAATACCCCTCCAGCCTCCGGTCATACCATCTGCAGAACAGCCTATGGAGGTGGACAGAGCCAGACTTTCTTCCTAGGAACACATCAGAAGATGTCTGGGAAACCTCTGCCAGTCCAGAGCACTTCATTGGGACTTGTTCAGTCCGTCCTGAGCGTCCAAGAAATGCCAACACCTAGAGTGTAAGCGTCCCTAGGTGTAAACAAAGCTTCTCCACGCCTGAAATTCTGGTGCTTCTTAGCATTGGCCCCAGCACCCAGATCAAAGTCTCTGCTTTCTTGGATAGAATCAACGTCTTCCTCTTCCTCTGCCTGTGTTCTCGGATGTCCCTGCTGTTGAGGAGTTGGTACGAGATCTGAAGTCCATCTGGGAGAAGACTCGACTTTAGTTGTTGCAGGCTTCTTCCCGTACAAAGCTCCAGGTTGACAAGAGACGCAGACCTCCTCCTGTCTTATATCCTGGTTATCCTCTAGGTACATCTGGCTGAAGATTCCCGGGAACAAGCTTGGTCTATGATTCTTGGGTCCTTTTGAAGTCCTGACGCGCATCAATCTGGTGTCCTAAAAGCTGCTCCTTTCTCGCAGCATGCGCATTCTGAACTCCATCCATGTCTCCCTACTCAAGCCTGCCGTCCTGAACCACTTCTCCTGAGAAGTATCTCCTCCTGCTCCTGTGGCTGACTCCTCTGACATCTATGAAGTAAAGGAGATTCTCTATATGAAGACGGTGAAGGGTAAGCGGTTCTTCTTGGATGGCTGGAAGGGGTTTGGGCTGGAGGAGAGATCTTGGGAGCCCAAGGACAACATCCTGGACCATGCCCCATAGGGGGCGGCCTATGGGGGCGTACTGTCACAACTGTTCCTGAGACTCAGCGTCCCCCTCGCTGCCCACAGGCGCAGTGCCAGCTCCACACACCTGACCCAGCTGCCGATTCCTATCCTCGCTCCGTGCACACGCGTCCCAGGGTGCATGCTCGCCAGCTTCAGGTACTTTAAAGGGCCACCGCACCATTAATTGGCACTGGCCTATAGGCTATTTTAACCTGCCTCTCCCATCACACCTTGATGGATCTTTGTGCCTCACAGCCTTAGAAAAAGCACCCCAGCAATATTCCTGTTTCCTCCTGCGTACCTGTGTTTCCTGCGTACCTGTGTCTCCTGTGTTCACGTGTATTCTACATTCCTGCTCCCGTGTATTCCAGCTCCTGAGTTCCCGTGTTTCCGTTCCCATCTGCTTGGACCTCCTGTTGCTGACCTCAGATTGGACTTGACGTTCCATCTCTGCCACCTGCCCTGACCCTGTGCCTGGACCTGATCCTGAGACTGTCTCCTGCTAAGGTACCTTGGCTGCCACCGTGAGCTAGTCGCACCTATGGAACAACCTGGTGGTGCCCTGCCGCAGCAAGTCCATCCCGCTTTGTGGTGGGTTTTGGTGAAGACCAGGTGCCACTTACACTCCGGTCCAAGGTGCCCCGCGGTGGTCCAGTGGATCCATGCATCCCGAATCCTGACATTAGTTATGGTGGATTCATCAACCATAATGACTAGGTAAGTCGATTCTGGTGTAAGAATTATGCACTACTGAATGAAATGTGTAGTCCCTTTTGGAACTAAGTTGGGCCATCCATATGTCATAAAGATCTGTTTTACTTAATGCCTGGCTGAGGCCCTGTGGTCATCTGGAGGGGGCTGATGAGGTATCTGAGTGATATTAAAATCTCCGCCCAACAATATTTCTCCTTGTGAATGAGTCAACAATTCATTGTTAAGCATACACACAAGCAAAATATATTTCCACATATGGGTCCTGCATAATCTTAGCCTCTTGGAAAGCTATAGAATTTTTGAATGCTATTACAACACCTCTGCTCTTTGTGCGGTAATGGGAGTAGTACATGTGGATAAAACCAGGCTTACATAATCTATGTGCATCCTTTGCTAATAGGTGTGATTCTTGTACATATATGATATCGTCAGACTGGGTACGTGCTTCTCTCGAAATCTGTGCCCTCTTAAAGGGGTTATTAATTATATTATAGATCTAATTTTTATCACCATAACTTATTCAGTGTGTGGCTAATTCTTGACCCCTAAGCACATTAAAAGCCCTATTACGAGGAGAGAAATCGGTACATAAGACAGCTTAACTTTGCTCGCACATAAACAAAACACTGCAGCGTGTTAACTGCTCGGTATGGGTTATATGAAACATTTCAAGAACAACATTACCAGTCCAGTAGGTAGAAAAGGTGAAACCAGATAATAGCTCCACAGTGAGTCTCAGGTGCGACCTTTGTTTCTGGACCTGACTTTATGCTACTCTCCCTCTATGTCATTTGGAGGGTTCTTAGATTTATTTGGATGTTCCGGAATGGGAATTCCCCATCTTTTAAGCAGTATGGCCCCTTCATCTGTCGATTACACCACAGAGATGATTCCATTTTTGGAAATTAACAACTTGGTAGGGAATACTGTTAAGGTGTTAGCTGTCTTCTGAGTTTCAATATTTTAGCTGATAAATCAGAGTTTCAAGGAGTCTTGACAGAGAGAGGGTCCGAGAGAGTGTCCACCCCCGAGGCAGGAAACCTGAGTGTATAGCAAATGCTCCCTCTTAACAGCCTCAATGGTTTACAGAGACTCAAGGGGAGTATTTGGTTAGTATAACATACTTAAATTTTAACAGAAACTTAGTTTTTCTTCTCTTCTTTTTTTTGTGCATGCTTCACTTGTGCACCTTCACCAATTTAATAGAACATCCAGGTGGGAATACTTGGTGCTGGCTCCATGTGACAACATTTACTGTTAGGTAACTACTGTTACTAATAATCCATAGGATAATTCTGTCAGGCAGCACTTGCAGATACCTTGGAAGACAGGGCTGCCAGTTCCTATACTCTTCTCGTGTAGCTAACCATGACCCAAAGGACCTGATTGAGACCACTTCAAATAGCTCAAAGGGGGGTCCCAACAGGGCTATAAAGACCCAAGATATATCTCAGGGGGATACTACTAATTTACCTAGAGTGCAACCCTCTGACTGCAGCCTTAAAAAACCTTTTTATTCCATTGGTGTTCTGCCAATGTAAAATCCAGGAGGGCACTAAGCACCATGCCTGTACTTTTAGAGTGGACGGTCTGAGACCTTTTTCTATTCCCTTCTGCAAAAATGACAGATTTGATAGATTTAGGTCTAACAGTGCTTTGTCCGCAAACTCAAGGAAGGTCTTACAGATTCTAACTTAGATCCCATACGTAATTGGTTTTCTGTTCATCTGTAGCGTAGAGATGACTACATCTGGGACTCCTTTATGCTTAAAAATTTGCCTCTCAGCCATTAGGCCATTAGATGCAAGTTATTAAGGCTGAGATGTTTCATCTGGCCTTGATGTAGTAGGTCCTCCGTGTTGGGGGGCACCCAGGGGTCTGATAACGAGAGTTCTCTTAACATGGAAAACCAGACTCTCTGGAGTAAAAAGGGGGCTGTTAGGATGACACTGGCCCTGTCCTTCCTGATCTTCCTCAGGGTTCTCATTATTAGGAGAAGAGGTGGGAAGGTATAAGTCAGCCCCCCAACTCTGGGAGAATGCATCGACTGCTAATGGCCTGTCCGAATGTGAAACCTCCAAACCTTCCTGTTCTCTCAGGTGGCAAAAAGGGCAATTTCTGGGGTACCAAATAGCTTGACTATATACTGGAACACTATTGGATTTAAGGCCCACTCTCCCTGTCTTAGGGGATGGTGACTGAGGAAGTCAGCTAACTAATCGTAATCATATTTACTAAGGGTCCGAATCACGCACTTTCGTCGGGTTTCCCGACGATTTCCGATTTGCACTGAATTGCCCTGGGATGTTGTCGGACACGATCGGATTTTGCCGCATCAACGCGTCGGAGAATCCTTGTCGGAGAATGCGCCGCTGGATCACGTCTGGACCGGGTAAGTAAATTTGCCCCATTTTCTCTGCCCCTGATATGAACTGCCACTAGGGAGGAAAGACAGGTGAGACAAAAGATCTGGATTTTTACCCCATGCCAGTTTACATAATCTACTACCATTGTGTTGTCCAAGAGGACCACCAACTGAACTACAGACTGCAAGGCCCTCAGGACTGCCAACAGCTCCCTGAAATTGGATGACCTGTCTTTGGTCACTGGTTCCCACATGCCCTGGAACACTAACTCTCCAAGATGAGCCCCCCAACCCCTTGGGCTAGCGTCCATGGACATTATGGCAACACTTTCCTGGAATCATGGGTGCCCCACTGTAAGTGAAATTGTACCCTAGAGACTGCTGGAATGGTCACTGTCATTAACCACACTAAGCACATGCCCTGACGGAGGGAGTCTACCGTTACTCAACTGATGGACATCCCTAAAATCTTTTCTACCTTCTCGGATGGGAGAAAGGACCTTTTGCACTGGGAGAAGAGAAACCCCATTGATATTCTGGCCATGGACCATGGCAGGTATGTAGGTAGTTGGGAACACGTTCTTTCTATTGCCAGCCTTTTCTGGACCAAACAGTGTTTTACCCGTACATGAGATACCACACAGCTTATACTTTTAAGTTCGCTGACTAATTCTTTAACCAGAGGGCACACCTGACGGAATTGGACAGCGGGTCTCTCCTGGCAGATAGTCTCTGTTACATAAATTGACAATGTTCTTTTACTGTTTAATAATAATCCCTGAATGTTCATAATTGATTCATCATCCCATGTGCACTCTGTAGGATGTTTGTTTACATATCTGAACACTGATAAATAGAAAGAACCTGTAGGAGATAATGGGGCAGATTTACTTACCGATGAGGATTCGGGTCTGCCCTGATTCACTAAAGTCCATGTGCCCGATATCCACCAGGTGTTGCTGCTGCGTCGAAGTCTGCCGGAGTTCACCCTCTTCATCCTGGTGCATGTAAGTGCTGATCTTGAGACACAATTCCGTTTTTAAACCCCACGGTTTGTCCAAATCCGTCAGGTTGTCCGACGGCCACTCCCCCGATTTCTGTTACATGAAAGCCAGCGAATTTGCTCCACAATCTGATCGCGTGCACCAAAAACTCGGGGCAATTCGGTGCAAAACTTAAATAATCATGAAACCCGACGAAAGTGCGGCATTCGGACCCTTAGTAAATGTGCCCCAATGACTCATCCTGCTGCTCCCCTCCTACATCCCTGTGTGTAAAAAACACACTGGAGGCTGGGATTACAGATAGACTGAAGGAGTGAGAGACAGGAAGTTGTGTAGAGATGCAAAGTGTGGCAGCATGCAGCATGTGGAGGACAGGGAATTATTATTATTTATTTATAAAGCACCATTAATTCCATGGTGCTGTACAATCATTGAGGGGTTCTCATATATTACATTGAAGCAAAAACAGACGCAAGTACAAAGTACAAAACTACAGAGATCAGGAGACAAATAGGAGGAGGACCCTACCCATGCGGGCTCACAATCTATATGGGGGGGGTAGAGACATGAAGCGAGGGAGCGGTGCAGTTAATGTGCATTGTAAGCGGACATGAACAGGTGGGTTTTCAGGTTACGTTTGAAGGTTTGGAATGTGGGGACAGTATGACACATTTTGGTAGAGAGTTCCAGAGTATAGGAGATGCACGGAAGAAGTCCTGGATGCGGTTGTGAGAAGAGCGGATGGTAATAGGATGAAGTTGAAGGTCATGTGAGAAACAGAGATTACTTGTGGGGAGGTATTGTCTGATGAGTTCAGAGATATATGCAGGGGACATGTTGTGGATGGCTTTGTAGGTCATGGTTAGTATTTTGAATTGAATTCGGAAATTTTGTAAATTCTGAATTGAGGAAGGGTCTAATATGAGAGATGTTCTTGAGATGGAGGCGGCAGGTTGTAGTAAGTGCCTGTATGTGAGGCTTAAAGGATAAGGCAACGTCAAAGGTGGCTCCAAGGCAACGGACTTTCGGAGAGTGTGGAGCCATGAATTGTGAAGGTTAGGCCAGGTGGGAGGGATGCGTTAGGTGGAGGAAAGATTATGAGCTTTGTTTTGTCCATGTAAAATTTTAGAAAATGGGAAAAGAAAAAAGAGGACCAGAAATATAGATCTGTGTGTTGTCTTCATATGAATGGTCTTTGAAGCTATGAAACCTAATTAGGTGTCCCAGGCCAGAAGTATAGAGAGTGAAGAACAGGGGTCCGAGAACAGAGCCCTGGGGGATGCCATCAGAGAGGGGGCGAGGAAAAGAGGCGTTGTGAGAGTGATAGACACGGATTGTCTGGTTGGAAAGGTATGAGGAAATCCAGGAGAGGGCACGGTTAGTGATACCAAGAGAACAAAGCATCTGCAGCAGAAGAGAATGGTCAACAGTGTCAAAGGCAGAGGACAGGTCAATGAGAAGGAGAAAAGATTAGTGATGTTTTGCCTTGTCAGTAGGTCATCAGAAAAATTTGGTCAGAGCGGAGTGAGTGAGCAGAGTGGAGTGAATTGGGTTGAAAACCAGATTGCTGTTTGTCGTTAAAAAGTTGGACGAGAGGTAGGAAGACAGTTCTAGGTGGACATGTTGTTCCAGGAGTTTTGAGGCAAATGGAAGTAGTGAAATAGGGCAATAGTTCAGCAGATTGGATGGGTCCATAGTAGAGATGAGCAAGCACTAAAAAGCTCGAGTGCTCGTTACTCAGGTCGAACTTTTCCTGATGCTCGAGTGCTTGTATTGAATAACGAACCCCATTGAAGTCAATGTGAGACTTGAGCATTTTTCACTGAAAGAACACTTTGAAAGAACACAGGGAAGAACACATTGCAGATGTTTCCGTACATCTGCTAACTTATCCAAAGGCACACGTGCCGAGCGGTGTGAAAAAAAGGTTGACAGTATATTTAGTCGATAACACAGCATGGCGGCGGCAGAGTGACCAAGTTCCATAACGTATCTGGTGAAACACCCAAAAAATGAGCCTGACACGCTCGTTTGCTAAGGGGACAACATGTGGAGGCAGCTGTGGAGACGACTTTTGTAGGCAGCTATGGAGACGACATGCGGAGGCTGCTATAGAGACAATGGGGCATATATATCATATGCTTGCGCTCGTGCACTAGCGTATGATAGCCCCGCCGCTTCATAGTCGCAGCCCGATACATCAAGAGGCATATGAAAAATCGCCGACGTCAGTAAATGCGCAGGTACTGGGGTCACGCCCCCCTTCACGCCCCTTCACGCTCCAATGACATGAAGGTGGCGGATCGGGACAAATAATCACAAAAGCTAGCAATAAGCTAGCATTTGCGATTATTTCAGTGCCTCTTCGCCACTGGCGTTGTGCAGAGGTCCTGATAAATATGCCCCAATGTGTGAAGGCAGCTATGGAGACGGTGTGTGGAGGCTGCTATGTAGACGATGTGTGGAGGCAATGGGGACGGTTATGGCACCCAAGGTAAACGTAAGGAGGTGAGAAAAGAGGAGTGAAAAGATAGATTTTAGAGGTAAAAGGTTATAGTAGTAGATTAAAGTTGCTGCAGTTAAAACAATGTTAGTTGGATCTTGGGATGGAGCTGGAGGTCCGCTGCCAGACGAGCTTTCGCCTGTCCAAGCCCCTGCCTCTCGGCTCCTCCCCACTCAAAATGGACCTGGGGGCCCGAAGCGTTTACTTTGAAAAAATTATCATTTTCAAAGCAGGCGGGGGCTACAAACAGCATTTCTAAAAACCTTTTGTGTAAGATCAAGTGTAGTACTGTTCTTATAAGTATTTGGCCTGGTTATGGCGGGGGAGGGGAACGTAAAGAGATGCCCAAATAGTGCTGAAATAATATTGGTCAATGATAAAAGTTTGGCGGTATATTTTGTGTATAACACAGCAGGGTGGCGACAAAGTTAAAACAACCCAAAGCTGTTAAAACAACCCAAAATTCTGCCTGACACAGCTCGTTTGCAAAGGGAACGATGTATGGAGGCAGCTATGTGGAGGACGTGTGGGGCAGCGGCCGCATCCTCAGGCTGGCGATTGTCCAGGCGACATAATCAGAGTGTACTCCGGCTACAAACAGCATTTCTAAAAACCTTTTGTGTAAGATCAAGTGTAGTACTGTTCTCTACCAGCCTATAGGGCAGCATCTCCAGGCTCAGTAATTTGGAGATTTGGACGTTGAGGGCTTGGGCGTGTGGGTGGGTGGAACTGTATTTCCTCTTGCTCTCCAGCGTCTGGGGTATAGACAGCTGAACGCTGTGCATGGAGACATTGGTGGACGCTGTCGAGGATTGTGGAGGCGAAGGTGTGGTTTTCGAGCGGGAGGTATTTGTGCCGGGGTCCTGGGAAGGGGGCTGACTAGCAGAGGCAGCTAATGACACAGGGGAAGGAGCAGTGGTGTACCGGCCGGAGGTAAACGGCCTTGGTTCTATTGAGTGGGGTGTTTAGCATACTGGTGGTGGTTAAGCTAGTAGTGGTGGAACCCCTGCTAATCCTGGTGTAGCACAGGTTGCACACCGTCGGTCATCCGTTGTTTCTTTAAAGAACCTCCAGACTTGAGAAAACTAGCCCTTGCCACGGGAACTTCACTACGTGAAACATTTGGCGCTGATGCACCAGCTCTGGCCCTGCCTCTCCGTCTGGCCCCATCACTGCCTCTTCCAACCTGTTCTCGTATAGGACTTGCCTCCATCTCAGAAGCACTGTCTTCAACCAGCCTATCAACCCAGCTTGGGTCTGTCACCTCATCATCCTCCGATCCCTCAGTCTGCTCCCCCCTGGACTTCCTGCCCTGACAACAACTTCACCAATGTCTGACAACCGTGTCTCCTCATTGTCCGAAACCTCTATACACACTTCTTCCACTACGTCAACAATGTAATCATCTGCGACCGTTGCAAAACCTGGGCACCGGGAAAGAGCCCAGCAGCAACCTGAGAAGTGGTGAGTGACTCTGGGAAGGGTCCAGCAAACAGTTCCTCAGAGTATGACGGCTCAAATGCCAAATTGTACTGGGAGGGGGCAGACTGGGGGGAAGGAGGCGGAGGTGGAGGAGCTGGAGGAGTGCTCACTTGGGTATTATGGGTGGACTGCGTGGAAGACTGACTGGTGGACAAATTACTTGAAGCATTGTACGTAATCCACAACACCTGTTTGCACTGTTCTGGCCTCAACATTGCTCTACCACGAGTCCCAGTAACTTGAGACATGAAGCTAGGGAGTGAAGCTCTGCGGCGTTCCCTTGCTCCCTCATCAGCAGGTGGTGTCTCACCCCACCCAGGACCACAGCCTCTGACCCCTGCAGTAATTGGATGCCCACGCCCTCTTCCTCTACCCCTAGCCCTCAGGTTCAACATTTTCAAAATTAAAGTCTATTTTATAGACAAAACAGAAATATAAACTGTCAATTTTTTTGTGTTTTGTTTTTCATGGGTTTTTTTGTGTTTTTTTATAGAACAAAACATGCAGAAGAAATCAGACAGCAACCACAGAAGATGATTGCTATGGCTAGTTTCTAACCTACACTGACAGCACACAAAAGGATTTTGTGCTGTGACTGAGTGTGTCACTTTAACTTTTGAAAAACGCTAATGTAGCCCTAACAAGGGCTGTTGGGTTCTTGGAGAATCACTCCTGCCTAACAGTAAGGTTCTTTTAGAATCACTCCTGTACAGTAATCTACAAGAACACCTATCTCTATCCCTGACCAGCAGCAGCTCTATCCCTAACGGCATCTAGACAGAGAATGATCCGAGCAGCGTGGGCAGGGGCTAGTATATTCCAGGGTCACCTGATCAGGCCAGCCAACCACTGCTATCGACATGTAAGTTTACCACGTGATGCTGAGTATACTGCAGAGTGTCCTGGCTTGTGATTGGCTCTGTTTATGGCCGCCAAAAATCTAAACGCTGCAAGACGCCATTTTCACGAGCGGGTGAAATACTGGTTCGAGCACTGAGCAGTTGCAAGTACACTAATGCTCATACGAGCATTAAGCTCGGACGAGTATGCTCGCTCATCTCTACACAGGAACATTTTTTTTAAATAATATCCAATTGAAGAAATGTTTATATATGGCAAATGAATTTCATTAATTGTGAATGCCCAGATGGGAATACCCCTTTAAAGAAATGAGTTAGGGCTGGATATTGTGGGTGGGTTGCAGGAGATGAAGGTTGAAACCTTCTTTGATGGCATCTATTTTGTTTTTAAAGTGTGAGGCAAATCAGCTGAAATGAGAGAGGTTCGGGAGGGTGCAGGAGGACGAATAAGATAAATAAAGGTAGAAAATAGTTACTTGGGGTTGTGAGAAACAGAATATATAAGATTAATTAAGTAAACCTGTTTGGCAGATGCAAGTGCAGATTTGTAGGTGAAGACCGTCTGCTTGTATGACAGAAGCTCTTTCTTTGAGAGGGATTTCTTCCAACGGTGTTCATCTCATCTTGCCTCAGATGTTTTGTGAGGTCTGTGTGCCACGGTTGTCGGTTAGGTTGTCTAGATGTATTGAGAGTGAGGGGGGCTACAGAGTCCAGGGCTGAAGAAACTCTCACAAGAGGCAAAGACACATGGAAAAACTTGTCTAAGGGAACAGATTTATTGAAAAATGACCAACTCCCTTAAGTGCAGAAATATCTTGGAAAAATTGAATTTAGCACCACCTAGCTACAAAACATTGCAAAAAAGAGTAAAAGGGTTGGAAGACTTTATAATGCATTTTTGTACATTGTACACTGACCAATTAAAAAATAGACACATCAAATAGGTGACATTGATCACAACATAGCAACTTATGCTACTAGCTTAATTATGCTGCATTGTTCTTGACGCTCAGAATTGCCTAACAAGAAAGCTGCTCAAACAGATAAAATTGAGACAATCAATGATCTGTGGGATCATTCATACGAACAGTTCCACTAATAGGAAGATATTTTTCTCTTTGCATATTTTCTGCATATTTTTTGCATATTTTCTGACCCTTCATTTCACACACATTTCAAAAAACTATGGTCAAATTTTTCTAACCTGATTACTGGCATAAGTTATTGCCCTCAGTCATCAATAGACAACATGGAGTCTCATAACTTTGAGCAGCTTAAAACCACAATGAGTAATTGGTAAATACATCACCAAATAAATGCAGAATATTGTTAATGATCATCACTACTTGTTCTCTATTTAGATAAAAACTAATTTTAAGTCTTTGAATTGTAAAATTAACGAATTTTTCCATGACCAATTCAGGAATTTATAATAAGGCACTCTGAATTACATATGGTTCTCTTTGATTTCACATTTAATAGGATAATGTAATTTAGAAAACCTTGGCCTTCAGCAAATATTACTTAAAACATATTGGCAGTAAGTTAATTAAATCCTTCATCTTTTTCAAATACTTTAGGATAAATAAGGTAATTTAATAATTCAAAATATGTAGCTGTTAAAAAATGTCTCCAGCGAAGAGATCAGAAAGCTTAACCTTAGGATCATACACACACTGACCAGAAACCAAAGGGAGGTGCTGTTCATGCTGCTGCATACATACAGAATCGGATACAAACACAGAATACCAAACAAGATAGCAAGAGCACTAGATACACAGGTAAGACTCAAAATAACCAGCAAGGTCTGATGGGAGTTTGAAGGTATATAAGGCCTTTCACGGGCAAAACTGGGAAAACTGTCCATCAGGCTAGTAACCCTTGCTGGGCTGGGCTGAAGTGCTCACCCTGAGATGTCCCTGCGGGCTAAGGCCTTGCTTAAATCAGATAAACCGCCCTGATAAGGGCTAACCCACTATCAGGAACCTAAATTGATGGTCCCTGAGCGACCCTACAAGATGACAGGGAAGGCTTACTTCGTCCGGCAGCTGCGGGATGGTGGAGTGGATAGGTAAACCGAATACAGGAATATACCTATGTTCACACTGGTGCACAGAATACTAACACAGGTTTGAGACAGGGAAAGTGGAATAACACTAGGAGGTAAACGATACTGAGGGACAAACAACAGATACAATTGACACTTTGTTGAATAAAATGATTTTGTGATCAAACATTGGTTGAACCTGAAATCAATGTAGCAGTACACTGAGGAAGCTCCACTTTTTTCCCTTTAATCCACTGCCATTTGCAATACAGTCCTTCCAGGAGGAACCGGTAGGAGCACTGCAGCGCTACATCATCTCTTGACACACTCTGAGTAGTTATGCACTGAGCATAACTACCCCTCGCGAGAGCATAACTAACCTGACCTTAGTCACCAGAAATAGGATTATCTTGAACCAACGGTGTTTGTCCTATGAGCGCCATTGTGTCCTTTTATTTTTCATTTTAGTCAAACACCAGATACAGGCAGACAAGCGGAGACAAACAAACCGGGTCAAAACCAAGATGGCTGCAAAGGTACAGAATCGGATACAGAACACAGAATACCAAACAAGATAGCAAGAGCACTAGATACACAGGTAAGACTTAAAAAAAAACAGTGAGGTCTGATGGGAGTAGGAAGGTATATAAGGCAGTTTCCGGACACGCCTCCAGCAGCACACTAGGGAAAATGTCCATCAAGCTAGTAACACTTGCTGGGCAGGGCTGAAATGCAAGGAGCAGGGTGTGGATAAGTTAATCCAAACACAAACACTAAGCCACAGTTCCCACACAAATAAATGCCATCTATTCTACCAACTGTGGATAGAGCACCATTTAGGCACGGATGTTACAGCCACTTTATTTAAAATTAAAATGGAGTAAAAACTGAAAACAGAGCTTTAATGACAATAAAAACACACAAAAAAGAAAACACAATTAGTGTGTTTGCTTGTTAAACAGAGGATTCCTCTATTTGTAACAGCTCTACGGGAATATAGATTTTATTTTTAAACAGTAGAACCTATTCTACTTTCTATTTTGCTTTCTATTTTGCAATTGAAAGCACCATACATTTTAACATCCTTTACTACGGCTATGGATTAAAGACTATTACAATGACAGAAAATTACAACATTCTTTCCCTTGTTTAAGAAAAGATTAAGATTCTGTGAAGTCTGGCTGGTTAATGCCATAACATTGTAAAGTATTAAAGGCTGAATTTGTCTTTGTGACATATTTCATTTTTGCTTTTTTTTATGTCTCTGAATTCAATTTTTTCAGTATTTGCAGATGTGTTAAAAGAAGGTTTATAGTTATTAAGTTATTTTTTCACTTATATAATACTACTAACTGTAGATCCTGTCATTGCCTAGGATAGGAAATAACTTCTCTTAGCTATAACAAAATAGAATGGTTTAGTAAAAAATATTCTATTTGTATCTATTTCTCTCACTGTCTCCCTCTGTGTCTGTCTCCCACTGTCTCTTTCAGTGGCTGTTTCTGACCGTCTCTGTTTCTGACCACCTCTTTTACAGACTGTTGCTGACTGTCTCTTTCAGTGCCTGTCACTGACCGTCTCTGTCTCTAACTGACTCTTTCAGTGATTGTCTATGTCCTTGACTGACTGTCTCTGACTGACTCTGACAGTCTCTGTATTCGTCTCTGACTGTCTCTGTTTCCAATTGTCTCTAACTGTGACTATCTCTGACAGTCACTTTGTCTACGGGGAGTTTTATTAGATGTGTCTGACAGCAGAACTGCTTTTCTGATAACCAATTAGAGCTCAGGTTTCAATTTTGCACAGCTATTTATAAAAATAAAGCTGATCCCTAATTGGCTTCCATGATTAACAGTTTTACCTCAGACATTTCTGATAAATCTCCCCCATCTTACCTCACACATAAGTTGTCTTATACTCATTGCCTATAGTAACCAATCAAAGCTCCAAGCTCATACTAATGACCTTTGGCAGAACAGCAACTAATCACAGCTCAGCTTCTAACTGCCAAAGCAGCAGCAGACAATGGCTCCTATATATGGTGGTTAATAATAATATAATAATAATATATTTTGGAAAGTGTGGGGTCTCAGGATCTGTCCTTTGGTCGTAGAGTAATATCCTCTGTTGTGCTTCTCTAAGCTGTGTTTCCTATTTTACCCTATCTCGTGGTTTTGTCGTGGTGAGGAAGTAGTTGCTAATTATCCCCTTACTGACATAATAGTCATGGGCTGAGTGTTTACCCGCCGATCGGTGTCGCCAAAGCTGCCGGCTGCTTCAAAAGAATCTTGGCGAGGATTGTCACACCCCGTGAAGTCATCAGGGGCAGTGACCGGTCACCATGACAGCCTCAGGTCTTCCGAAGACCTGAGGCTGTCTAATTATAACCCTTTCATTACAATGTGCGAATAGCTAATCATACATTGTAATGAATGAGGAGGAAAATCCCCATATGTAGTATGGCAGTATATAGTTGGATCAATCAGACAAACTGGGGTTAAAGTACACAAGGGGGTCTGAAAAATAGTAAATATTAAAAAAATATATATTATAAAAAAACCTAAAAAATAAAATTACCCCCCTCTCCCTAGAACTGATATAAATATAAATTAACCGTAAAAATCCTAAACACATTAGGTACAAAAATAGTCACGGGTGGTCCCGCGACCCATATCGCCTGAATTCCTACCGAGCTCAGTGCGCGCGTCCCCGTCTCTTAGGAATCTCTGAAGTACAGAATGGTCTAGAATGTTGTCTTCTGGCTCCCAAACTGCCATGACCTAGTGCCTGGACCTGACCACTGGACTGTCAACTCCTAAGGTACCTCAATCTCGGCTGCCACCGTGGGCTAGTCCCACCTGTGGAACGACCTGGTGTTACCCTGCCGTAGTAAGTCCGGCAAGCAAGCCTGGTAAAGACCAGGTGCCACTTAGACTCCAGTCCCAGGTGTCGGCTAGTACCACCTCCAGTGGATCCACACATCCCGAACTCTGACATTGAGATCCAGCCACGGATCCCACCGAGGTTGCGCTTCCCAGTCGGCCTGATTTTGACACAATGATGGTCGAGCAATCCCGGGAGATTGCCAATCAATGCGAACAGCTGGAACAAGTTACCGCTATGCTGCAACATTTGCTAGCCACCCAGCTACAGCAGCAGGTTCCCAAATCTTCTCCCACGGCTTCTGCTACCCCGGCTTGTCTTCCTGCCACTGAACCCAGTCTATGCCTGGCAAGTATGATGAAGATCCCAATATGTGCAGGGGCTTTATAACCCCTGCACATAGAACTCATGCCATCTCAATTCGTCACGGAGCGATACAAGGTGGCATTTATCCTCAGCCGCCTTTCCTGGAAAGCCCTGGCCTGGGTTACACCCCTCTTTGGAACAGAAATGACCCGGTCACGGATACTCTCACAGGATTTCTGGCGGAGTTTTAGTCCATGTTTGAAGAACCTGCACGACCCTCCTCGGATGAGACTGGGCTGTTGAATCAGCACCAAGGGAACTTTTTTGTGGGAGAATATGCTGCTCAGTTCCGTACCCTGGTCTCAGAACTCTCCTGGAACAATGCGGCCTTATCCATAGCTTTCAAGAAGCGACTCTCCTCTGGTCGCTCATGATCTGCTGTCTACTCTGATTGGTCTAATCACCCTGGTCACCTCGAGCAATCCCAAGTCCATCCATAACGCATTCCACGTCTGGCTCCTACTTTCCAAAGACCGCTCCAGCCTCCGGTCGTACCATCTGCAGAAGAGCCTATGGAGGTAAACAGAGCCAGATTCTCTCCAGGAATGCAACAGAAGGTGTCAGGGAGACCTCTGCATTTATTGTAATGCTCCAATTATCTTCCAGGAATTCATCAATGACATCTTTTGAGATTTACTGTATACCTGTGTAGTGGCTTACTTGGACGACATTTTGGTCTTTTCTCCAGTCTCCAGACGCAAGTTCTTGGCCATCTACGGGATAATCGTCTCTATGCCAAGCTCGAGAAGTGTCTGTTCCACCAACAAAGCCTACTTTTACTCGGTTATATAATCTCAGACAAAGGTCTGCAGATGGATCCAAACTGTCGGCATTTCTGCAGTGGTGCGTCCAGAAGGTCTTCAAGCCATCCAGAGGTTCCTGGGCTTCGGGAACTACTACCAGCAGTTTATCCCACATTTCTCTACTCTAGTCTCTCCCATCGTGGGGCTCACCAAGAAGGGTGCTAATCCATGCCTCTGGCCTTTGGCGGCTGAAGAAGCTTTCACAAAGTTTAAGTCTGCCTTTGCCACGGCTCCTGTTCTCTGTAGACCCAATACGGAGAAGCCTTTTATCCGGGAGATGGATGCATCTTCTGAAGGTGCAGGAAGGGCCTAAGGGCCGAACGCTCACGTGTGGCTTCTCTTCCAAAACCTTTTGGAAGAATGGCGATATATTTTGGAGGGAGCTCGCCATCCAATCTGTGTTTACATAGATCATAAGAACCTCTCGTACCTGCAGACAGCTCAACGTCTTAATCTCAGGCAAGCCTGTTGGTTACTCTTCTTCTCCCGCTTCAACCTGATGATCCACTTCAGGCCTGCAGAGAAGAATATCAAAGCAGGTGCCCTTCCTGTGCCTCAGATTTCGTTAAAGCAGAGCCGGTTCTAGCATATCATCTCTCCGGAAAAATTAGTTGCTGCCACTCCTGTGGATTTTCGGCAGCTTCCCCCAGGAAAGACCTGCAATGTGGAATAGGATTTTGTTTTGGGGACATTCTTCACACCTGGCTGGGCACCCTGGGGTGCAACGCTCCGTGTCCTTATCTCTGTTCGGGACTTTGTAGGATCCTGTACCTCCTGTGCCCGTAATAAGCCTTCCCGTCTGAAACCGTCTGGTCTCTTGCTTCCGTTGCCGATACCCAGTTGTCCATGGTCACACGTGGCTATGGACTTTGCCACGGACCTTCCATCCTCCTCGGGCAATACCGTAATCTGGGTGGTGACAGACCGGTTTTCGAAGATGTCTCATTTTGTCCCTCTTTCAGGTCTGCCATCTGCTCCACGTCCTTCCTGCCTCCAATTTCTGGCGTTCCTTGTGCAGCCAACTGCAAGTTAAGCTGGACTTCTCTTCTGCCTATCATCCGCAGTCTAACGGACAAGTGGATGGGATCAACCAGACTCTGGGCTGCTATCTACGGCACTTTGTTTCTGCTTGCCAGGACGATTGGGCTACCCTCTTACTTTGGGCAGAATTTTTATATAATTCTCTGGACTCCGCTGGTGTCGCTCCCTTCTTTGTTGTCTTTGGACGAAATCCCTGCCCACCTCTTCCTCTATCAGTGCCTTATGATGTTGCTTCATGAATTGCTTCAGGACCTCAGATCCACCTGCGAGCAAACACGGCAATCACTACTTCAGGCATTTGCTCGCACCAAGACCCAGGCTGACAAGAGACCACCAGTCTTCTCTCCGAAAGATAAAGTGTGGCTGTCTTCAAGATATGTCCGGCTGAAGATTCCCTGCTACAAGCTTGGTCCTCGCTTTCTGGGTCCATTTGAAGTACTGAAATGCATAAACCCTGTGACCTATATGCTGCACCTTCCTCCCACCATGCGCATCCCGAACTCCTTTCATATCTCCCTTCTGAAGCCTGTCATCCTGAAACACTTCTCCCGGCAAGTACCACCGCCAGCTCCTGTAGCAGACTCCTCTGATCTCTATGAGGTGAAAGAAGTCCTGAGCATGAAGTCAGTCAGAGGGAAGCAGTTCTTTCTCCTTGACTGGAAGGGGTTTGGGCCGTAGGAGAGATTTTGGGAGCCAGAAGACAACATTCTAGACCATTCTGTATTGCAGAGATTCCTTCACACCAAGAAGAGCAGGAGTCCGAAGGGGCACATCTCACCTCGCCGGGATCCAGCGGCGTCTCCTGCAGGTCCTATGTGCGTCCCGGCCGCATAGGGCATGTGCGCGCCGGCTTGGCCAGATTTAAAGGGCCAGCCATCGATAATTGTCGCTGGCCACATGCCCTTCTCTATATATTCCCAGCCCTTTGCTGTCTTCCCTGCCGGATCTTTGTGCCTCACAGCTTTAGGAAAAAAGCTCCCTTGAATTCTCCTGCGTTCCTGTGTCTCCAATGTTCCAGTGTGTTCCTGATCCAGTGTGTTGCTGCTCCCGTGTGTTCCTGCTCCTGAGTTCCTGTGTCCTGTGTCCTGTGTACCTGTGTTCCTGATCCCATCTGCCTGGACCTCCCATTGCTGACCCCGGACTGGACCTTGACGTTGCATCTCTGCCGCCCTACCCTGACCTAGTGCCTGGACCTGACCATGAGACTGTCTCCTCCTAAGGAACGACTTGGTGGTATCCTGCCGCAGCAAGTCCAGCTCTTAGACTCCCACTTAGACTCCCAGGTGTCAGCTAATACCACCTCCCGTGGTGGTCCAGTGGATCCACGCCTCCCGAACTCTGACAATAACACATAGTGAAAAAATTGAAAATGTTAAGAAAACATAGTATCCCACATCATGTTAATAGGCTTCTTGTAAATCATGCATTAATATATTGGAAGCTGTATTTTAATGCTTGAAGTCTTTCTTATCCCAATCTGGAAAATGTATTTGCATATTTCCTTCCCAGTATCCACAGTAGAGGGTGCATTGCCTTTGCCATTGCCATTGCCTCTGAAAGGCAAAATCTCCATTAATAGTTGTGTTTCTTGTCCTATGGCCCTGGCCCAGCCAAATTAGTTCCATACACTGTGCTAATGAGATGCATAAACATTAAAACTGCAATTCCAAAAGCTGGGAGAATTGACTTATAGGGAGCTGTCTTTTAAGGTAGCACTGAGGGAAAGTTTTCGTTAACCCATTTTGGAAAACTTTATGCACTACTTAACATTTAGAATACAATACTTAAAAAACTTTCAAAACTGACTGTTCTGTACAATTATTAATAAATACTGGTTTAATTAAGTTTATTTTTTCATCTATTGGGGCACATTTACTTACCCGTCCCATTGACGCCGCCTATCTGGAATGTCTGATGAGAATTTGGAGCTGCCGCGATTCACTAAGATCACGCGTCCAAATTCCTGCATTGAGATTCTTCCTGGTACATGTGTGCCGATGCGCCACAATCTGATTGCGTGCGCCAAAAACCCGAGGCAATTCAGTGCAAAATGGAAAAATTTGCGAAAGACGACAGAAATGCTTCCGACGGACCCTTAGTAAAAGTGCCCCCTTATCTTTATTTACTGTATGCTATTTATTTATTTATTTATTTTTTTTATTTATTTTTTTTATTGAAATTTTACAAAGTGTACAAATAACATACTCGATAGTATTACATTATTCATATTTTTCAACAACCACATTAAATCCAATTGTCATATTGTTTTCATCCCTAATCCCCTCCCCCCCATTATACATTATTATTTATCAAAAAAAAAATCACAGCACCTTCCCCCTAAGACCCTGCTGGAGCTGAAAAAATAAATAAATAAATAAAATAAAAACACCCAGAAAAATTATTTGGCTTTTTTCGGACTCCCATTGATCCCACAGCTGCTTAAGTTTTCTACTACTTCTATATCTTTTTTCATATGCACATTCATACGACTTAGTACGCTCCACTATACTTTGCCATTCTCCCATCCCCGGAGCGATGCTATATTTCCAATGTTTAATCAGAACCCATCTTGCTAGGAAGAGAACCTTCAAAATCAGATCACACTTGGATCTTGGGCCTATGGTAGGAGAAATTAAGCCCAAGAGGCCAAGGGTAGCTGTTCGCACCAAGGAGCAACCTACCCGTCCTTCAATGGTCTCAAATATCTCCAACCAATACTTCTCGATCGTGGGACAATCCCATAGAATATGGA
Organism: Engystomops pustulosus; assembly: GCF_040894005.1. NCBI lineage: Eukaryota > Metazoa > Chordata > Amphibia > Anura > Leptodactylidae > Engystomops > Engystomops pustulosus. The sequence continues at coordinate 44,425,967 of NC_092421.1, forward strand.
GGATGTCAGCATTGGGTCTGTTACACCTCGTGCAATTAGAGTTGTCCTTTAATCCTATCCTATACAATAGCTGTGGAGAAAAGTAAATCCTATACAAAATATTCAATTGTGTACATCTGTGATTTAAATTTATTGAGCTTCTGACCACGTTTTCATATATCTCCCCCCATTGTGCTTCAGTGATAACACCAACTTGATTCCCCCACTTAACTTGACTGGAGTGACTCAGATCCTGGTCTAAGTCTTTTCGTAAGAACCGATACAGTTTAGATAGTTTAATAGAGGTCACTCCGGTTTCTAATAATTTTGTGAATTCCCCACTCCTTTCAGTCTTAAAACCAACCTTATTTTTTTCGTGTTTATAAGCGTGTGATAATTGCCTATACCTAAATAAGTCTACATTTTTAAGAAAACCCGTATTGACCCAGTGTTGAAATGACGGTAGTTCCCCATTAACCCCGAATTGCTCTAGTGAAATAATTCCCCTTTTTTTCCAAAATTCAACGTCCTCCATTTTAAAAAATTCTGGAATGCTACAATTATCTCAGAGGGATGTAAATCTAAATCCACCCTCGATCCTTAACAACTTTTTCACTTCTCTCCAAGTATTTGACAAGAGGCTGACCAGCGGGATGTTTTTAATATCCCGTGCCCTCAGATGTCCCGACTCTAATAACACAAATATAGATTCAAATCGTTTTCCAATTTTGCTAGATAATGCCAAGAAAAAGGTGCTTTCCTTATTTTCTATAAGAAGTTGGGTTTGGGCCGCCAGAAAATAATGAAAAAAGGAGGGGAGAGAAAGACCCCCCTTCTTCTTGTCTCTCATTAGGATTTCCTGCTTAATGCGTACCCTTTTCCTCCCCCATAGAAGTTTATTAATAATGGAGCGAATAAGTCCAAACCATTTTTTGTCAATCCAGCGTGGGCAATTACACAATACGTAGAGAATTTGGGGCAGTAATATGGTCTTAACCAAAACAGCCCTCTCAGCTCGATTTAACGGGAGAGAGCTCCAAGTGTTCACCTTATGTTTTAGTTTCGCCAGAAGGGGAACCAGGTTCTGAATAATGTAATCGCTAACCTTGGAGCTTACCGCTAGGCCCAAGTACTCCAGGGATTGGGAAACCCTTAGATCTAAGGATTCTAAATTGACCAGCGAGTCCTCATCTAAGGGTACCAATACAGATTTTTTTACATTAATTTCAAATCCCGAATACCTTCCAAATTCATTGATCTTACTGAGCACCATCGGAACTGACGTGCCTGAATCCTTAAGGCAGAGAAGAATATCATCGGCATAAAGCATGATCTTATCAGCCGGACCCCCGACACCTGCACCTCTGATCTCTTCACATGCCCTAATCTTTATGGCCAGAGGCTCGATAAACAGAGCAAAGAGCAGGGGAGATAAGGGACAGCCCTGTCTCGTGCCTCGTGTCAGGGAAAAAAAGGAAGAAAAGTCACCATTAACCTTGATTCGTGCTTTAGGATCGATATAAAACAATCGAACCCACTGCACAAACCTCTTGCCCAGTCCAAATCTGTCCAGTACCTCCCATAGGAAGTCCCACTCCACCCTGTCGAAGGCCTTGGAGGCGTCCAACGACAGGATGGAGCGAGACCCCCCTCCACCCAACTGTATACTGGAGTACAGCCGCTGGATATTGGTGCCAATGTGGCGACCTCCCACAAAGCCACACTGATCTTTGTGAACCAAAGCCGGAACTATTAACTTTAATCTATTAGTCAGCAATTTAGCCATCAGCTTGGCATCAGCATTCAAAAGAGAAATAGGTCGATATGATTCCCCCTCCACTGGATCTTTGTTTTTTTTCCTAATTAGAGCTATACCCACCTCATACCATGATTCAGGAAGTCTACCCACTACCTGCGATTCATCCCATACCTCAATCATAAGAGGGAGGAGAAGGGAACCAAATCTGTCATAAATCTCCAAGGGCAGCCCATCCAATCCAGGGGACACATTACGTCTGGTGGAGGATAACGTCTCTTCTAACTCCCTGACCGTGATTGAGTGGGAAAGCTGCATTCTCTTTTCTTCAGAGAGTTTAGGAATGCTGATGCCGTCTAAGTATTGTTTAATATTTTCTTCAGTGGCATCAAGATCTGAAGAATAAATACCTTGAAAGAGCTGTAGGAATACCTCTTTAATCTCATTCTGGCTATATACTATTTCCCCAAAGTTATTTTTGATTGCCTGAATTCTATTCAGCTCCTGTTGTTTCTTTACTTTTTGTAGAAGCTTTTTAGTGGATAGGCCACTTTCACAATGTGCTGACTGATCCAGAAAAAATAATTTTTGTGTTGCTTTATGGGCCATATATTTATTATACATCTCTTGAGATTGAATATATCTCTCCAGAGTGGTTTGTGATCTGTTCTCCTGTAGCTCCTTTTCTCTATATTTCACTGTCTCTCTTAACTGTTTTTCCTGTTTGAAAAATTGCATTCGTAGGTATATCACTTCAGAATTCAATATTCCTCGTAGAAAGGATTTTACCGAATCCCATAGCAATCCGGGATTATCGATAGATCTATTAGTGGAAATAAAATAGAAGAGCTCTTTCTTAATTTTATCTTCATTCGTTATCAAGGAGAGCCAGTGAGAGTTTAGTTTCCAAAATCTACATACCGGAGCGACAGCATCAAAAAGCTCCAAGACAAGCGGAGAATGGTCTGAGATTGACCTATTGTCATATCTCATTTTTTTGATCCATCTTATCGCTGGGGTATTAACCAGTGCGAGGTCTATCCTTGATAAGGAATTATGGGAGCGATTAAAACATGAATATACAGGCTTATCTCCATATAGGGATCTCCACGCATCTATCCACCCTATTTCCTGGCAGAATCTAGCAAAGGGGGTATCACTGGATCCTAATTTCACCGGCTGATTTCTCCCTATTCGATCTTCCTTATCAGAAAATACAGCATTAAAGTCCCCCAGAAGCAAAACAGGGCATTCACCCACCTTCTCAATAAACCGTAAAAGCGCTAGCAATACGTCATATCTGAAGGGAGGGGGTATATATATCCCTGCCACCACACATTTAGTACCCTCCAAAACACCGTAGAGAAAAACGAATTTTCCATCGGGATCACATTGGCATTTAAGTAGTTTAAAGTTAATAGAGTTATGAATCAAGATTGAGACCCCCCTTGAGAATGTAGAGAAAACAGAACTATAGGTCTGGTTTGCCCATCTTCTTTGAATTAAATATAAAGTGTCCTTTACCAGATGGGTTTCTAGTAAAATAATAATTGCGGGAAGTTGTTTACAAATATAATTGAAGATGATACATCGTTTCAGGCGGTCCTTCAGCCCTCTAACGTTCCAGGATATAAGCCTAATAGAGCCAATCATTTAGAAATAAGAGAAAAAAAAAAAAAACCCTTCCAGCTCCAGTCAACCCCCCCTCCACCCCCCCTTCTCTTTCAATCTTTTTTTAACTTCGATGAAGCTTTTCCTTTTTTGTAGGGTGTCCCTGGAGAAATCAGGATACAGTGAGATTTTTTCTCCTTGAATTGTAAGATCTTTAATATCCCGTGCACGTCGCAAAATCATGTCCCTATCTCTAGAGAGAAGTGTTTTACATATAATTGTTCGAGGGGAACTACCGGGGACTTTGGACACCGCAGGGATCCTATGAGCCCGTTCAATTTCAAAATTAGCCGACAGGTGCTCTCTTCCTATTTTCTCTAAGAGCCACTCTTTAACAAAATTCACTACGTTCTCACCCTCTGCTTTCTCTGGAACTCCTATTAATCTCAAATTAGCTCTTCTGGATCTATCTTCCATGTCCGCCTATCTGTTTTTGAGGGCCTCATTCTCCTTTTCTAAAAAAGAAGTCGTTTTTTTTACTCCGCCCACCTCCTTTTCAATTTTTTATATTTTTTCCTCAACCAGTTTCTGTTTATCTCTGACCTTGTTGAGGTCCTCTCTAAGCAGGGAGACATCCCCTCTCAATGCCCCCACCTGATCTGTTAATTCTCCAATTGCGTTACTGCAGACCTTTATGGAGGCAAGGATTTCCTTGAGCATCTCGCTGTCTCCCTGAGCCACCGGCTCCTCCTCCTCTTGTTGTTCTCCGTCTAATACCGAAAACCTTGAGCCCTGTATTTTATTTTTAGGGTCCTGGCCCTCAGAGCCATGGTTTTTCAGCCCTGTGCGTGTTTTAGAAATCGGAGACTTCCAAAGTTTGTCTATCTTCGCTGAGTTGTCACCTTTCCCCGTCCCCCCTTTTTCCTTTGGGGAGGATGACCCTAGGGATTTTCTAGCTGAATTTTTGGGGGGCATGGTAATTCCTTTACCTTCCTATAGCTATATTATTGCCCTGTGTCTGCTGATAGCACAAAAAAGGAGAAAAAAAAAAAAAAAAGGTACAGCTGTTGCCCTCTAGGTATTCTAGAGACTTAAATAGATTGACTCTGCCCCATACAAGCCGTACATTAAAATAAAATAGGAGTCTCCAGGGTGTGATAGTTTAGGCATTCGCCCTTAAACATCAAGGGTAAAAAACAGAAAACACAGCAATAACAATTGTATATGCTAGATATAGCACCCCAATCACCTTGAGATAACAAGAAATAACAAGCAAATAAATATGCGCAGGGAAAGGGAGAAAACAGCTAATTACAGTTCACAGTTTAGTCACCGATTTTGATAGACAAAGACCTGCAACAAGCAAGTAGCGAAGTGCGCAAGGCTTGCTAAGTTATATCTATACTTAAACAAACAGTCTAAGGTTCACAGTAATGAGGAACAGTTAATCATAAATTAGCAGAAGACATGAAGCTAGTAAACTGTAGGTAGGCAGAATCCAGAGTTGGCAAGCGAGTAAGCGCAGAACTGATGGCTTGTAGCCTAGCCAGGGAAGAAAGGATTAGTTGCAGCCAAGTTAGTATATATCTATATATTAGTGTATATCCAAATAGGTTATGTCTATACTCATACGTGCGGATCACAGTTCAGAGCAATAAGGCCGAGTTAGACAATAGTTAGCAGAAGACATGAAGCTGATATAATGTAGACTGGTAGAATCCACAATTTAGCAAGCAGGCAAGCAAGCAAGAAGCTGATATATAGTAAGATAGCGTTCAGGTATATGAAGGTATGCCAGCTGCTTGCGAAGATAGCTGAAAATGTAGTTTAAGGCTTAAGAGAGGTAGAGTGTTGCAGCACTCTAGGTAATATATTAGGCAGTGGTTAGATATTAGCGGTTATATAAGCAGATAGTTCTCACCACTCCAACGAAATGACCAGCCCTCAATGAAGCCCTCAGTCTCACCGCTGCGTATCCTCCGTAGAGCGTCTAGTAGAGGTCTAGGGGCATGGGCCCCAGCATCCAACAAACTTTTTCCCGCGGACCGGCAGCGCCGTTCTCGTGGCACCAGCTCAGGGCACGTCGTTCCCACGGCGCACCTTTCGCTTTCAGCCACCAGGTGGCGCTTCTCCGAGCCCGGGGTCTAAGGGGCCGCTCAACTTGCCGACCTCATAGTCGGGACCTCGGGGTGCGCTGCAATCGAGTGATGTGTTTGCTGCTCACTATCGCCCAGCAAGCGGCACCGTTGCAGCGAGCGTCGCTGGACTTCAGGGCGCTCAGTCGCTGCGCCTCAGGATCGATGCCATCGGAGAAAGGCACACATCTCCAGTTCAGCGGTGGCGGCTAACCCAGGGAGGTAGGAGAGGAGGGTGCGAGCGGCTGTGCAGCATGACTACGTCATGCCGTTACGCTCTGCCACTGTATGCTATTTATAATTTATGAAAAGCTACAATGCTGGCTTATATGGCATAAATTAACCGTTTCAGGACGGGGCCCTTTCGGTTTTTTTTCATTTCCATTTTTCACTCCCCACATTCAAAAATCTATAACTTTTTTTATTTTTACACATAAAGAACTGTGTGATCGCTTGTTTTCTGCGTAACAATTTGCACTTCATAATGGTGGCATTGAATATTCCTTGCCGTTTTAAATGTAGTGAAAATGGTGAAAAAATGCATTTGCGCCATTTTCTTGTGGGCTTGGAATTTACGGCTTTCACTGTGCGCCCCAAATGACATATCTACTTTATTATTTGGGTCAATACGATTATGCAGATACCAAATTTGTAAAGTTTGTATAATGTTTTCATACATTTACAAAAATTAAAACCTCCTGTACAAAATTTTTTTTATTTTGCTGTCTTCTTGCGCTAAACTTTTTCATACTTTGGTGTACTTGGTGTACTTTTGATCACTTTTTATAGAATTTTTTTTTAAATGGCAAAAAAAGTGCAATTTTTGACTTTGGGCGCGATTTTCCATTACGGGGTTAAACGCAGTGAAATACCAATAGTATATTTTGATAGTTTGGGCATTTACCTAATGTGGTTATGATTTGAATTTTTAGGTTTTTTTATTATAATTTTTAAAAAACTTTTTAAATATTTTTATTTTTACTATTTTTCAGACTCCCTACTTTAACCTTAGGTTGTCTGATTGATCATACCATATGCTGCCATACCACAGTATGGCAGTATATGGGGATTTTACTCCTCATTCATTACAATGTGTGAATACACGGCGGGCGGTCGTGAACCTGTTAAACAAGTAGCCAATGCATCAACACAAAATTCTAGTCAAAGGAAGAGATTACTATGCCACAGTGATGTTGCTTATCTTGGCTTTAATATCCTGTCCAAAATAAACACAAAAACTACTTGAGGCAACTCAATTATAAACTGCTCTCCAAAGAGCATTACCCAGACTTCAAAGAGCTTACAGCAGTTAGTATAAATTATAAACAAGAACATGCAGTTTTTGTATTTGGGCAATGTAGTCCTTCAGTGTATCAATTTTTTGGAGCCATATTGCTTTATACAAATAAATTAGAAAGAAAACACTGCTTATAGCATAATTTCCATCAAACATAGGGCCTTCCAGGCACGTTATTACTTAACCTTTACCTCCATTTCATTTAATTAAAAGCCATATGTGCCGGCTCAGGAGATAATAGACTATTTAATTTATAGGTCCTGTGTAGCAGAGCTGCCACCTGAAAAGTGGAAAAAAGTTTGCTGCATCATTTTTATAGTTACTGTTTGTTTAAAATGTAAAATATTCAAGATGTGGAAATATATATAAGCGTGTATTGTACTTTTGAAATGTGTTCTCAACCCCTGGAGAGTATTTGTAAACATTGTATATATTTATTTGTATTTTTGCTGGGTACTTTTGTAGCTGAAACTCTCTAGCCCCTTCCCGCACTGTGGCAGATATATCTGCCACTGACATGATGCCTGCTCAGCTCTGGATCTGAGCCGAACCGGCATCGACAAACACTGGTTGCTGGCTGTAATATATAGCCGACACCCCAGTGTAACAACCGCGGTCGGAGTGTGCTCGGAGCGACAGCGGCATTTAACATGCCTTTGGAGAGTCTTTCCCCCACGATCTGCGCAGCCACACGATCTTCTGGGGGTGCCAATCGCTACTATGGCAACTCTGGGGTCCAATCAGGACCCCAGAGGTGCCTGCTGGCAGTGCCTGAAAGATGGCGTCACTGACACTGCTAATACCCTGCAATACATTAGTTTTAGATGATTGCTTGTTCATGTCCCATGCTGGAAGCTGTGAAAAAGTATTTAAAAAAATGTTATTCAATAAAAAATAAAGCAAATCAATAAGCCCATAAGCCCATAACATATAAAGAGAAATATAATCCAAAAAAAGTCTAAATCATAACACAAACCCCACATATATAGTATCACCACGTCCATAACAACACATAGAATAAAATTAAATCATTATTGAACCCACACAATGAACACCATTAAAAAAACTGTTAAAAGCACGCCCAAAATTATGATTTTTCAAAAAAATGTTTTCTTTTTTTTGTAAATAAACGCAAAATGTATCATCCAACATTTACCATTAAAATGAAGCACAACATGTGGGGAAAAAACAATCTCAGAATCGCTTTGATAAGTAACAGTGTTCAAAAGTTATAACCATATACAGCGACGCAAGTCAGAATCCCAAAAATGGAGCTAAGCCTTAAGGCTGTAAAATAGCTGCGTCCTTAAGGGGCTTGGAAAAAGCTTTTATGCCAGTGGCACATAACCATGGTCGGATCGTTAAAAACAGACTATGCACTGGCAGAAATTCACAAACTATTCACTGTATGGGAAAGGGACTCCCTGCATTATAGTGATAAAGGATACCCCTTGAACATATATTTATTGTTTTCAATTCTACTAACAAAGCAAACATTGTATTATGTTCTATACAGAAGATACAATGATTACCCAAATGCGATCCCATTTGAAGCAAATCTCATTTGCTACCAGTGGCGTTGCTAGGGTCACAATAGATCTGGGGCACTGGCCCCAATGCATACGTACCAGATTCTCAGTTTTGTCCCCTTTCGTACACCCCCCCCCCCCAATAGGCTTCCACCTGAAAAAACTGTACTCAAAAACAACTGTACAGCTACAGAAAACACAGTAGAAATGCTACCTATTATATCCAGAGCAGTAGTTGTTCTTCATGTTCTCCATCAAGCCACCCATCATCAGTTCTCTTTATGCAGCCATGCGCAGTGCCTATGGAGATTACCACATCTTATGTTCTACACTTTTCTATCGTCCCTCAATCTTTGTCCCCTAACAGTGTTATCATTCTTCTACCCCTAAAACTCTTCAACCAAATAATGTAATACAGCTGCACACAAAGTCCTAAAAATACTAGTAATGCCCCCAGTGTAACACATTATGAAATCCACCTTTCTAAGCCGCACATTTTACAATTAAGCCACATTGTGCCACCCACCTAATAATAATCCCTAAATGTGGCCTAACATGTAACAATGCCACCTACACTCAGTAATAGAACCCCACACAGTAAGTGCCCCACATACTCACTCATAACCCCCTATACACTTTGTAATAACCTCACAAACTCACTAGTAGCCCCCCACACTTAGCAATAACCCTTCTATGCTAACAAATAGCCCCCACATTCAGTAACAGCCCCCTTACTATTATCCCCCATATTTAGTAATACTCCCCACACTTAGTAGTAGCCCTCCACTAATAGCCAAACAGCCACTTATAACCCCCACTTTCAGAATAGACCCTTCACTCACTAATAGCCCCCATATTTAGTAATACTCCCCACACTTAGTAGTAGCCCTCCACTTGCGAATAACCCCCTACACTCAAAAATAGCCTCCATACACACTAATAGCCCCACACACACTAATAGGCCCCACATTCAGTAACATAGCTCTCCACTTCTAATAGCCCCCCTAAACTCACTTATAGGGCCCACATTTAGTGATAGTCCCCTTACACTAACTAAAAAAACCCTCATAGCCCCGTCACACTAATAGATCCCCACATTCAGTAATAGCTCTCCACTTGCTAATTGCTTCTATACACACAGAAAATAGCCCCCACACTTACTTATAACTCCCACACTCAGTAATAGTCCCCTTTCACTCACTAAAAGACCCCACATATCCTCCTCACATTAATAGCAACAAACACACTCAGTAATATTATAGCCTCCCACTACTCAGGGATAGCCCAACAACACTCAGGAATAGCCTCTACATAAAGTAATGACCCCAAAACTCCATATGCACACTGTATTATTAAAAAAGAAGAGTTAAACTTACCTCTCTTCACTCATGATTTCCTTTTCCGCTCCACCTGCTGGACGGGATGCAGTGACGTCACTACATCGCGTCTCCGGCTCCAGGCTGCTAGAGGGAGCTGCTTGAAGCAGGAGACGCTTCCTGCAGCTCTCACTACAGCACAGAACTGCTGTATGTGCTCTGTAGTGGAGCAGGATGCTGACGGCACCCTGCTCCACTACAGTAATCATCTCTATAAGCATCCAGAGGATGCAAATAGAGCTGAAAGTAGAGGGAGCCAGGTGACAACATTCGGGGCAACAGTCAAAAGATCCGGGGCTCGTGCCCCGGATCTTTTGACCTAACGACGCCCCTGTTGGCTACAATTTTAACCACTCAACCAACTCACTTGATAAAACTCTAATTCAAACCTGCCTGTCGGAAAATGTCACCGGAGAGAATTTACTGCATATGGACCATGGAACACAGTGATAATACTTGCACAGTTCGCATAAAGCTAATGTATATGTGCATTAGCAGGCTTCAAAAATATTAAAAGCAATTTTACCTCAAGGGCTTAAAGAGAACCTGTCAGGCAAATTAACCACCAAAACTGAATATATATTTCAGAAACTGCCATTAGAAAGCATTGTTACTATCCCTACATTGTCCCTCTACATGCCTGGAAACTTAAACAATTAGCTCCCAAAGCTGTATGGAAATGACTTGAGAGAGGTCCAATGAATCATTATCATACAGCAGCTGAGCTTATTCATGAGTGGAAGGCACAGTCACACACCCTAGTGATTTACTGTCAGCCTGTATAATGATGTGACACTCCTGGTGCTGGCTCCTCTATGTGCTTCCTGGTTCTGGTGGCCGCGCCCCTGCAGCTTGTATGTGTATGAGATACACCTGCTACAGGATGCAGCCATGTGTATGGAAGTACACTAATTGTGTAGCTGATGTCTGTGTCTCTCAGGGTGCGGTCGCACGTTGCAGTTAAAACTGCATCCCAATTAGTTTTAGGTTGGTTTTAGGTGGTATTACTTATATTAACAAGTGAAGGACATCAAATCAGCAGGTGAATGAAATTTGTGGAACCGATTTCTCCTTCAAAATCAAATTCACCCATTCAGTTCATCTCTTTCACCTGTGAAATTGACAAAACTGCACCTAAAACCCCTTCAAAACTAATTGCGATGCAGTTTTAACTGCAACGTGTGAACGCACCCTCAGATAAAGTACAGACATTAGCAATGCTTTAATATACATTACACACAGACATAAGCATGGGGAGGAGAGGAGAGAGGTAACAGGCATGATATCACTTTCTCTCTTCATGTACCCACCTCATTTACATAATAAATTTACATAATTAATGTATTCATTAACTAGATAAAGGCTGAGATGGAATCCTTGTGAGCTACAGGTAGTGGTTAAAGAATTAGTTACAGAGACCTGATGACAGATGTTCTTTAGAGAGGACCTGTCAAATCGATTTGGGACCTTAACCCAACTACATGTTCAAATAGAAATGTGGTTTAGGATCCAAACTCGGTCTGTATATTTGTTTTGGGTTGCCACCATTGCACAATTGTGTCGCAGCAAGTGAAGCTGGGAATATAAGTTTAAAAAAAGTCTGCCTCATAGTGGATTCACTCCTCCTGCTCCTCCACCTCAACCTCCTTCCCCCCAGTCTGTCGCCTTTCAGGAAAATTTGGCATTTGAGCCGGCATACTCTGAGTAATTGTTTTCTGGACCCTACCAGAGTCACAAACCACTTGTCAGGTTGCTGCTGAGCTTTTTCCCGATACCCAGGTTTTCCAACGGTCGCAGTCTGTGGGACTTGATGACATTGTTGACATAGTGGAAGAAGTGTGTAAAGAGGTGTCGGACGATGAGGAGACACGGTTATCAGACAGTGGTGAAGTTGTTGTCAGGGCAGGAAGTCCGAGGGGGGAGCAGGCTGAGGGATCGGAGGATGATGAGGTGACAGACCCAATCTGGGTTGATAGGCGGGATGAACACAGTGCTTCTGAGACGGAGGCGAGTCCTCGTAATGAACAGGTTGGAAGAGGCAGTGGTGGGGCCAGACGGAGAGGCAGGGCCAGAGCTGGTGCATCGGCGGCAAATGTTTCACGTAGTGAAGTTCCCGTGGCAAGAGCTAGATTTGCGGAAGTCAGGGGGTTCTTTAAAGAAACACCGGATGACCGATGGACTGTGGTGTGCAACCTGTGCCACACCAGGATCAGCAGGGGTTCCACCACTACCAGCTTAACCACCACCAGTATGCGCAGGCATATGAATGCTAAACACCCGACTCAATGAAACCAAGGCCATTCACCTCCGGCCAGGCACACCACTGCTCCTTCCCCTATGTCATCTGCTGCCTCTGCTAGTCAGCCTCCAGCCCAGGACCCCGGCCCAAACACCTCCTGTGCGAAAACCACACCTTCGCCTCCACGATACTCCACAGCGTCCACCAATGTCGCAAGAGGTAGTACAGTGCAACCCATCCACACGCCCAAGCCCTCAACGTCCACATCTCCAAACTACTTAGCCTGGAGATGCTGCTCTTTGGGCTGGTAGAGACCGAGGCCTTTTGCAACCTTATGTCGGCGGCCGCCCCTCGGTATTCGGTCCCCAGCCGCCACTACTTTTCCCGATGTGCCATCCCAGCCCTGCACCAGCACGTGTCGGACAACATCATCCGTGCCCTGACCAACGTCGTTTCTGACAATGTCCACCTGACCATGGACACGTGGACGAGTGCTGCTGGGCAGGGCCACTATATCGCTGATGGCACATTGCGTTAACTTGGTGGAGGCTGGGACCGAGTCTGACCCTGGGGCTGCTCATATACTGCCAACGCCGAGGATTGCGGGGCCTACCTCGGTCCAGGTCTCTCAGGCCTACTATGCCTCCTCCGAATTACCATCTGTGGGCATGGCGACATCAGTCGGTAGCTCTAGGCACAGCAGCAGTGCCGTCGCTAAGCGACAGCAGGCGGTGCTCAAACTGCTGAGCCTAGGCGATAAAAGGCACACCGCCCAAGAGCTATTACAGGGCATCACGGCGCAGACTGATCTGTGGCTGGCACCGCTGAACCTGAAGCCAGGCATGGCTGTGTGTGACAACGGCCGTAACCTGGTGGCGGCTCTGCAACTCGGCAGACTGACACATGTGCCATGCCTAGCCCATGTGTTAAATCTCATAGTTCAGCGGTTCCTCAAGACATACCCCAATCTGTCTGATTTGCTCACGAAGGTGCGCCGCATCTGTGCACATTTCAGGATGTCCAGCAGAGATGCTGCCCCTCTCAGTGCAGCTCAGCGCCGCCTCCAACTGCCCGCTCACTGACTGTTGCCATCCATGCATGCTGCCCCTGCTTTTTCCTGTCCATTTCCGTGGTGTTTCCATCATTTTCTGAGGTTTCCAGGAGTTTGGCCAAGCTTCCCTGTGCAGACCCTTGGTCCCCTTGAAAAATGCTCGAGTCCCCCATTGACTTCAATGGGGTTTGTTATTCGAGACGAGTACTCAAGCATCGGGAAAAGTTTGTCTCGAATAACGAGCACCCGAGCATTTTAGTGCTCACTCATCTCTAGTGAAATTCACAAGCTCCTCCAAGAAGTGATCCAAACAGTGACTGCTTGTTCAAGCTAAGGCCCCTTATAAATTTTCTTAATCAGAGCTTTTTTGAAAAATATTTGCCAGAGCAGAATGTGTTGGGGAGGAGTCCTCTTGAGCTTTCATGGCAGACTCAGCTTCTGCCAATATCTCCCTTTCAAACGGGAACAATACGGAATAATGCTATACAAGTTTTGTGAAAGCAAATCAGGTTATAGAGTACAACTGCCTTTAGGATTTATGAAGGCCATGATCGGACTATTGATCCTCCTGGGTGCTCTCCTGACCTCTCCACTGTCAGCAGGATTGTGTGGGAGATAATGCAGCCTACATAAAGGTTCCAGACAGTGCCACATGCCCATTTAGCCCTGAAATTGACCCATTTGCTAAAAAAATTAATATTTTATTTTTCTGTATTTTTCAAGAAAAAGTCAGAAAAAATCCAGAATACTATGAAAATGCTAAACCACTTAGTAAATGGCTTAAGGAGTCTACTTTAGGAGGTGACCTGATTTATGGGAAGATTGCAATCCTCGTGCGGTCAATGATGTCCAAAACACTATATACTCCTCAAAAATTATTTGAGGGATTTATAGAAAAAAAAAGTCCATACTGCCTCCTTTTGCTCCAGGCCGTGGAACATGCCCATACAGCCATTCACACACACACATTGGGTATGGTAATGCATGGGAGAAATAGCAGAATATAAGATTAGGTTAACTTAGCCAGAATCCCATACTATGTGTGAATACTGTGTACAGAAAATAATAATTTTTTTTGCATTTTTTGTGCATTTTTCATACGTAAAAAAAAGAAAAATAATTGAAATGAACAGCTACTACCAAAATACAGCTCTATTTGTTAAATGAAAATAACATTAATATAAGAGAGCAATTAAATGCTGAGTCTAATGGATTAGTCCTTAACCGGTTGACCGGTTAATAAATCTTAAAAATCCGTTTGTTCTCCAAAAAGGTCAAATTATAAAATAAAGACCCACATTCACCAAAAGGGGAAACTGTTATGGTGGATTAAAGATTTGAAACTGATGACCTACCATATATACTCGACTATAAGCCTAGTTTTTCAGCACAATAAAATGTGCTGAAAACCCAAACTCTGCTTATACTCGAGTAAAGAAAATATAGGTTTTACCAGGTTTTTGTGGTAAAATTAGGGGCCTCGGCTTATACTTGGGTCGGCTTATACTTGAGTACATACAATATTTCCAACCTGTTAAACAAAAAAATCGGATTTTTGGGACAAACCTAGTTTAAAGGAAATCTACCATCAGGATCAAGTAATGTAAACCAAGCACACTTATGTGCTGTCATGTGCCACTTGAGGCAGGATCAGATCTTCTTTCGGCTTCTTATGCTTTTGTTTTTACTACAAATTGTGTTGTTATGCAAATGAGCCTGAGGGGCTCTGGGCTCCATAGATGTTAATAAAGCATGGAGCCCCTTAGGTTGATTTGCATTATTTTAATGCCCTTTTTCATACAAACAAAGTCATAAGAAGCTGAAAGAAAAGCAGATGCTGTCAGAGGGACAAACACCAGCGAGCAGGCAAGTGTGCCTGGTTTACAATCCTTAATCCTGGAGAAATTTAGCTTTAATTGCTTTATTTTGTCCTTTATTTATTATTTACATATCATGTAGCCAAAATAATTATACTTGTAAAAAATATATCCATCAATTTCATTTTTATATTTTATTATTATAAATTATAATTTTACCACATCTCAATGGATTTAATGATGTTTAGACCTTTCAGTTCACTACTGGTGCTTTTGATCTTTTCTTCTTTTGATATCTTACATAGGAAAGGTTATGGAAGTATCTAGTGAATAGAAAAAAAATCACTGGGAAACATGTTACCTCATGCAAGACCAGATGGCAACCTGCTGCCTTACCATGGCAGATGCTATAGACATAAAAAACAGATTATATCTGAGTAACTGAAGTATAATTAAATGGATTTGATTAATCCTTCTCCAAAAATAAAATTGACAAAAATGTAATTTGATAATTTTAATATATAACTACATACGTTGATTGGTAGCAGCTGATCACAGTTATGTACAGTGTCAAAAGTAATTAAATTATGTTAAATTCAATTACTATAGACCTGTATTTAGATTTGAAAACAGATTTATTGTTTTCAATTCTACTAACAAAGCAAACATTATATTATGTTCTATACAGAAGATACAATGATTACCCAAATGCGATCCCATTTGAAGCAAATCTCATTTGCTACAATTTTAACTACTCAACCAACTCACATGAGCAAACTCTGCTACTAATTTAAACCTGCCTGTCTGAAAATGCATTTACTGCATATGGACCATGAAACCAGTGATAATACTTGCACAGTTTGCATAAAGCTAATTTATATGTGCATTAGTAGGATTCAAAAATATTAAAAACAATTTTACCTCAAGGGCTTAAAAAGAACCTGTCAGGCAAATTAACCACCAAAACTGAATATATATTTCAGAAACTGCCATTAGAAAGCATTGTTCCTATCCCTACATTGCCCCTCTACATGCCTGGAAACTTAAACCATTAGCTCCCAAAGCTGTATGGAAATGACTTGAGATGGGTCCAATGAGTCATAATCATATACAGCAGTCAAGCTTATTCATGAGTGGGAGGCACAGCCACACACCCTAGTGCTTTACTGTCAGCCTGTATAATGATGTGACACTCCTGGTGCTGTCTCCTCTATGTGCTTCCTGGTTCTGGTGGCCATGCCCCTGCAGCTTGTATGTGTATGAGATACAACTGCTACAGGATGCAGCCATGTGTATGGAAGTACACTTCTTGTGTAGCTGATGTCTGTGTCTCTCACAGGCAGCAGATCAAGTACAGACATTAGCAATGATTTACTATAAATTACACACAGACATGAGCATGGGGAGGGGAGGGGAGGGGAACGAAGGGGTAACAGGCATGACATCACTTTCTCTCCATGTACCAACCTCATTTACATAATAAAGAAAAGATAATTTTAGAATGCTTAATGTATTCATTAACTAGATAAAGACTGGGATGGAATCCTTGTGAATGGTAGACTCAAGTATTTTTTAATATGTGTGAAGTTCACTGTGTTCACTGTGTTCATTGTGTTCTTCATTGTGTTCTTCACTTAAATGATCCTTAACCCCTTAACGCTCTGCGCCGTAGCTCTACGGCGCAGAGGTATAAGGAGTGTATGAAGAGGTTTCACGGGCTGAGTCCTCTTCATACAAAGGTGGGGGTTTTTGCATATTGCAGAAAACCCCCACCGCTAATAACCGTGGTCGGTGCTTGCACCGATCGCGGCTATTAACCCCTCCGTTGCCGCCATCTTTGTTACGATCGCCGCGCCCCCGAAAGTCATCGGGGGGGCGAAGATCGGTTGCCATGGTAGCCTCGGGTCTTCGTTTGACCCGAGGATACATGGCTTCTGCATATTCATTACAATGAGCCTGTGGCAGAAATGACATATATTGCAATACAGAAGTATTGCAGTATATGGTAGCAGTGATCTGACCATCTAGGGTTAATGTACCCTAGATGGTCTAAAAAATAGTGGAAAAAAAAAGAAAAAAAAGTTTAAAAAATTAATAAAATATTAAAAATTCAAATCACCCCCCTTTCCCTAGAACTGATATAGAACATAATAAACAGTAAAAATCACAGACACATTAGGTATCGCCGCATCCCAAAACGCCCGATCTATCAAAATATAAAAACGCTTACGGCCGACGTTGACCTCCGAGACGGGAAATGGCACCCAAATGTCCGAAATGCGACTTTTACACCTTTTTACATCACATAAAAAATGGAATACAAAATGATCAATATGTTGCACAGACCTCAAAATGGTAGCAATGAAAATGTCGTCTCATTTCGCAAAAAATGACCCCTCACACATCTCCGTGCACCAAAGTATGAAAAAGTTATTAGCTTCAGAAGATGGCAAAAAATGTTTTTTCTTTTTTGTACACATTCGTTTAATTTTTGAAAATGTATTAAAACACAATAAAACCTGTATAAATTTGGTATCACCGCGATCTCACCGAACCAAAGAATAAAGCTGAGCTGTTATTTTGAGTGCATAGTCAAAGTCGTAAAAACTTAAAAAGAACGTGACGTACGTGCAATTTTTTTTCAATTTTTCCACATTTGGAATTTTTTTTCAGCTTCGCAGTACACAGCACATAAAAATAAATAACATTACGGGAAAGTAAAATTTGTTACGCACAAAATAAGCCCTCACACAGGTCTGTACACGTAAAAATGAAAAAGTTATGGATTTTTGAAGGTGGAGAGCGAGAAATGAGCGAAAAAACCCTGCGTCCTTAAGGGGTTAATGATCCTTGAATGATCACTGTGTTCTTCACTGTGTTCTCTTAAGTGAAAGCTCGTTTTCGAGCAAGTGAAATACTCGTCCGAGCAACGAGCCGTTTCGAGTACGCTAATGCTCGAAAGAGCATCAAGCTCGGACAAGTATGCTCGCTCATCTCTAGTTGCCAAATCGGATAAAGCCTGTAAGGAAGCAAAGTTCAAAATCAAAACAACAGTCAATAGTAAAGATTATATTAACATAACCAGGAGCCAAGAAAGAAGATCATAGAAAAGCAGGTGTAATTGGTGTGACTGAAGCGATTAGGGGGTTACTTCTTAACTTCTTGTGTGTTAAGAAGGACCAGGAAATTTAGCATAGTAATGTATGCTGCTGCGTCTTTTATTTTTAATTTCAATTATAGACTTTTTCAAAAAATATTTTTTTTCTTTTTAATTTTTTTCATTGTAATATTTTTCCATTTTCCCCAAATTTTTATCGACTGTGACCATAACATCAATTTAAAATTATTTAGGAGATTTACATTTTAAAGACAACAGAACTTTTCTCACAAAAATTACTTATCTATTTCCATTTGCTGAGATAATACACAAGCAGGTCAATGGGAATGATGGATGCCAAGTTTGCTTTGCTCTTGTATAAAACTCACTGCAAGAAGAAGAAGCTGAAACGATTTAGTATAAATTCTCTGGGAAGCACCAGGGCTAAACAACAGAGCATATGAAAAATGATCTCTGGAAAACCTACCATTCTGACTGGCAATCACCCAGTGTAATCAAAGGATTTGAAAACGAGAAAATGGAATGTGATTACCTGTTCAGCTATAAATTAGACTAGCAATTTCAATATTAAAATTATCTCTCCTTCTTGCATGAAATAAATTATGTGTGAAGGGAGGGGCACTAAACGTTCCCTCAAGGGGAAAAAAAACTCTTGCTTTTTGTGACTAAAATTCAAATAGGCATTTAATTGAAAGATAAATTTAAAATATATTTGGATATTTTCATTTTGGAATATAGGGAGAAACATTTTTGTTAACTAATGGTGTTACATTTAGAATGAATGTCGGTGTGTTTATGTCAGAGATTTGAGGAAGTTCAGACAAGCATCAAATGGTCCGTTACTTGGCCACAAAGCTTTCAATGTACCGTATATACTCGAGTATAAGCCGACCCTAGTATAAGCCGAGACCCCTAATTTTACCACAAAAAAACTGGGAAAACCTATTGACTCGAGTATAAGCCGAGGGTGGGAAATGCATTGGTCACAGACCCCCCAGTATATAGCCAGCCAGCCCCCAGTAGTATACAGCCCAGCCAGCCCCCAGTAGTATACAGCCCAGCCAGCCCCCAGTAGTATACAGCCCAGCCAGCCCCCAGTAGTATACAGCCCAGCCAGCCCCCAGTAGCATACAGCCCAGTCAGCCCCCAGTAGTATACAGCCCAGCCAGCCCCCAGTAGTATACAGCCCAGCCAGCCCCCAGTAGTATACAGCCCAGCCAGCCCCCAGTAGTATACAGCCCAGCCAGCCCCCAGTAGTATACAGCCCAGCCTGCCCCCAGTAGTATACAGCCCAGCCTGCCCCCAGTAGTATACAGCCCAGCCAGCCCCCAGTAGTATACAGCCCAGCCAGCCCCCAGTAGTATACAGCCCAGCCTGCCCCCAGTAGTATACAGCCCAGCCTGCCCCCAGTAGTATACAGCCCAGCCTGCCCCCAGTAGTATACAGCCCAGCCTGCCCCCAGTAGTATACAGCACAGCCTGCCCCCAGTAGTATACAGCACAGCCTGCCCCCAGTAGTATACAGCACAGCCTGCCCCCAGTAGTATACAGCACAGCCTGCCCCCAGTAGTATAGAGCCGTGCCCTCAGTAGTATACAGCACAGCCGTGCCCCCAGTAGTATAGAGCCGTGCCCCCAGTAGTATACAGCTGTGCCCCCAGTAGTATAGAGCCGTGCCCCCAGTAGTATACAGCCGTGCCCCCAGTAGTATACAGCCGTGCCCCCAGCAGAATAAAAAAATAAAGTTATATACTCACCGTGCGTCCCGATGCGCAGCGCTGCTCCCCCAATGTCATCGCGGCTCCTATTCTTGCTTCAGCTTGCTGTGCGCCGTGTTGTTCTTCTCGCGGGCGGCGCCTAGTATGACGCGCCGCTGCTGACGTCATACTAGGCGCCGCCCGCGAGAAGAGCATGGCGGCGCCCAGCACGCTGAAGGAAGAAGAACAGCCGGGAAGCCAGAAGAGGAGCCGCGATGACATCGGGGGAGCAGCGCTGCGCATCGGGGCCACCGGAGGGTGAGTATATAAGTTTATTATTTTTTTAGTCAATTTTAGTCAGTATTGACTCGTGTATAAGCCAAGGGGACGTTTTTCAGCACATTTTTTGTGCTGAAAAACTCGGCTTATACACGAGTATATACGGTATTTTTTCCTGTTTGAATAAAGATTGACTACCCATGAGTGCAACTCTTTTCAGCAGATACTTAAAAAGTCAAAACCCTAAGCTTAATGCTATCAGCGCCTCAGTACATATTGTACATCAACAAACTTTCCATATATAAGTAAATAAGGCAAAGGAACCAAATAATGGAAATTAGCTAATGTGCTAATCTCAATTCATCAAATTACACTCTTTTTTTACTCCGTCCCTCTTTAATTCCTCCCCCTCCTCAGCCCCACCCCATTTACCCGTTGATCCATAAAGGAAGGATTTATCCTCCCAGGAAACAGAAAACTTAGTAAGTTCACAAAAGGAAAAAGAAAGGGGGGGGGGGGATAGAAAGTGCCATACATAATTCTAATAAACCAAAGCATTAAACAAGTCCTTATAGTAGGAGAAAATAGTACATTCCTGGCGTATAATCTCCCCAGGATTTGGCGTGACATTGATAGCTTCTATAGTCACTATCAGTGTAAAGGACGCCTCGGTTTTGCGGATCTGCGGCGAGATTTAAACTTTATTCCATACTAAGTCCAATTTTTGCAGGAGTTGTAGTCCTTCTGTCCTTGATTCTTCTACCGGCCATCCCCAGGATTTTAGCAATTTTTCCGCCAATGACACTGAGGCACATATATGTGTTACATCTTCATACACAAAAATTTTAGAGGAAAGCCCCATCTATATCGAACATTCCTAGACTGCAGTATAGTGGTTACATACTTGAATTGCCTTCTCTTATTTAGGGTGCCAAATGAAACGTCTTGTAGCACCTTAAAGTCCTTATACTTATCTGGCACATTTTTTTTCAACTATACTGCCTGGATGAATTCATCTTTCAAATGAAAGTAATAGACTCTAGCAATAATATCTCCCGGGGCATCAGTAGGGGCTGAAGCGGTTTTTTTTATTCTATGGGCCCTGTCAATCATAAGGTCAGTATCCGTTGCATGCTTGCATTAGGTCCCATATATATACAAGGATATCTTGATCTTTTATACTTTCTGGGACCCCTCTAAGCCGTACATTGTTTCGCCTTGAGCGATCTTCTAATTCAATGATTTTTGACTCCTGGAGGTCCAGTTTCTCCTGTTGTACTCTGAGAACTTCAATTAAGTCATTACACGTCTGTGCGATATTGCTTGCTTCCTCTTCTACCTTTGCAGTGCGCTCCCCCAACTGTGCAACTTCCAGCTTGATTTCTTTTGAGAGCGATCTCATATCGAGATGTATTTTCTCGTAAAATTTATCCATTATGCGTTCCATTGAGGCCTCAATATTGCAGCTTGAAGCCGCGTTGGGGGGACCCTGGCTGCCTGGAGATGAAAGAGCTTGGACTTCAATGGAGCTGTCTCCAATTTCTCCTCCTTGACCGTCCTTCCCTTTTTGGGGCGTAGACGTGCTTCCCTGTACTTTATTTTTATTTTTCCTTAGGCTCGGTGGATAATAACTTGTCATTTTAACGTCTTTTTTTGGGCTCTTTCTCGATCTGCCCATATGATCCTGATTTGTATTGTTTGCTTATCAAAGCTTAAGAAAGAGGTATTCGCTCACATCCCCTTGTATAGGTAGCTAATACTGTGTTTTGTATATGCTTCAAATATCCAATTTTATAAAGTACAACTAAATTACTGTTCCACAGTTGTGGTACCTTCAAAGTTGTCAAACAGACTTTAACGGTATTTCACCGCTTTTTACTGCTGGACACAGCGCTATGGTTAGTCAACCTCTAGTGCCACTTTGTAGATAAAGGTTATCACTGACCACAGCGTTTCTATAAAGTCTGTGTTATTAATCAAGTTTTAATGTTGTCTTCAAGCTACATACTGCTGAGCACAGTGCTATGGTTAGTCTACATCCAACACCCCTATATAGGTATTATCACATGAGCTGGGCACAGCTTACGGTTGTTCTTAGTATATCATAAGCGGGAGTTCCACAGTTGTGGTTCCTTCAAAGTTGTTGAACAGACTTTAATGGTATTTCAGCGCTATTTACTGCTGGACACAGCACTACAAACCACCTTTATATATGAATATACAGAGGAACTCTATAAATCCAACTTAAAAAGGTTTACGCTAGGTCAGAAAGCAAAAAAATTAATGTCATATAGGGCCGGTAAAGTAAGCAATAACAGGATTGAATGCATTAAAAATAGAGTAGGAGAAGAAACCAGAGACCTGTAAAAGATTCTTGAATTACTTGCA
Organism: Engystomops pustulosus; assembly: GCF_040894005.1. NCBI lineage: Eukaryota > Metazoa > Chordata > Amphibia > Anura > Leptodactylidae > Engystomops > Engystomops pustulosus. Next base: position 44,448,237 of record NC_092421.1, read on the forward strand.
GATTTTTATTCAGATCTGTATAATTTGGAAAGTAATAATGGATTCTAGAAACCACATCCGGAGCAAATTGACGAATACCTTAAGTCATTGCACCTCCCTAAAATCGACTCTGAGAAAGCGGAGCTATTAAGCGCAGGATTTACTGTAGATGAAGTACTTAACGTAATTAGGAACTTGAAAAGAGCAAAGGCCCCGGGCCCCGATGGGTTTGTTAACGAATTCTATATTGAATTTGCAAATAGTCTAGCACAACCCCTTACCAATTTGTTTAACAACTATAGGGAAGGTGGTGTTTGTCTAAAAGAAATGGTGGAAGCGATAATAATAACAATTCCCAAAACAGGAAAGGATAATACTTGCTGTGAAAATTACAGACCAATATCCCTTTTAAACTCAGACATTAAAATTTTTTCATCAGTTTTTGCTGCTAGATTAAAAAGAGTTATAGAATCCATAATACACATAGATCAGTCGAGCTTTATGCCACATAAACAGACAAGGGATGCAATAAGACGCGCAGTTAATCTGGCACAGATTGCGAGTAAATCGGGGACTCCCAGTGCACTTCTGTCAATAGATGCCGAAAAGGCGTTTGACAGAGTGCACTGGGACTTCCTAAAAGCAGTTATGAAACATATGGGCCTACCTGAAACCTTTGTTCTTTTGGTCATGAGACTGTATAATAGGCCCTCTGCTGCTGTAACGGCAATGGGTTTTTCTAGTAGAAGCTTTGAGTTAAGGAATGGTACAAGACAGGGGTGCCCATTGCTACCCCTACTCTTTAATCTTTTTATTGAACCCCTGGCACACTCTATAAGGCAGAATGAGGAGATAAAGGGTATCAAAACAGATACTTCGGAATATAAAATTAGCCTATACGCAGATGACGTTGTGATCTCATGTACGGACCCATTAGGTTCCTTTAGTGCTCTAAGGTCTTCCATTGAGAAGTTCTCGTTTATGGCATACTACAAAGTGAATGTCGGCAAAAGCTATTTTCTTCTTTTTAACGGGAATACACCACTTAATAAGGAAATATCCGATAAATTTAAATTTATAAGGGCGAAAAGAAGTTTTCTATACTTGGGTATCCAAATAGGTCAGACCCTGGATGAAATTAAGAGACTAAATAGCCAGCAGCTTTGGGAAAGGGTTAAAGACCTCTGTATAAAGGGCTCTTTGATAGTGACATCCCTACCCGACAGAGTCTTCTATATTAAACAAAATATCCTTCCAGTAATCCTTTATTATCTTAGAAGTATCCCTGTTCCTTTACCTAGACAGACAATTAAGGATATTGAGGCGTATATAACTCTTTGGGCTAGGGCATATAAAAAAGCCAGAATTTCTAGGCGGGTCATGTATTGTCCTAAAAATTTGGGAGGCGCTGGTCTACCCAATATAGCGTGCTACCAAGAAGCCGCCCTGCTAGAACCTATTAGGAAGTGGTGGTTGGGAGGTGAGATGCAAGATAGGTGGATGACTATCGCGCTAGAAATGGCCAAGCTTCTGACACTCAAATCCCTGCTGGTAGGGGAATTCCTGGAGCTTAAAGGGAAAAAAAGTTTAGGGACTATATGTATAGATACTTTGGAAACGACACGCTCAACAGTATATGCCTGGAGAAAATATTGTAAAGTAATGGGGAATAAGATAAAATTCTCCCCCAAATCCATAGATTTAGAATCAATACAAACCCTTTCGGAAAATTTGGTTCTGACGGATTGGATCCGGGCTGGTATTTATAACTTGGAATACCTGAGGGAGGATGGTAGATACTTAACCTTTAAGGAATTGAGGGAGAAATATAATTTGAAGTCTTCAGTGTGGCTTACCTATCATAGGTTGAGCTCCATAATGCATTCCTTAAAGGATTTTTTAATTGAGCGGGTAGGTCCTAGGCCTAGATTTCTGACATTTCTGGACTCGATTAGAGGTACGGGGGGGGGACCTCAGCAACTTATAAGGACATTATACTCCGTTATGTTAGGGGTAAACAGTCCTATATGCTGAAATGGGAGAAAGAACTAAACCTTACACTATCAGAGGAGCAAAGGTTAAAAGCAATCTGGAACTCAAATAGAAACCTGCTCTGTACAAACCATATAACCAACCTGTTTAAATTGCGTACCAGATGGTACCTGACCCCCCAAAAATTAGCCAGAATAAATTTGGATTGTAATGATCTTTGCTGGAGGGGGTGTATGGCCACTGCGACAACTGTACATATGTGATGGGAGTGTGTCCAGGCGGCCATTATTTGGAATTATATCTTCGAGCTCATTTCGAAAATATGCAATAGGTCCATCGCCCCATGTCCAGTTCTCGCTCTCTTGGATATCTATACCAGCACTTTTTCCGAAAAAGAAAAATGGTTAATTAGTAGGTTATGTGCGGTGGGGAGATCGGTAATTGCTAAACAGTGGAAATCACTAAATTGTACTAACCTAGACATAATAAGGGAAAATATGAATGAGTGTTACCACTATGAGAGCTCTATGTGGTAGTATGGTTTAATACATAAAAAGAATTTTAAACGAAATTGGGATGGTTGGCTGAAGCTGACATTTGAATGATGGTGAGCAGTATTAACCTACTAATCTAATACTAGCTCAAGTTTTATCTAGGTAGCACAGAGTATGGCGATAGTTGTTAAATGGTATACTATGATTCTTTCATCAGAAGTAAGAACTTCTAAACCCACCCCCAATAAGACTAATTCTGGCTTTAACTCAAATGACCGTTTTATTATGTTTTGTACCAACTTTTGTAGTTGAGCCCAGAATCCCACAAGTTTTGAACAAGACCAAAATATATGAAGTAGAGTTCCTTTGTCCTTTCTACTTCTCCAACATAAGCTTGACAAAGTGGGGTATATTCGTGCTAACTTTGCTGGAGTATAATACCATTTATATAAAATCTTCCTTCTAATCTCCATGTGTGACGCACATTTAGACAGCTTTGTCATAATTTGAAAGGATGCTTCCCATGTATCCTCATCTATCTCCACTGCCAGATCATTCTCCCATTGTTTAAGTTGGGGGAGGGTTTGGGACATTGATAATTTTTCAATTTGTTTGTATCCCAGGCTAATGCCTTTTGCTAATTTTGTAGGATGAAAAAAGGTTAAATCAAATAATGTTTTTGACGTTTTATTATCTTTTAAGATATTTGAAATGACATGTCGTAGGCGTAAATATTTGTAGAAGTCATGAGTTGGGATTGAGTATTTAGATTTAATCTCCGAAAATGCCCATAAATGGTCACTTTCCCATATATCTGCAATTGTATTGACCCCCATATCAATCCAATTCTTAAAATCCAAATCCGACACTAGGTACGATATCCACTTAAGAGGTAAATCTTTCACTTTCAACGTAAGGACAGGAATATTATTAGTGTAGTGTTCCCATCTGTTTAGACCCGCTATGGACGTACAGAATGTCGGCTGAGGCACTTTGCATTTTAACGTTATCGCCCATAATTGTGCTGCCATTGGAATGGAAGGGAAAGCGTCACTTTCCATTTGTGTTCAATGTTTAGGGGGAGATTGGATCAACCATTGTCTGGTTTGATCTAGAATAGCTGCATCATAGTAATTGGCTATGCATGGTAAGCCCAATCCTCCTTTCTTTTGATGGCGGTATAAGATTTTTGTCGCTACTCGGGGTCTTCCATACAACCATACATATTTATTTATTAAACTTTGTAACTTTTTTAAATAGGCTCTTGTGACAAGGATCGGGACGTTCCTAAAGATATATAGAATTTTGGGCAATACCATCATTTTTATAGCCGCCACTCTTCCTACCCAGGAGATATACATTTTAGCATAAGTAAGTAGTTCTTTTTCAATGTCTTCTAGTAAAGGGACGTAATTTAGATGGAAAAGTTTAGAAGTTGGGAAACTCAACTTTATGCCCAAATACGAGACATGATCCGTTGCCCACTGAAAGGGAAATTCAGATTTGATTTTTTCCAGCAGGTCAGCTGGTATATGCATACCTAGAATTAGTGACTTGCTAGCATTAAGTTTGTAATACGATATAATGCTAAACTTGTTCAATAAGGACTGGACTGCCCTAAGTGATTCAAGCGGGTTTGTCAAAGCAATTATCACGTCATCCGCAAATAACCCAATTTTATGCTCTTGGGCGGCTATTCTGATACCCCGTATACTTGCTGACGCCCTTATACTTTCAGCTAGGGGTTCCATAACAAGTGCAAATATTAAGGGTGATAATGGGCACCCTTGCCGGGTGCCATTCGTAATTACGAATGGCGATGATGTGTATCCCGACATGGACACAAATGCAGAGGGACCATTGTAGAGAGCTTTAATGCTTGTTATAGCCATGGAGGAAAAACCAAATTTTTTAAGGACTTCCTCAAGATAGCCCCAGTGGACTCTGTCAAACGCCTTCTCTGCGTCCAAAGAAAGGAGCAGAGAAGGCGTTTGAGTTCTCTCCACATGATTAATTAAATTTATAAAATGTCTCGTCCCATCATAAGTGACCCTTCCAATAACAAACCCCACCTGATCTTGATAGATAAGTTCCGGTAATAATAGAGCCACCCTGTCAGCTATTATTTTTGAATACAACTTAAGATCCGTGTTTAAAAGAGAGATAGGACGGAAATTTGAGGGCCTATCAGGTTCTTTGCCTGGTTTAGGTAGAGTACTTATAGATGCCATCAACATCTCTTTAGGGAATTTACCTGAGGTTTGAGCTATGTTGAACACTTTGACTAAGTGCGGTACTAAGACAGGGGCATAAACTTTATAATAATCATTTGTCAGCCCATCTGGGCCAGGGGCTTTATTGTTTTTCAGAGAATTAATTGCTTTCGTTATTTCGGATGCTGATATTAATTCAGATACTGAATTCGCCTGTTCTGCTTTTAAAGCCGGTAGATTGACTGAGTCAAGAAATTTCTGTATATCTGAAATTTGTGGCTGGGGAGTATTTTTATCTTCCTTCAAATTATATAGAGTATAGTAATACTCTGCCATGACTTCTGTCATGTGTTGTGGATCAAAGATTTTTGTATTATTTTTATTGACTATAAATGGGATTCTGTTTTGCGCTTCCCTTTTTTTAAGTTGCGCCGCCAATACCTTTCCCGCTCTATTTCCTAATGAATAATGCCTTGCTTTCATTTTATTGAAAGCTTTTTCATATTTATACAGATCTAGTTCTTTTAGTTGCTGTTGTAGTTCAGCTATCATTCCTATTCTATGTTGACATATTGAACTTTTGTTTAGTGCATGGAGAAGCGTCAATGCAGATAAAATATGCAGGCGTTTTTCCTCTGTTATCTTCCTGTTTTTTGCTCCTATATTTTTAAAATGCCCTTTCATATGCATTTTGTGTGCACATCATAACATTTCATCCGATACCTCATTATTGTCAAAAAACTCTTTTAATGTGGATAAGGTTTGCTCTTTAAATGCTTTATGGTGTAGTATATAATTAGGAAGTCTCCATTGAGCTGAGCGAGGTTTTTCATATTGTTCCTCAATTTCCATATGAATAGGGGCATGGTCAGACCATGATATTGTGTCTATTTTAGACTGTTTGATCCTTGCAAATAGCATGTGATCGACTAGAAATAGGTCTATCCTCGAATACGTTTTATGTGGATGTGAGTAGAAAGAGTAATCCCTTTCTTGGGGATGCTGCAATCTCCAAACGTCCAGTAACGCCTCTCCATGCACCAATTCAAATAGCTCTGAACCACTATCCTTGTTTGCTGGTTTAGTGCTATCCATTGTGGGCCACATAGTCATGTTAAAATCCCCTGCTAGGAGTACCGAACCTTTTTTGTGAATATTAATCTTAGAAAAAATGGATTTATAAAATGCAAGCTGTTTAGTATTCGGAGCATATATTGACACAATTGTATATATGATATTATTAATAGAGCATATTAGTATTACATAACGACCTTGTTTGTCTATAATATTGTCTATCATAGAGAAAGCTACTGATTTCTTAATTGCTATTAGGACACCTCGTTTTTTGTCAGTTGCTGGAGCTACAAAAATATGTGGGTATTGTTTGTGATGCAATCTAAAGATATCCTCATGGTTAATATGTGTCTCTTGAACACAGAATATATCTGCTTTCGAATCTACAGCTTCCTTCCACATTCTAGACCTTTTATAAGGGCTATTTAGCCCTTTAACATTTACTGAAGTAATCCTTAACCCCATAATGGATCCATATGCATTTCAGATTACACCATCCTAGAATCATGACATTTACTGTGCATTCAAACCACACTACAATCTGAGCTTGCCTGTAAAATACAAAAACATAAACCAAAAAACATTTCTTTAAAATAACCGCTGTGACGTATGTCACATAGTGAACAGAGGAAAAATCCCTATGAGGGATTTTGACAGGGGGTAGATCGTGTATGTTGAGTACTCAACGACCAACAAAACACCGTACCCGACCTATAATTAACTATTTCACCAACCGGGTATGTTCAAGTAACGATCTAATGTCCTTTCAGGAGACAACTTCAGGTTCTTGTGACAGTGGACCATTCTTCTTCTACTCGGTGAGAATTCGGAGCCTTTGGTGGATCAGGACCTCCTTCCTTTCTCAATAGCCCCCATTCCTGTATGAGTTGTTGAAGCTTCATCGGACTATTAACAACAATCTTCCTGCCATCTTTGCTTACTATCAATTTAACGGGGAACCCCCATTTGTATGGGATATTGTGTGCTCGCAAAATTTTAGCAGTTTCTTGGAATTCCCTTCTTCGGGCTAAGGTAGCCGCTGACAAGTCCGCATATAGAGAAATGTCTCTAAATCGTTCAGGCAGGTCTTCAACTTCTCTTGCAGCTTTCATCAACTTGTCTTTGAAATGGAAGAAATGCAGGCGCGCAATTACATCCCTAGGAATCGAAGGAGGGAGCTCCTTAGCCTTAGGTAGTCTATGGACTCTATCAATGAGGAGGTCCGTTTGAGGGGTGCCCGGAAGAAGGATTACAAACAAATCTGTCAGAAACTCCTCTAAGGCTTCAGGCTTGACTGTTTCTGGAATTCCGCGGAACCTGACATTGTTCCTGCGGGACCTGTCCTCCATGTCAGCCACTTTTAGTCGCAGGCTTTTCACCTCCTCTTCCAAATTGTTGCTGAGATCCACCAGCTCGTTATGCGCAGAGGTGAGTTCCGCCATCTTAGATTCCACGTGCGCAGTACGTTCCCCCAAAACTACACATTCGCTTTGAAAGGTCTGCAGTGCAGATTGTATATCATGGTGTAGTGAAGAACGTAACTCTCCCATAAGCGTCTTTAATAAATCTTCCGACACTGGTCTAAATATCGGGGAGTCTGCAGATAGAGCTAGAGGGGTATTGTGCTGTTGGTGGCTCACCTGCTGCGTCACATGCTTCCCGGAGGAATAGTGATCTGGAGAGCTCGTCGGCGTCTCCCGGTCTCTTGGGTCTAAGCCTCTCAGGTCCCGCTGGGAGGTTAGTGCTGGAGATGAAGCCTCTGATGAGAATCTTGAAGGTCCCGGGGATCCCGCGGGTTGAAATACTGGCGCTTCAGCTCCCACGCCACCGCCGCCATTTTGCGATCTCGTGCACGGAAAGAATTCCGTAAGTTTTGTGGGACCCGTCTTCTTTTTAGCTCTTCCCATGCTGTAAGTTAGAAGTGAGTCTCTAATGTTGCCGAAAATACCGAAAATCCTCAGTAGAATAGCCGCAGTGTGCTGGTTTAAGGTCGGGAAACACGGAGCTCAAAGAGACACGTCTCACTCCATGCGCTGCCGGCCACGCCCCCATAATAAAGATATTTTAAACCCTGAAAGTTAGTTTAGTAAACTAAATGTTCATGATGGCCAGGGGTGCCAATGCGACTCAGGTGCAACCGTGTGTCTTACTCTGACCCCGGAGCCTGCCAACTTTCCTTTCCTATGGCAGCAGCGCACCAATAATTGGCCTTGGCTGGCTGCCTGCCAAGATAAATTCCTGCCCCTTCCTGTGTTCCCTGCCAGATTTTTGTGCCACATTGCCTTAGAGAAAACTTTCCTTATGCCCTGTGCAACCTTTAAAAATGGATTATCTGGTCAGGTCAAAGATGCCCTGCACGGGACCTTTACGTCTAAGCTGAACTAATCTCTCTGGCCTCTCAGATAAGCATCCAGTTTACAGAGTTCTCTGAGGAGCAACGTTTGGAACAACCACAAGTCAGAACCCGTCGTCTGCCCGACTTGTCTCCAGTTTTCCAAAGACCACCTCAGCCGCAAGGGGAAAAAGCTCGTCTGTCTTCCCAGAAACCTTCCAGATGCCTCTATCGTGCCAGCCCAGAGCACTTTTTTTCATCTTGTCCAGTCCGTCCATAATGTTCAGGGAAATGCACATGCCTAGGGTTCTTGGGAGAAGTGTCCCTAGCTGAGAGGAATGCTTCTCCTCTCCTGTTTGTGTTTCATGGATGCTGCCTTGGTCTCCCAGCTTCAGGTCTCCCAGAGACCGTCATTTTATGTGCTCCTCCGTTCTACATCCTCAGTGCTTTTGTGCCTTACATAGTTGCAGCAACACACTCCGGAGCTCAACTGGCAGACTGTGGAAATCCTTTCCTGGGGACCTGAGTGCCATTCCCGCTGTCTCGTGGCTCTTCACTCCGTGTCCGTGATATCCTCTGTGGAGGAAATCCGCTGCTTATAAGGATTTTGCAGATGTCTTCTCTGAGAAGCAAGCAGAGACCACAATGCCCCTATGACTGACCCATAGACCTGCTTCCAGGTACATCCCCTCCATGAGGTCGGGTATACCCATTATCTGCGGCTATGTCAGCCTACATCAAGGAAAATTTTAAGAAGGGATTCATCCACAAGTGGTCTTCCCCTGCTAGTGCTGGATTCTTCTTTGTGGCCAAGAAGGATGTTTCCCTCTGTCCGTGCATCAATTACCACCGTCTCAATAAAGTCATGGTGAAAAAACACTACCCTTTGCCTGTCATCACTGAACTTTTTGATCGCCTATGGGATGCCAAGCTTTTGACCAAGCTAGATCTGCGGGGGGGGGGGGGGACATATAACCTCATATGCATCTGTAAAGGCGATGAGTGGGAGACGGCCTTCAATGACCTTTGGACTCTGCAATGCCCCAGCAGTGTTTCAAGAATTCGTCAACAATATCTTCAGAGACTTGCTCTACATTTGTGTCTTTGTCTACTTGGACGATATTCTGGTGCTTTCTCCTGAGCTACAGTCTCATCTGATCCATGTCCAGCAAGTTCTCAGGCGCCCAAGGGCCAAAATGCCAAGCTCAAGAAATGCCAATTTCATCAGAGTAGTCTTTCGTTCCTGGGATGTATCATTTCTGACAAAGGACTACAGATGGATCCTGAAAAAGTTGTCTGCCATTCTTCATTGGCTTTGCCCAGTGGGACTAAGTGCCAAACAGAGATTTCTGGGCTTTTCCAATTATTAACTGCAATTTATTCCAAATTTCTCCTCTCTTGCATCTCCTATTGTGGCGCTGACTAAGAACGCCAATCCGAGACTCTGGCCTCCAGCAGCTGAAGAAGCCTTCACTTAGCTGAAGTCTGTCTTTGCCTCTGCACCAGTTCTCACACGGCCTGATACGGAGAAGCCATTCCAGTTGGAGGTTATCGCCTCATCCGTTGATGCTGGGACTGTCCTCACCCAAATATTGCCCAAAGGTCGAACCCTCACCTGCGGCATCTCAAAGACCTTCTCAGCTGTCAAGAAGAATTATGCCAATTTTGATCGGGCCATAAAACTTGCTTTGGAGGAATGGTGCTATTTTCTGTAAGGAGTTCATCATCCGGTCTATATCTACACTGAACACAAGAATCTCCTTTATCTTCTGACTGCTCAGCATCTCAATCCTCATCAGGCTTGGTGGTCCCTCTTGTTCTTGCAATTCAACTTCCTGATTCACTTCCATCCAACGGGTAAGTAAATGTGCCCCAGTGTGTTGAGATTTAACGCTCAATGTCCGACATATCAGGTTGAAGCTGAGCCGGCATCGTAAAACACTGGTAGCTAACTAATTAACAGCTGACACCGCAGTTTAACACCTGGGGTCATGTGTTTAACTGTCAGCGCGTCAGCGGAATTTAAACTGCCTGGCAGGGTTCTCTCCCCCATGATCACCTTCCACCACGCTCTGTCTTCGGATGACGCCGATGGCTGTACTTGCAGCCTTTAGGTGTGTTCACGACCTCATTGGTGTCCTCAGGCAGAGCCTTGAAGATCCCATTTGTGGTGCGATCTTGAAGGCACAGTGTCAGCCTATGCATGTGCATAAGCTGACTGAGCTCATAGCCTGCAATACATCAATATGATTAGCAATATGATGACAGATGATTCCTTGCTGATGTCCCATGGTGGAAAAAATAAAAAAGTTTTAAAAAGTATGTTAATAAAAAAATACATTAATAAATGAATAAAAATGCCCAAAATCCCCATTAACACATAAAATTACATATAATGTGAAAAAGATACAAATCATTACAAAAAACCCACACATATAGTATCACCACATCCTTAACTACCCAAAGAATAAAAATATAATTATTGAACCCACACGATGAGCGCTGTAAAGAAAAACCCACCAAATATTATGATGTTTAGCTATTTCATCCCACAAAAAGTGCAATAAAAAATGATAAAAAAACATATCTACTCCCTAAGGATATTGGTGCATGTGCCATACTGCATATCCTGCAAAAAACAAAGTATCAGTCAGCTTCATGGACAAAAAAATATAAATGTTATGCCACTTGGAAGGCACCAATGCAAAAAAAAATATTAGGTATTTTTTCTAATGTTTTACAAAATTTCTCAAAATAAAAATTAATATAGGGAAAAAGCTAAGTATGGTATCCCTGTAATTTATTGTCCCATATAATAAAAATAAGATGTTCATTAGGCTTTATGGGGAACACTAAAGAGTAAAGTAAAAAATCAATTACATAATTGGTGTTTTTCTTTAACTTTTTGGAGGAGTCTCCATGCTCCAAAAAGTTAATGTTTTCAACAATAGGGGATACCAACCCCAAAATGGAAAAAAAATCTCATCCCGCAAAAAAAAATTGCCCACACATGACCCCACTAATGGAAAAACTAAAATTTTATAGCCTACAAAAGCCACCCTTTTGTCTATAGGACAAAACTGGCAGCTGCATGGCACTCCTTCCCTTCAGCGCCTCACTGTGCGCCCATACAAAAAAGTAATTGCATAACAATTTATGCTTTGGAAATGTGGCTCTTAATCTGTTTGATTCTCATTTTGCTGACTTCAATGATCAGGCGGGGATTCTCAGTCTCAAAAGTTTGGAGAGGGAATCCCAGGGAATAGACGATAGACCCTTGAAAAATTTCCAAATACATAACCCTACCTTTTACCCAGTTATGTCTAGACGAGACTGTATGGATAAATTTCAAGATTTAGTAATGAAAGAATTAAACACCCTTAAATCGCAATGTGACATTACACGATCCAGGTCTAATGTTACTCATTTGGAGAAGAAAGCGATGCAGGATCTGAAAAATAATCCTGACTTAGTAATAAGAAATGCGGATAAGGGGGGTGCCATTGTACTTCTTAATGCATCTTTATATAAGAAAATCAATGAAGACCTCCTCAACAATCCACTCACTTACCGCAAACTGTCCACCGACCCTACACCTAGCTGTCAAAAAAATCTTTCCAAACTATTGGATGAAGGTCTAGCACTAGGGGTTTTAGACCAGAGACACAGAGACTTTTTGTTTAATAAATTTCCGGTCATGCCAGTCTTCCATTCGCTCCCCAAAGTCCACAAAGGGATTTTCCCTCCCCCCTGCCGACCCATTGTTGCAGGTATCGGCAGTTTGGGAGAGCGTCTGGGAGACTGGCTTGACAACTATTTACAACCTTTAACCATGATTACACCTACGTACTTGAGAGACACGAAACACTTACTCCAGATAATTGACAGAACGGAATGGAATAAGGGCTACAGTTGGGCATCTTGTGATGTTGTCGCCCTTTATTCCTCAATTCCCCATGATCTGGCATTAATTTACCTCTCCAAACATCTGGATGAATTTAGTACATATTCTCCACAGTTAAAAGAATTCATCATCATGACCACACATTTCCTTCTCCAAAATAACTTTTTCATGTTTGACTCCCAGTTCTATCTGCAAGTGGAGGGGGCCCCTATGGGGGCCAAGTTTTCCCCCTCCCTTGCCAACATTTTCATGACACAATGGGAAATTAAACATATTTTCACAGACTCCAATCCCTTCAAAACATGCATTAAATGGTTTGGACGCTTTATAGACGATCTTTTGTGGTTGTGGCAAGGCTCACATGCTGATTTTGATAATTTTGCTAAATATATCAACGAAAATAATATGAACCTAAAATTCACACATTTTTTTGGTGGTAATCATATTGATTATTTAGATGTAACAATTCAAGGTCATAACAACATTATCAACGTGTCTCCTTTTCGAAAACCTACAGCAGGGAATAGTGTACTATTAGCTACCTCTTGCCATCCTAGGCATGTCATTGACAATATACCCTATGGCGAACTAATCCGCCTCCGTCGTAATAGCTCTTCAGACCAAATTTTCAATACACAAATGCTAAAATGGGAAAAGAGATTCAGAGCAAGGGAGTACAAACCAAATGTCCTAACTTCAGCTCGGAATAGGATCCACAAGGTGGACAGAAATACACTCCTCGTAGATAGGAAACATTATCACAACAAATTAGATGCCAACGAATCCAATCCGAAACCAATCACTTTTGTGACCACCTACAGTAATCAGTTTCATCTTGTGAAAAGAGTTATAACCAAATACTTACCCATCTTAGAGCAAAATGTAGAACTTAAAGAATGTTTGTCAGACGGCGTGAGAATTATATCCAAAAAAGCACCCACTGTAGGCTCAATTGTCTCCCCAAGTGTATTTAAAAGCCACACTAAAGAGAGTAGTAATAAAAAATATTCATGGTTGCATCATCCTGGCAACCATAAATGTGGGCACCTCAGATGCACCACCTGTGAGCATCTTCTGACTATAGATAATTTCACATCTTGTACCACCAAGAAAAAATACAACATCAACACATATATGAACTGCAACACCACTTGTGTTGTTTATTTAATATCATGTGTGGAGTGCAATCTACAATATGTGGGTTATACCACCAATTCCTTGAAAGTCCGGATTAGAAAGCATCTGTCAGACATAAAAAATTCTAATTTAACTAATATGTCAGCAGCCTCTAAGCATTTTCGCGATGTACATAATGGTGACAACAGTAATTTTAAATGGCAGGGCATCGAAAAAGTGAAAAAACCAGAGAGAGGGGGAGACCACAGGAGAAAACTCATGAATAGAGAAACATATTGGATGTTCACATTACAAACAACTCAACCTCTAGGTTTGAACCTTAGACAGGATTTGATTCTTTGTTACTAATGAGCATGTGTTTATTATTGTCAGTCCGTGTCATGTCAATTGGATACTTTGTCACCATTTACCAACCAACATGTGCTTTGTGTTATTCCATGCTAAGTATTCACCCCTAACTAACACCTATGTAAGTGTCTACATGTGTGTTCACACTTCCATATGGTATGTTAACTTAGAGCTACAGTTCAATATGACAAAAATCTTTTCCATTTTTTCTTTTTTACAGGCTTCTATGTAACTCTATCCTAAGTCTTTATCCATTCATCTTACCTTTATATAGATTTGTGTTTTTATTCTCATTACAGCTCTTATTGTTTTTGGAATCGTACCCTTCCGGAGGGGGCGTGGCTTAGTCCGATCACGTGACTCACATCACGTGACCGTGACGTCACACGCCATCTCGGGAGCGGGGGGTTTTTAAATCGAGATATTGCACACTGTTTGTTACAGACCATGACTAAGCCCGCTTAAGGGCGAAACGCGTAGGTCGCTATACTTGGACCCTCACACCTATGCTATCTGCCTATTCTGGATTTTAACGGCATACAATAAAGAATTTTGATTTTATCTGCAATATCCCTGAAAGCGCAGACATCTTTTGTTCGTTTTGGACTCCATTTTGATTACTATGGAGATCTCAAGGGGTTATCAATCTCCCTAAAAGCTGCAGATTTGAAAATGGGTTCATATATAGGGGGTTTCTACAAGCACAGAAAAAGAAAAGTGAAATCCGGCTCACCAGTCAGACGGCTTCTTCCAGCGCACAGGTATAAGGAGATCCCCCATGGACTCGGGGCAGTAGCACATATATATAGAAAGGACCAGCGCTTCAGAAGAACGTAGCGTTGAAAAATATTTCTCTTTATTCACCTCTTTAAAAGCATATGGAATGGCAGAGTGCACAACACAATGGTAACACAGGAAAAATCCGACGCGTTTCGCTCAGAAGAGCTTAATCATGGATACAAACTCAGTGAAATCTTACCTTCCTTTTAAACTCCGCGCTTCCCCTGCAGCGTGTGACGTCACGATCACGTGTCCGATCACGTGACCAAACCAAGCGGCCACATGACCAGGCACATGACCGGGACAGACCCACCAAACAACAGGAAGACATACGCGGTAAACTAAAAACATAATTATATTTATAAAAACAACCTAAAAAGGGTATGTGGGATAGGGAATAGTATTATAAGTATATTCCAATATCTGATGTGGCCCAATAGGGAATACTATTCCGAACTCTAAAGCAGTGTCACTCTTCTTCATGACATTGTTAGAATTAGGAAATTATTTGAGGAAAAAGAATGGGGGCAAGTTGCTTTGGCCTTAAGTATGAGACTATATGGATGTAGGTTCCTAGGAGCAAAATCTATTTGTTTATAGTTCTCTATGGAAAGGACCGATTAGGGCCCCGTATTCATTCATAACTATATGGAATCCAATAATACAGTACGATACTTTTACCCAGAAAGGCATACATAATAAGCACATGATGATGAAGTGTATAAAAAATGTAAATCATGTCTTGTCAACGAAACAATTGAAAAAACCTTTGCAATGCAAATTTTTTTGAAAATAAAGAGATGCACATATTAATCTCTTGGAGATATGGGATGGAAGAAAGAGGGAAAAATGTCTTGCATATGAAACTCAAAGAAAAAAAATCCCTACGTTTTAATGTATAGACCCTCAATAACATAGAATTAGATCTTGTCTTAGGTTCAATCCCAAAGGTTGTGTGGTTTTTAACACAAACATCCAATAGGTTTCCCTATTCATTAATTTCTTTTTAAAATCCCCACCTCTAGTGGGTTTTTTCACTTTTTCTATACCCATCCATTTGAAGTGGCTCGTGTCCCCCTGATGGTACTCCCGAAAATGTCTGGAGGCTGCGGAAATGTTAGTTAGATTTACATTCTTAATATCTGAGAGATGTTTTCTAATTCTAACTTTAAGTGGGTTTGTTGTACATCCTATATATTGTTTGCTACAGGAGATACATGTAATGAGATACACCACATAGGAGGTATTACAGTTAATGAATGATTGGATGTTATAAATAGTATTAGTCACACATGATGTAAAAGTTTTGGCTATGAGAATGTAACTGCATGTTAAACAACGTGTGTGTCCACATTTGTGGTTCCCCAAATGGTGCAGCCAAGAGTACTGGGTTGTATTTGTATCATTATAACTGAAAAGGCTCGGTGACACCATGGACCCAATGGTGGGTGCCTTTCTAGAGATAAATCTTACTCCCTGTTCGAGACATATCTTTAAATTGTTATCCTGTTCCAAAATGGGCAGATATTTAGCTACCACTTTTTTGACTTGGTGAAACTGATTACTATACGTGGTGACAAAAGATATTGGATTTTTTTCGTCCTTCACACAAACGAAGAAACGGACTTAAGACCCTCAGTCCTGAATCTTTCAAGCTACATTATTCCGGAAGAACATATCAAGGTCTTAAGCAAAGGCCTTAACTTTTCTCCTTCAAAAGACTTTGATCTTTATAGGACATTGCTAGATGTAAATAAATTCGTGAGGAACTTGACGGTGAAGAATCACTTTATGAATAAAACAACCACACAACAGGGGGAAGATCATATGGGAGAGGCGGACGTGTCACTAGCCACTTCTGTATTAGAAGACACATACAGCCCTAGGTTAGAAACCAACAACGAAGTGGTGGATTTTAGAGATCAAACGGTTATTTTTGATCTCAAAATCTTATCTAATGAATCGTCAAAAACTAATGATCTCATAGATAAACCATTTAAAACTCATAATCCCACTTTTTACCCTCTCATGTCCAGGTGTGAACACATGGATAAATTCCAAGATCTCGTGGAGAGAGAGCTGACCGATCTCAAATCTAAATGTAATGGCTTACCAAGAAGACACAATTTAACACATTCGGAAAGAATCTCCCTACGAGATCTTCGAAATAACAAAGATCTAACAATAAAGAATGCGGACAAGGGGGGCTCGATAGTCCTCATGAACGCATCCCTGTATAAAAAGATCAAAGAAGACTTGCTAAATGACCCTACAACATATCGCAAACTTCCCTCTGATCCAACCAGAAGCTGCCAAATCAGCCTATCAAAGCATTTGGAGGAAGGTATTGCGTTGGGGGTATTGGATGATAGATTAAGAGATTATTTGTTTGTGGAGTTCCCCGTTATGCCGATCTTCCACTCTCTCCCCAAGGTCCACAAAGGGGCCTTTCCCCCGCCTTGTCGACCTATTGTTGCGGGCATTGGGGGCCTTGGGGAGAGACTGGGGGATTGGTTGGACCACCACTTGCAGCCTTTAACTTGGGTCACACCCAGCTATTTACGCGATACCAAGCACCTACTCCAAAAAATTGAGGCTATTAAGTGGGACAGTTCACTTAGTTGGACATCGTGTGATGTCTGTGCCCTATATTCTTCTATACCCCACAACAAAGCCCTAATTTATTTGGCTAAACATCTGGAAGAGTTCAGCACTTACTCCCCAGAATTAAGAGAGTACATTCTGATGACAACAGAATTCCTTCTTAAAAATAATTTTTTTATGTTCAATTCCCATTATTATTTGCAAGTGGAGGGGGCTCCTATGGGAGCGAAGTTCTCCCCCTCCCTTGCTAATATTTACATGATACAGTGGGAGAAACAATATATTTTTGGGGACAAGAACACACACAGGTCATCTATAGGTTGGTTTGGCCGCTATATAGATGACCTGTTGTGGGTTTGGAATGACACTCCCTCAGAATTTAAAAAATTTTGTTTCCTTTTTGAATTCAAACGATATGAATCTAAGATTCACACATCAGTTTGGGGGCAATAGTATAGACTTCTTGGACGTCACCATAAAAGGCCAGGGTGATACAGTCATAGTGTCCCCCTTCCGTAAACAGGCATCGGGCAACACAATTTTGTTGTCCACGTCGTGTCACCCTAGACACGTCGTGGACAACATCCCCTTCGGTGAGATAACCCGCATCCGTAGAAACAATAGTACGGATGACGTATTCAATCGACATTTGATAGACTGGGAGCAAAGACTCAGAGAAAGGGGATACAAGCCTAAAACCTTGTCCTCAGCTAAAAATAAAATTAATAAAACACAGAGGTCTAGTCTATTGAGGGACAAACAGCATGACAACACACAAGGGAAGGACGAAAAAAATCCAATATCTTTTGTCACCACGTATAGTAATCAGTTTCACCAAGTCAAAAAAGTGGTAGCTAAATATCTGCCCATTTTGGAACAGGATAACAATTTAAAGATATGTCTCGAACAGGGAGTAAGATTTATCTCTAGAAAGGCACCCACCATTGGGTCCATGGTGTCACCGAGCCTTTTCAGTTATAATGATACAAATACAACCCAGTACTCTTGGCTGCACCATTTGGGGAACCACAAATGTGGACACACACGTTGTTTAACATGCAGTTACATTCTCATAGCCAAAACTTTTACATCATGTGTGACTAATACTATTTATAACATCCAATCATTCATTAACTGTAATACCTCCTATGTGGTGTATCTCATTACATGTATCTCCTGTAGCAAACAATATATAGGATGTACAACAAACCCACTTAAAGTTAGAATTAGAAAACATCTCTCAGATATTAAGAATGTAAATCTAACTAACATTTCCGCAGCCTCCAGACATTTTCGGGAGTACCATCAGGGGGACACGAGCCACTTCAAATGGATGGGTATAGAAAAAGTGAAAAAACCCACTAGAGGTGGGGATTTTAAAAAGAAATTAATGAATAGGGAAACCTATTGGATGTTTGTGTTAAAAACCACACAACCTTTGGGATTGAACCTAAGACAAGATCTAATTCTATGTTATTGAGGGTCTATACATTAAAACGTAGGGATTTTTTTTCTTTGAGTTTCATATGCAAGACATTTTTCCCTCTTTCTTCCATCCCATATCTCCAAGAGATTAATATGTGCATCTCTTTATTTTCAAAAAAATTTGCATTGCAAAGGTTTTTTCAATTGTTTCGTTGACAAGACATGATTTACATTTTTTATACACTTCATCATCATGTGCTTATTATGTATGCCTTTCTGGGTAAAAGTATCGTACTGTATTATTGGATTCCATATAGTTATGAATGAATACGGGGCCCTAATCGGTCCTTTCCATAGAGAACTATAAACAAATAGATTTTGCTCCTAGGAACCTACATCCATATAGTCTCATACTTAAGGCCAAAGCAACTTGCCCCCATTCTTTTTCCTCAAATAATTTCCTAATTCTAACAATGTCATGAAGAAGAGTGACACTGCTTTAGAGTTCGGAATAGTATTCCCTATTGGGCCACATCAGATATTGGAATATACTTATAATACTATTCCCTATCCCACATACCCTTTTTAGGTTGTTTTTATAAATATAATTATGTTTTTAGTTTACCGCGTATGTCTTCCTGTTGTGTGGTGGGTCTGTCCCGGTCATGTGCCTGGTCATGTGGCCGCTTGGTTTGGTCACGTGATCGGACACGTGATCGTGACGTCACACGCTGCAGGGGAAGCGCGGAGTTTAAAAGGAAGGTAAGATTTCACTGTGTTTGTATCCATGATTAAGCTCTTCTGAGCGAAACGCGTCGGATTTTTCCTGTGTTACCATTGTGTTGTGCACTCTGCCATTCCATATGCTTTTAAAGAGGTGAATAAAGAGAAATATTTTTCAACGCTACGTTCTTCTGAAGCGCTGGTCCTTTCTATATATATGTGCTACTGCCCCGAGTCCATGGGGGATCTCCTTATACCTGTGCGCTGGAAGAAGCCGTCTGACTGGTGAGCCGGATTTCACTTTTCTTTTTCTGTGCTTGTGCTAAAGTTACATGGACTATTATCCGTTGCTTCCATTCTCAGAAAATTCCTCTTCATTGTCTGGCAGTGATTGTAGATAAACTCTACACCTTTCAATTACATAAGATATTTGTTTTTTGTGCACACAATAACACAATGGAACCAGGTGTGAATGATGCCACAGCCACCAGCGACATCCACACAACAAATTATGATGATCGCAAAAAGAAAGCAGCAATGCTATTTAATACTGAAGGTAGTGCCGGCATACAGACACAAGAACACATCATCCTAAAAGGTCGTTGGGAAAGACTTCTAGGCAAGGAGGTCAAAATATGGTGGGATGCAGAAACCCTGACTTCATACTTAAATAGAAAAATGATCCCACGTGGCCTGCGCATCAAGAAAATGCCCACAACAATTTACTCTGACCTATTCTTAGAAACCTGGAATCAAACTCTAAGTGAATGCTCTGAGAAACTCATGACTTTGATTGTCCAGGAGGAACTGAATTTACTGAAAAACATTAAGGTGGAAATTGAGGATATTAATAACCAATTGCGTGAGTTGTCTTCGGCTGAGGACCTATTAAAGGTGGAGCAGGAGATAAAATCCAGCATGACCGACATGGAAAACAATATCATGGAAATGAAAAAGAAAAAGTTCGACAGGGATCTATTGGACTATAAATATAACGAGGTTTATACTTGGAGATCTTTTCGTGCAGACCAAAAAAACACGCCTAAATCCATTTTAAAAAAGAAACAGAACAAGAGATATAGAAAAAGTAAGAATCCACCGCATGTAAGCTTCTCCAAAACAGAGGAATCATTTAATAGCTCTTCCTCTTGTCCGTCTGATGACGCCTCCGATCAAACAACTAACCGCAACAACACAGCCTCAAAAAACAGGGCAGGAGGGCTGGCAGAAAACACAGGGCAAGAAAAAGAAAAGGAGAAAGAAAGAATGAAGACGAGAAGAGGAGCCCCGACACAAACGAAGAAACGGACTTAAGACCCTCAGTCCTGAATCTTTCAAGCTACATTATTCCGGAAGAACATATCAAGGTCTTAAGCAAAGGCCTTAACTTTTCTCCTTCAAAAGACTTTGATCTTTATAGGACATTGCTAGATGTAAATAAATTCGTGAGGAACTTGACGGTGAAGAATCACTTTATGAATAAAACAACCACACAACAGGGGGAAGATCATATGGGAGAGGCGGACGTGTCACTAGCCACTTCTGTATTAGAAGACACATACAGCCCTAGGTTAGAAACCAACAACGAAGTGGTGGATTTTAGAGATCAAACGGTTATTTTTGATCTCAAAATCTTATCTAATGAATCGTCAAAAACTAATGATCTCATAGATAAACCATTTAAAACTCATAATACCACTTTTTACCCTCTCATGTCCAGGTGTGAACACATGGATAAATTCCAAGATCTCGTGGAGAGAGAGCTGACCGATCTCAAATCTAAATGTAATGGCTTACCAAGAAGACAAAATTTAACACATTCGGAAAGAATCTCCCTACGAGATCTTCGAAATAACAAAGATCTAACAATAAAGAATGCGGACAAGGGGGGCTCGATAGTCCTCATGAACGCATCCCTGTATAAAAAGATCAATGAAGACTTGCTAAATGACCCTACAACATATCGCAAACTTCCCTCTGATCCAACCAGAAGCTGCCAAATCAGCCTATCAAAGCATTTGGAGGAAGGTATTGCGTTGGGGGTATTGGATGATAGATTAAGAGATTATTTGTTTGTGGAGTTCCCCGTTATGCCGATCTTCCACTCTCTCCCCAAGGTCCACAAAGGGGCCTTTCCCCCGCCTTGTCGACCTATTGTTGCGGGCATTGGGGGCCCTGGGGAGAGACTGGGGGATTGGTTGGACCACCACTTGCAGCCTTTAACTTGGGTCACACCCAGCTATTTACGCGATACCAAGCACCTACTCCAAAAAATTGAGGCTATTAAGTGGGACAGTTCACTTAGTTGGACATCGTGTGATGTCTGTGCCCTATATTCTTCTATACCCCACAACAAAGCCCTAATTTATTTGGCTAAACATCTGGAAGAGTTCAGCACTTACTCCCCAGAATTAAGAGAGTACATTCTGATGACAACAGAATTCCTTCTTAAAAATAATTTTTTTATGTTCAATTCCCATTATTATTTGCAAGTGGAGGGGGCTCCTATGGGAGCGAAGTTCTCCCCCTCCCTTGCTAATATTTACATGATACAGTGGGAGAAACAATATATTTTTGGGGACAAGAACACACACAGGTCATCTATAGGTTGGTTTGGCCGCTATATAGATGACCTGTTGTGGGTTTGGAATGACACTCCCTCAGAATTTGAAAATTTTGTTTCCTTTTTGAATTCAAACGATATGAATCTAAGATTCACACATCAGTTTGGGGGCAATAGTATAGACTTCTTGGACGTCACCATAAAAGGCCAGGGTGATACAGTCATAGTGTCCCCCTTCCGTAAACAGGCATCGGGCAAAACAATTTTGTTGTCCACGTCGTGTCACCCTAGACACGTCGTGGACAACATCCCCTTCGGTGAGATAACCCGCATCCGTAGAAACAATAGTACGGATGACGTATTCAATCGACATTTGATAGACTGGGAGCAAAGACTCAGAGAAAGGGGATACAAGCCTAAAAGCTTGTCCTCAGCTAAAAATAAAATTAATAAAACACAGAGGTCTAGTCTATTGAGGGACAAACAGCATGACAACACACAAGGGAAGGACGAAAAAAATCCAATATCTTTTGTCACCACGTATAGTAATCAGTTTCACCAAGTCAAAAAAGTGGTAGCTAAATATCTGCCCATTTTGGAACAGGATAACAATTTAAAGATATGTCTCGAACAGGGAGTAAGATTTATCTCTAGAAAGGCACCCACCATTGGGTCCATGGTGTCACCGAGCCTTTTCAGTTATAATGATACAAATACAACCCAGTACTCTTGGCTGCACCATTTGGGGAACCACAAATGTGGACACACACGTTGTTTAACATGCAGTTACATTCTCATAGCCAAAACTTTTACATCATGTGTGACTAATACTATTTATAACATCCAATCATTCATTAACTGTAATACCTCCTATGTGGTGTATCTCATTACATGTATCTCCTGTAGCAAACAATATATAGGATGTACAACAAACCCACTTAAAGTTAGAATTAGAAAACATCTCTCAGATATTAAGAATGTAAATCTAACTAACATTTCCGCAGCCTCCAGACATTTTCGGGAGTACCATCAGGGGGACACGAGCCACTTCAAATGGATGGGTATAGAAAAAGTGAAAAAACCCACTAGAGGTGGGGATTTTAAAAAGAAATTAATGAATAGGGAAACCTATTGGATGTTTGTGTTAAAAACCACACAACCTTTGGGATTGAACCTAAGACAAGATCTAATTCTATGTTATTGAGGGTCTATACATTAAAACGTAGGGATTTTTTTTCTTTGAGTTTCATATGCAAGACATTTTTCCCTCTTTCTTCCATCCCATATCTCCAAGAGATTAATATGTGCATCTCTTTATTTTCAAAAAAATTTGCATTGCAAAGGTTTTTTCAATTGTTTCGTTGACAAGACATGATTTACATTTTTTATACACTTCATCATCATGTGCTTATTATGTATGCCTTTCTGGGTAAAAGTATCGTACTGTATTATTGGATTCCATATAGTTATGAATGAATACGGGGCCCTAATCGGTCCTTTCCATAGAGAACTATAAACAAATAGATTTTGCTCCTAGGAACCTACATCCATATAGTCTCATACTTAAGGCCAAAGCAACTTGCCCCCATTCTTTTTCCTCAAATAATTTCCTAATTCTAACAATGTCATGAAGAAGAGTGACACTGCTTTAGAGTTCGGAATAGTATTCCCTATTGGGCCACATCAGATATTGGAATATACTTATAATACTATTCCCTATCCCACATACCCTTTTTAGGTTGTTTTTATAAATATAATTATGTTTTTAGTTTACCGCGTATGTCTTCCTGTTGTGTGGTGGGTCTGTCCCGGTCATGTGCCTGGTCATGTGGCCGCTTGGTTTGGTCACGTGATCGGACACGTGATCGTGACGTCACACGCTGCAGGGGAAGCGCGGAGTTTAAAAGGAAGGTAAGATTTCACTGTGTTTGTATCCATGATTAAGCTCTTCTGAGCGAAACGCGTCGGATTTTTCCTGTGTTACCATTGTGTTGTGCACTCTGCCATTCCATATGCTTTTAAAGAGGTGAATAAAGAGAAATATTTTTCAACGCTACGTTCTTCTGAAGCGCTGGTCCTTTCTATATATAGGGGGTTTCTAATATTACATATTTCAAATTTCAGGAAAAACAATAATGATTTTCATAAAAGGTCAATTCTGAAATCTCCTTGAAAATACAGAAAACCAATACTTGATTTGTAAGTTGCGTGACATCACAACACATTTTCCAGACATTTCAAAAATTATGAAATTGTAAAACAGAAATATTATTCAACAACTTATTTAGGTGGTAAAACTATCTGCCTGAAAACGATAGGATTTCGAATTTTGAAAATAGTACATTTTTTTAAAAAAATCAGTTTTGATTTTTTTTTTATAAATAACGCAAAATTTATCAGCCAAAATTTACCACTAAAATTAAGAACAACATGTGAAGAAAAAACAACCATAAAATTGCTTTTATGAGTAAAAGAGTTCAAAGCGGTGCAAGTCAAAAGATGGGGCTGAGCCTTAAGCTATAAACCAGCTGCATCCTTAAGGGGTTTAAACAGTCTAAAAAGAAAGTGCATGTGCTATTAGATAGGATATAAGTCAATCATAGCAGGAAAATTTGATTTGTGTCTGTTTCTTTGCCCTGTCGTGCTGGCAACACACATTGATAGAGACGTACTGCTATGCCTGACAGGTGGAAACCATCAGATGCTTAATTATAGCTCAAATTTCTCATTGGTCTACGGCCTCTTTTAATAGGCTCCTTGACAAAATTAATTGACCAAAAGACATGACGGGGCAGCATGCTTCTGCAGTGGTATTTCTTTTTGTAGGTATAATGTTTTTATTATTTATTTTTATTTATGTTCTAGGGGACTAACCAGTGCTGGATGTTAGTGATGGTTGCCTTCTACATAATGCAGCTGTCACCCATTTTGTATGTGGTTCAGCGTGTAAGCCTTCTCCATAAAGCTGTAATAGCACTAAGACTAGAAAATTTTTCTCAGAGTTATACAGTGCCAACAAGCAGACAATCTAAACTATATATGCTAAATGCATATTATATATATATATATATATATATATATATATATATATACCTTTTTCACAAAAATCACTGTGGTATTTAATTGATCTTGATTAAAGGGCACCTACCACCACAAATCTACCTATAAAGGTAGATCGGGTGGTAGGTGAATCAATGGGACGTGAGGATAGCCCTTTTAAGGGCTAATCCTCACGTCCCCGCACTTTTTTGTAAACTTTTATTACCCTAATATGTTAATTTTGTTATGCGGCTACTTGGGCGTGGAGTAGCCGCATCTGAGGTTACACGAGGCGGCTACTCCATGCCCCGGTAGCCACTTTACCCCTCCTACTCACCATGTTCGGCGCGCAGCTGCTCGTAGCTGCGCGCCCTCGTCCGCCGATCCTGCCGTCTGCGCATGCGCAGAACAGCAGGCCCGCGCCTGCGCGCTCACTGCTCCGAAGCCGGGGCTGCACAGGCGTGGGCCTGCTGTTCTGCGCATGCGCAGACGGCAGGATCGGCAGACGAGGGCGCGCAGCTACGAGCAGCTGCACGCCGAACATGGTGAGTAGGAGGGGTAAAGTGGCTACCGGGGAGTGGAGTAGCTGCCTCGTGTAATCTCAGATGCGGCTACTCCACGCCCAAGTAGCCGCATAACAAAATTAACATATTAGGGTAATAAAAGTTTACAAAAAAGTGCGGGGACGTGAGGATTAGCCCTTAAAAGGGCTATCCTCACGTCCCATTGATTCACCGACCACCCGATCTACCTTTATAGGTAGATTTGTGGTGGTAGGTTTCCTTTAAAGTATATTTAGTGTAGAGTTTTTTAATTAATTTGTGCTTAGTATATAGGTTGGGCCACTTTATATTTTTATGAATAGTAGATAGTGATATGCAAGCATATAAAAAGAAAAAAAACTAAGTTTACCATAAAAACATGGTTCACTAAAAAGGCCATTTTAGTTTAAAACCTTTAAAGATAAATTGTATTAATCCTTCATCAATTCCTAACATTTGAAAAAAATAGTAGCAAACTAAAAAATGGGTAAACTGAAAATCTTTCCTAGACTTTCAAGCATCAATGAGTCAAATCGTTCAGCTTTGGATCATAAACCGCTCTAGCAGTGTATATTTCATAGCAGTCTCTGCACTAGAGGTTGTGTGAAGTAGATGTGGTTTTTAATTAATATTGCAGAGCTAGAATCTTTCATATTTCCATTTGGATAAGAACTGATAACTGATAAATCACTTAATTATTTTTGATAGCTGATTTTGTTTGTGATGTGCACGTTTTACTAAAAAGCTTAGATCTCTCATTACCACCGAAAGCAGTTATATACCAGTACAGTCCATATCATTGTGTTTCGGATTGTCATGTTTTACTTAAAATAAAATGTGCCATTTCCAATGTGCAGGTGAGAATATTATATAGTCGTTGCACCAAGCAACCTTATCTATTACTCCACAATCCACATATTGGGGCAAATTTACTTACCTGGTCCTGTCGTGATCCCCGAGGTGCATTTTCCGATGAGGATGAATGAGGATGAGGATTGATGTCCCACAGCCCAAGTTAATCATCACAAGTTTGGATGATAGCCACTGAAGTATTTGTAGGGACTAGTATTGGTCTTCTCCTTCCCTAACCCCTGAATGCATTATGACATACATGTATGCCATGATGTGTCAAGGATGTATTAAGAGAGCTCACTAACTAATCCCTTTTCATACATGGTGGCTGTTGGCTGCATCATGCTGAAACCAATCACGGGTGTTAACCATCCACTACCCCCTGCCCACAAAGAAGCCAGCGATAGATTAATGCTGCCAGTATGTTGGTGCCACCATCTTGGGTTTGATCATCGCTCCCAGGACATGTAGTTGGGCAAGATCTATAGAAGTGTGCCAGAAGCACACTGTTATAAATCCTTAGTGCATACTCCATATACTACAATACTGTAGGAAGACAGAACCAAGAAGCATTGATTTTCACCCTTTCCCAAACCCGTCAAATCACGATTTACGTATAAATTTAAGTATGAACATACAAAAATAAATTTTTCCAGTCTACTAATTTGCCTCACTTGGTAGCTGCATGTAAGTGATATTGTTTCCCTTTATCTTACTTTAATCTATGAAAACCATTTGTATCTAGATTGTCTTCCCAGATTCTATGGTTTTATTGGTGCAAATGCGAAGGGTCTATGAAGGAGGGTTTTTGAATGTCCCATATTTTCTTAAATTTGTGATTGGTTCTTGTTTACCAACTTGCTGTTTCTTTTAGGCGGAACAGTTCTTCCACTCTAGTCTGATCTATCCAGTCTGATCTATCTATGCAGCCATTTAGGGGGTATAAGGAGCTTTGATTAAATGGGTGGTCAGGTCATTCTTGACGGGAGCCCACGTGGTATTTGGTAGCCATAATAGAACTGACTGGGGTTAGTGTTACCTGTTTTTTGGTAATTTGCCTTACATGAGTTTGTATATCCGCCCAATACTTAAAAAGCTTTGGACAAAGCCAATAGATATGTTCCAATGTGCCTCCTACGTTATCGCATCTCCAGCAGTTGTCACTTTTGAGTAATTTATTTTGAACTAGTACTGAGGGTGTGTTATACTGGCGTGTCATTAATTTGTTCGAGTTTTCTTGTGTTTTGACACACCTGGAGAAGCCATGTGAACGTAGGTGTATTTGTGTGATCTGTGCTGGAATGAACGATGTGTGTAGGTCAGATTCCCACCCCTTTATGTATGCCGGAGTTGAGTTTATACCTTGGGATAAAATATAGGTGTATAAAAGTGAAATTGTTCTATTTGGTAATGTGTCCTTTAGAAGCCATTTGGGGGGTCCTGTCTGAGAGGTTGTCTAGTCCACTGTGCAGCAGCAACAGGCCATTGCTGTGTAACAACAGACCAACACACAGCAGCAACAGGCCATGGTGGCTCAGCAAGAGAGGCATGAGGAGGCCATTGCTGCACAGCAACAGCTGCTCCAGCAGGTGACAGCCCTGGCAACGGCTCAGCATAGGACTGTCCCAGCGCTGACTGTGAAGGACACCAGGAAAGATGTCTGCAAAGCCTTGACCAAGATAACAGCCGAGGATGATGTGGAGGCCTATCTGACAGGCTTTGAGAGGGTAGCCATCCGTGAAAGTTTGCCCCAACAGTACTAGGCAGAGGTGTTGGCCCCCTTCCTCGTCGCTGATCCCCAGCAGGCCTACTACGACCTAAGCAAGGAGGATGCCCGGGACTACTCAAAGGTAAAGGCAAAGATCTTGGCCCAACTGGGATTTGATCAGTTACTACGTGCCCAAAGGGTGCACAGCTGGGCTTACCAGGAGGAGTTACCACCAAGGGGGCAGATGCACCAGCTGGTACATTTGGTCCGCAAGTTGCTGCAGCTGGAGACGTCCACCCCAGCCCAGATGGTCGAGAAAGTTTTCCTGGATCGTTTCCTGAGGGCCTTACCGGGTGAGATCCAACAATGGGTGGGACATGGGGACCCCTCGGATGCCGAGGCATTTTTGGGGTTGGTGGAGAGTTTTTGGGCCACTCAGTTATTAAGAAAGAGAGCCCTTTATACCCAGTTTGTGTCGCCCATGAGTCCTTGGGGCAAGACCACTCCCAATGTCTGGGATGTACCCCAGGGGAGGAGGAGCGGGGAGGCTCCCATCTGATGGATTTGCCAGGAGCCAGGTCATGTTGCAACCAATTGCCCCAATTCCTCCGAGACCATGGACTGCAGTTATACCAGAAGGGACTCTCTCTATGCTGCCCCTGTTTATACGAATACTAGCCCTGGCCCTGCTAGTGGGCAACACCTGTGCCGGGTGACTGTGGCAGGTCGTCCAGGGTTGGCCCTGCTGGACTCAGGCAGCCGTGTGACTTTGATTAAAGGCTCTCACATAGACCACAAGATGGTCACAGGGTGCACAATTGGAGTCCTGTGCATTCATGGGGATGTAAAGGACTATCCCACCATAATGCTCAACTTCCAGACCTCCTGTGGAGAGACGCTACATGAAGCGGCGGTTGTCATGAACTTGCCCCATGATCTGATTTGGGGTCGGGACTTCCCCATGTTCTGGACTTTATGGCGGGGAAAACAAGAGTTGGGTGTACATTCTCCTGTGTCGTCTGGTCAGGTCACAGAGCCTGATGACCCAGACTGTGGGGTTCTTGCCGTAGGGGTGGCCACCACAGAAGAAGAGGGTAGTGTAATGTCTCCCCTAGATGTTATGGCAGGTGAAACTGAAGAGGAAGTGACAGGGCCACAGTTGTCAGATCAGGAGGTGTCCTGTGACAACTTTGGTACTGCACAACTCCAGGACCCCACTCTGGTCCGCTCCAGAGAAAACGTAGTCGAGATTAATGGAGTACCTCAACACCAAGGTGCAGAAAAGTTGTTTCCTAGAATGATGGTTAATCAAGAATTGTTGTACCGAGTTGCACGGTGAAACCTGGGAACAGTTAGTGGCCATATTGTCAGACGGTATTAGACCAATGCCCATAAGCATGTGATGGGAGGGCACCTAGGTACCACAAAAACACTGGAACGCATCTTGCAGCATTTTTATTGGCCGACAGTGTACGATAGGGTAAAAAGGTATTGTGAAACTTGCCCTGAGTGTCAATTGCATGCTCCCATGGTTTACTTTCGAAGTCCATTGGTGCCTCTGCCCATTATTGAGGTACCATTTGAAAGGGTCGCTATGGATTTGGTGGGTCCCCTGGTTAAATCTGCTCGGGGGCATCAGCATATCTTGGTAGTCATGGACTATGCTACCCGATATCCTGAGGCCCTCCCACTACGGCAGACCTCTGCGGAACTAAATGCTAAGGAATTGCTTGCCATGTTTTGCTGCGTGGGACTGCCCAAGGAGATCCTCACAGACCAGGGGACCCCTTTTATGTCAAAGGTAACCAAGATGCTATGTCGGCTCTTTAATATTAAACAGTTACGCACCTCTGTGTACCATCCTCAGACGGATGGATTGGTAGAGAGGTTCAACAAATCTATGCTAAAAAAAGGTGGTGAACAGGGATGGGAAGGACTGGGATGTACTGTTGCCTTATGTGATAATATTACTCCTCCACAATTTGTTTGTTTTATATTTTTTGTTTTTCTCTCTTTTGTGGTGTTTCCCTCTGTCCTGTTCTGAGTCATTAGATTCCATTTGACAAGTTTTACAGCCAGCCAGGAAGAGGAGCCTGACAGTGTGTATCCACACCCCAGGGAGTCTCTGTTTGATCAGAGGAGCCTGGTCTTCTTAAGTGGTAGAATTAACACCTTTCGGCCAGAGTAGTCTAGCTAGTGGGGGATGAAAAGAAGCCACAGACTGCAAGTTTTTCCCTCCAAATTTCCCTCAAAGTGACATCACAGCCAGGGCTGGGGTTCAAAAATCACCTGGGTTTAAATTAATGAAGCAGCCACATAGTAGTGTTCAGTCTGAGTGACTCTATGACAATAGAATGCTTATGCCCTGTCCTCGGGCCAAAGAATTTCTTCCTATTTCACTAGCAAGAATTTTTTTTTGTTTCTCTCTTCCCTAACTGTAAGTATCGTATGTGTATTGTTTTAATCTTTTTTTTATTTTATCTGACAATTTAATTCTTTGAGTGTACTGCATTTTTATGTAAATTAAAACCTTTTAATAAGCCTCTGCTTGTAGCCTTAAAGAATCTGAGTCTCTAAAGGGAATCACGTTACCAGAGGTCATTGTTAGCATAGTCCATGTAGAAAGCGGTTGCATGTTCTGTGTGAACTTATAATTGTAATATCGTGTAAGTAGTGAGTGCATGTGCTGAGTTATCATCAGGGTGCATTGTATGTGTGGTTGAGGTGCCTACGGCCTTCTTTGCGTAAGTAACTCGTGGGTGGTGGCAGTGCGGATTGGCTGGGGCTTAAATCCTGTGGAGTAAATTTAGCATAAGGATGCCATTTTGCGGAAGTGGGCGGAGCTTAAGGGCTAAATTCTGGGACCCCATAGAGTAGGTATCCCCGTGTGTGAACTCCGGTGAGTCGGGTTCGTGACACCTTATTTAATATTCGCCATCCGAGAAGTCCCACAAACCTCTACTGGGTTTTCACCATTTAAGTTAGTGTATGGAAGTCATCCCGGGGGTCTCCTGGACATAGCCAAGGAGACATGGGAACAAGAGCCCACCCCCCACAAAATTGTAATAGACCATATCTCAGATATGCAGGACAGGGTGGCAGCCGTCATGCCCATCGTCAAGGAACATATGGAGGAGGCGCAAAGAACCCAAAGCCGGGTTTATGACAGGTCAGCAAAAGTAAGGACCTTTAATCCCGGTGATCGTGTGTTGGTGCTATTCCCGAATGTAGAAAGTAAGTTTCTCGCTAAATGGCAAGGACCGTATGAGGTGCTAGAGAAGGTAGGAGAGGTAAATTACAGGATACGTCAGCCCGGACGGAGAAAACCCGAGCAGACTTATCATGTAAATCTGTTAAAGGCCTGGAAAGACAGATAGAGTCTGTATACAGAGATGGTTCTGGCGAGTCCACCTACTGCGACACCTTTACAGGCGGCAGATAAGCCAGTGCCGGATGTAGAAGTGCGAATAGCCGATACCCTTACCAAAGGGCAACAGCGGGAGGCTCGAGAGTTTGTAGTAAGGAATACAGATGTGTTCTCAGAGTTGCCTGCCAGAGTTCTCATCTGTAATTAAACATGACATTGTCACTGAGCCAGGGATAAAGGTAAGATCAAGGCCGTACCAAGTCCCATATCAGAGGAGATTCAGAAGATGCTGAAGCTAGGGGTTATTGCTAGGGGTTTTTTCAACCCTTGTGGCATGACATCTTTTTCAGATATATCCAATTTCAAAGATCAAGTTTCCACCATGCAGCTATACGACATGAAGAAGAAACCATTAATTTATCCAACATTATACGCATACCAAATCCTAATTTTTATCCGATCCACTCGAGAGCTCCAATCATGGATAAATTTCAAATGCTGGTTGAAAAAGAATTAGCATAGCTACATGAAAAATCTCAAGCTTTGCTAATAAGAAGAATATGTCACCCATGGAGTTAAAAGCCGTTAAAGAACTTCGTAATAACCCATATATCACCATCAGACAGTCGGATAAGGGGGGCACTATTCTTGTTCTGGACACTGACTTGTACGCCCAAAAATGCAAAAAGTTATTACATGATAAAGAAGTATATACACCTCTCAAAACTGATCCGACATCGATTATTACAAGCAGATTGTCCAATCTACTATCAGAGGGAATCTCTCTGGGCATATTTAATGATAAAATCAAGGACACATTTGTACCAAAATTCCCAAATACAGCAATATTTTCCGCATTACCGAAATATCATAAAGAAATCTTTCCTCCATCAATGTGTCCCATCATTTCTGGAACTGGCTCCCTTTTAGAATTTACATCTACGTGGTTAGACACCATACTCCAACCGTTTGTCACCAGAACTCCAGCTTTCATCAAGGATTCGTTTAAGGTCCTCAAAATTATGGACTCCGTGGTCTGGGAATCTAATTTTCAATGGATAACATGCGATGTGGTGTCATTATACACCTGCATTCCCCACCACTTAGCAATTCAAGCCATAGAATACCATCTTGACAAGTATAGTGTTTTTCCCAAATCTCAAATCTCCTACATCTTGGACATTTTGTTATTTTTGCTTACTAACAACTATTTTTCTTTTGATCATGAATTTTTTCTACAGAGACAAGGTTGCCCCATGGGCTCTAGGTTTTCACCTTCCTTAGCTAATTTATTTATGTCATGGTTTGAAGAATATTTAGTTTTTTCTGACAGTAATCCTTTCTCTAATTGCATTGAATATTATGGTCGTTTCATTGACGACTGTCTTGTAATTTGGTCTGGTGAGGCAAATGACATAGGCTTATTTATGAAATATCTCAACACCAATCATTACAATATACGTTTTACCCACACTTTTTCCCCTGATACAATTTCTTTTTTGGATCTATCCCTTTCAGCTGACTCTTACAATCACAAAGTTATCTGCGATTTATACCGCAAACCCACCGCGGGCAATACCCTCTTATATGCCACAAGTTGCCATCCTTCTCATGTACTTAGAAATTTACCTAAGGGAGAGTTTATCCGGGCTAAACACATTTGCACACAGGAGAGTCAATACCAACTCACATCTACCCAGATTTCCCAACGACTTATTGAAAGGGGATACAACAAAACGCATGTAAAACGTACTAGAAATTACTTACAACACAAAACCCGTGCCCAGTTGCTTCACACAGATCGTTCTTCTACTAAAACTCGAGATATTAGTAAAAATGACAATTCTAGCAATCAGGTCACTTTTTCCACTTACTTCACATGTCAATATAACGAAGTGGTACAAATGAAAAAAAAACACCATCCCATTTTGTTTCAAGATCCCGTCCTTTTTGATATACTCAAAACTGGCTGTCGTTTTTCTGCCAGAAACTCATCCACACTTGGAGATATGTTATCCCCCAATTTATTTAGTTCTACTAAACTACAACAAACCTGGCTTACTAATAAAGGTAGCTATAAATGTGCCTTTGCACGCTGTTCTATATGTAAATACATACTAAAAACTAACACAGTTTCTTCTATATCTACCGGTAACAACTATCATATTAAATCTTTCATCAACTGCAACACCACGTATGTGGTGTACTCTATTGCATGCACCATTTGCTCCTTACAATATATTGGTAGCACAAAACGTGCACTCAAACATAGAGTTGCGGAACATATATCAGGTGCACGCACATCATCAACTTCTTCCTCTCATTTGTTTTACACACGCAATATTTCATCTGTTTCCAAGCATTGCAAAGAAATACACAATGGAGACACTTCAAGTTTAACAGTCATACCCATAGAAAGAGTAGCCCCCCCAAAAGAGGTGGGGACTGGGTTAAAGCCCTTCGCAACAGAGAGGCGTACTGGATACTCACCATGAAAACTAGAAGTCCATTTGGTCTAAACTTTAAAAATGATTTAATGTATATGTATTAACGCAATCCAATGTATATACTCTGTGTTCTTTATTTTGCTTACCGCTTTCTCAATGCATCCTATCACCACGAGACATAACTCATGACGTGTATACCTCCTACTTCCGTTTTCTTATATATTAACCATTGTTACCTTTGAATGTAGACTATGATTAAGAGCATGCTATAGCTCGAAATGCGTCAGTCTTTTTCTGTCTTGGTACCTGTTTTAATCTTTTAACCATGATGAAATAAACGTGAAGTTTTATCCTACCATTATTTGAATTTATACCTGCCTGGTTGCTGGATTCACCGCTCCCCTCTGCTCCATTTAAAGGGGTAGTCCATCGTGAGGAAGGATACTATTTTTACGGGGGCAGTTATGTTTAAAGCTTCCAACTTTGTCAGATTAATTTTAAAATTGGATGCTTGGTCGAATTCGTTTAGGGTGTTTATTATCTGCAGGAAGGCTGTGCTTGGGTCCGTTAGTATTAGGAGTAGGTCGTCCGCAAATGCAGCATTAAGGTGAGTGGTGTTACCAACTTTTAGGCCCTTTATGTCAGGAATTGATCTGAATGTTTGCAATAGTGTTTCCATAACTAGGATAAAGAGGGTAGGGGACAGCCTTTGCGCGTGCCATTAGAAATAGTGAAGGAGTCAGATAAGATGGCGTTCGCTTTTATTCTTGCTTCGGCTGACTGTATAAAGCCATTATGGCGTTAATAAATTGTGTAGGGATTTCAAATTTTGCTAGGGTCTCCTTCATATATGACCAATCTACTTGGCCGAACGCTTTTTCTGCTTCTGTACCAAGGAGAACTAGGGGGATTTTCTTGTGCGTAGTGTATGGCGTGTATTACCCGGTTGGAGCTGTGGTTGCCTTCTCTTCCTTGGACAAACCCTGTTTGTTCTGGATTGATTAATGATGGGAGATGTGGACTCAACCTCGTAGCTAGATGTTTGGCCCAGATCTTAATGTCTACATTTAAAAATGACATATGGTTCGGGTAGTATTGTGACATAGGCCGCTAATGCTTGGGATGGGAGGGAGCTCCCTGTAAGGAGAGAGTTGCACCACTCCACCTTATGTGGTATGAGGACTTTCTTGAATTTCTTGTAGTACCCAGATGGAAGTCCATCTGGACCTGGGCTTTTATTCAGTGGGAGTGAGTTGATAATATCTGCAATTTCCTCATGTGTTACTGGTTGAGTAAGTGAGAGTTGTGCATTCTTAGCTAGGGAGGGTAGTTTTATTTTTTTGAAGGAAAGGTTTGGTATCTTCTAATTTTTGTGCTTTGTCCATTGAAGAGGATGCATTCATATTATATAAATCTATGTAGTAAGACCTAAATGCGTCTATTATGTCTGTGAATTTCGTGAGTTTCCCCTTCTTTTGCATAGTCAGTGAAGTTATGAATGTGGTGTCTCTGTCTTTCTTCATGAGGTGCGACATGAGTTTATTTAATTTATTACCATGGGCATAATATTTGAATTTAGCGTATTGTAGATATTGTTTAGCAGATTTAATATTTAAGTGAATCAGTAAGTCAGTTCTCAGATTTTTGAGTTTTTCACTGTGTTTCTGGCTCTGTGAGTATTTTGCTACCATTTCTAGGGCTGAGATTTGTGTTAAGAGTTTGTTCAGTGTCTCGTTTCTCATCTTTTTATTTCTGGCTCCTATAGCTTTGAGTTCTCCGCTTATTACCCCTTTGTGTGTTTCCCAAATTTTCGTCTTAGATATCCCTTCTGTTGTGTTTTCTTGGAAGAATGTAGCTATAATTCTAGCTTAAAATTTGTTTATTGTGAGTCTAATAGTGTTTCATTTAAATGCCATGTGAGAACTTTCTTTGGGATTATCTGTAAGAGAGAGCGTTGCTGATACAGGAGCATGATCAAATATTGTTATTGGTCCTATCTCGGCTGTACGGAGTGTGTCTATATGAGTAAAGGAAGTTTGACACTGTCCCTCATACACGCCTGATGGGTGAAATTAGGGCTATTGGTTTGACAGAAATCATTTGCAATTGGATTGCAAACTGGATAAAGGATCGTATCCAGAGAGTTGTGGTCAATGATTCCTACTAGGAATGGTCACCAGTTATGAGTGGTGTACCCCAGGGTTTTGTGCTTGGCCCACTACTATTTAATATATTTATTAATGTTATAGAGGTAGGAATTAATGGCACTGTGTCTATTTTTGCAGATGACACTAAACTGTGTAGTGTAATACAGTCTATGGAGGATGTTCATAGGCTGCGGGGGAACTTGGACAAACTGAATGTTTGGTCATCCACTTGGCAACTGAGGTTTAATGTGGATAAATGTAAGGTTATGCACCTGGGGGCCAATAATCCAAAGGCAAAATATGTACTTGGGGGAGTAAATCTGGGAGAGTCCCTTGTTGAGAAGGACCTGGGGGTACTAATAGATCATAAATTGAGTAACAGCATGCAATGTCAAGCAGCTGCCTCTAAAGCTAGTAGTATCTTTTCATGTATCAAAAGTGGTATGGACTCTCATGATAGGGATATAATATTACCACTATACAAGGCATTGGTTCGGCCTCACCTGGAATATGCTGTCCAGTTCTGGGCACCGGTCCATAAAAAGGATGTCCTGGAGCTGGAGAGGGTTCAACGTAGAGCCACAAAAATGATAAGGGGTATGGAGGGTCTTAGTTATGAGGAAAGATTAAAACAACTAGATTTATTTAGTCTGGAAAAGAGACGACTACGAGGGGACATGATTAATTTATTTAAATATATGAATGGTCCATACAAAAAATATGGTGGTAAGTTGATTCAGATTAAATCAAATCAAAAGACGAGGGGGCACTGTCTCTGTTTGGAGAAATCAAGGTTTAATCACAGGGGACGACAGGGCTTTTTTACAGCAGAGACAGCAGAGGACAGCAGAGGGACAGCAGAGAACTTCAAGAAGGGTCTAGATGCCTTTTTAAACCTAAATAACATTGATGGTTATGTTATTTAGAATTGTTTCCCCTAAATCCCTTCCTCATCCAATCCCTTCCCTTCCTTGGTTGAACTTGATGGACAAGTGTCTTTTTTCAACCGTATAAACTATGAAACTATGAGAAAATAATCTAATCTTTGGTAAGAATTGTGCATGTGTGAATAATATGTGAAGCCACATGTGGTCGGATTTAAGGTCCTCCAGACATCTGTGATTCCTACATTCTGGAAACATTTGTGTAGTGAACTAAGCGATTTTTGAGAGTGTGTGGTGGTTCCCTTAGACCTGTCCCAGGTAGGGTTTATGGCTTTATTAAAGTCTCCTCCTATGATCTTCACCCCATCTGCTATTTCATGTATTTTAAGCAGTGTCTCCTTCAGCCATCCAATTTGTTTATAATTTGGTGCGTATAAGGAAGCTAGTGTTACTGGTATGGGGCCAATTTTCCCCTTGACTACAAGAAATCTCCCATCTGGGTGAGACCATGTCAGAGAGTTTGTTTAGAGATGAAAATACTGACTACTCTTTTGGCATTATGATACGTGCTGTGGTAGCAGTAATTATATTTGTGTTTCGGGAATTTGGGTTCTGCTCCTACTTTAAAATGCGTTTATTGTAGAAAGCATATATCTGAGTGCATGTTTCGGAGGAGAGTCATCATTTGCGACCTTTTCTTGGGTGTATTAAGCCCTCGAGCGTTCATAGATGTTACCTTTATGGACGTCATTGGAGTAGTGATGAAGGAGACGTTGCTTCCGCAGGTAGTGGACAATAGAACATAGTAACAAACATGTTAACAAACAAACTTTATAAAAGAAGTTAACACAAAATCTAGAAGCAATTATGTGCTAGTGTATGGTGATTTCAGCTTCTCTATTGTGATATCGTATACTAGCTCATTTCCAATGTTAAGATCAGAGATGCTCAGACTCATAGTCGGTGCGTCTGTGATCTTTGTGGTGGGGGGGAGTTGGTCAATTACAGGTATTCTGTAAAAACTTGATCGGGTTGCAGACTGGCTACCACGGCTGTTTACAGGTTGTGGCAAATCAAAACTGTGGCTCCATTTGGTATGAGTGAGAAGATCTCCTCTAGGGAAAGTTAGGGAGATGGGAGTGGGGTGGAAACTTAAGAGGGGGGGAAGGGGGAATGAAGCTTAGCCAATATGTCTCACTAAGTAATCTGTAGTTGAGGCTCTGAGGTTTCCTCTATCACATGTGGATTTAGTGAAATCTAATTGCTTATTTATGGTTAGGAAGGATGTTAGGAAGGATGGAAGGAAGGGGAGAGGGGGGGAAAGCGTGAGGGTTGGTTAAGGGGTTTGGATGTGTTAGATCTGGGTTATCCGGTGGGTTGTTATTTGTGTTTAGGGCTATACTTATGGAGTAGTTAACATCACACATAATATGAGTCCTCCGTGTAGTGTTAAATGTTTCAGCTGCCGTTGCTTGTAGATGGCCGGTTTCTATTCTTAGGTGATTTTGTCTTGGTGACGGTTGACCATTTTTCGATCATGGGCAGTACAGGCAGGACCAAATGTTGTTCTTGCACTGGCATCCAGAAGGTAATTGGCAATGGACTAGAATGTCCCAGGCTCTTTGTAGATCTGCAAGGGTTTTTATTATACATCTTTTCCCTTGCGCAAAGAAGCTTAGCCTAAAAGGAAACATCCACCTGAACATGTTGTTATGATTTCTTAAGTGATCTGTTAGTGGGCGAAGAAGACGCCTTTTATAGAGTGTGGAAGGCGCTATGTCCTGATATAGGGGAATTTTGTGATCTTCATATTCCATCTCTTTAGTTTCTTTAAGTTCTTTAGTTGCTTTAAGTATTGCAGCTGTGTCTTGATAACTTAATAATCCGCATATTATGTCCCTCGTGGTTCATTCGCCTTTGGTGCTGGCCGTAGGGATCTGTGTATCCTCTCTATGACAATGTTATTAGACCGTTCTTCGGTAGGTTAACTGGCGAATATTTGTTTGGCGTTTTTTTGCAAAGTATCGAATACATATGCCTCAGGTAGCCCTTTTATCCGCACATTCTTGCGTCTACTTCTATTTTCCTGGTCCTCTATTTGCAAAATGGCCGAGTTCGGCCCGTCTGCTTGTACTGACATGCTGTGGGCTAAGGCCGCATTGAAGTCCACAATGGCAGCCTGGTTATTTTCTAGAGCCTCTACCCTCCTGCCCACTAACCTCATGTCTTCTCTGATGGCTGCTAACTCTTGTAATACATGGGCTAGTGCTTGTCCCTGTACCTTTTGGAGTATTGTCTTGGAGAGTGGCGTTGGTCTGTCCTCTCTCGGTTCTGCATCCTGGCTCTCTGCCTCCGAATCCTCTGGTGCGTCTGAATCCAGCGGGAATTCCAGTGCCATCTTGCGAGTTTGCGGCAGCGAGGATATAAGCTTTTTACAGAGATATTTCTCCAGATCCCCTTGATGTTTTCTGCTTTTCGGGGTGGCACAGCCCTCTTTCTTTCCCGGATTTACCCATTTTGGGGTTGTGAAGCTGCTATAAAGCCGGGTTTTCAGCCTTTTTTCGGGAGCTCTCTTTCAGGCGTCCATCTTGCAGCACGGTCAGGCTCCGCCCCCCTCCCAAAGTAGATTTGTGTGAGGGTGCGAGGCTCAAGATAATAGCAGAAGAGCTCTGAATATCCTGCTCGGTGTAGAGAGGCATGGTATCCCAGGAGTTGTGTTAGCCTTGGTTGCCGAGAAGATGTTCGACTGCATACGTTGGTCTTCCACCTTCTCGGCGCTAAAATGCCTGGGAGTATAATTTTTGAGGCCATAAAGGCTTTCTCGGCCAGGGTGTTTGTAAATAGAGCATTGTCCAATGTATTTGATATCACCGATGGTACCCATTAGGGGTGCCCCTTCTCTCCATTAATATTTATATTGTCTATGGAACCCCTTGCTTAGGCTGTGAGGTCATCGGCAGCTGGTAAAAGGTCACAATTGGAGATTCCACACACACCCTTTCCCTCTATGCTGATGTTCTACTTACCTTGAAGAATTCAGAACGATCAATAGAAACAACACTAAATATTGTAAACTAGCTGTAGGTACTGGTGTAGGTACTTAACTACAACCAAATAGAATAGGTTAAAAAAATATTTGATATGTATGTACATACTGTGTCAGACTGTCACTGACTGTCCTTTTTTATGAACTTGGAAAGTGCGGGGTGAGAATTTAGGCTCAAAACTTAGTCTATGAAGTTCCCTGAGTCACAGGCAACAACTGTGCAAAATTTAGTGATTGTAAATGCGACCTTGCAGATTCCTTTAGCAGACATACATACATACACACACATATACATTCAGCTTTATATATTAGATAAATAAATAAAAAAGGTCAGAGTTCAACCCTTATAAGTTCACAGTTCAGATTCAGTAGGTAATCTCACCACCTTCCCTTCAGTTAGAAATTGAGGATCTCCTAGGTTTCCTGCTCTTTCCTGCACTGTTCTTCAGAACACCGGATTCCAATGCACCCCTGTATCACTCCTGTGTCCGTGGTGCACTCTTAGTCCTGTGCCAGAAGATAAACGGATAGATAGTGCAGACTTCCAAGGTTAAAGAAGGATACTCACAAATTGGAGTTAAAAAGTGCTCATATCATAATATAAAAAACCCCCCAGAGAGGCGAAACCTGGGTCGGGCAAGGTGTTTGGCGTTTTTTATATTATGATACTTTTTAACTCCAATTTGTGAGTATATACAATAAAGTATCCTTCTTTAACCTTGGAAGTCTGCACTATCTATCCGTTTATCTTCTGGCACAGGACTTAGAGTGCACCACGGGTAGAGCACTGACCTTTTTGTATTTGTGTGAATTGGTTGCTATAGGGGGAGAGCACCAGCTCAGTGGCATCTCTGATTCTTTTTGCCCCTGCTTTTTCCAGAGGTCGAACTTTTTGTAGTGTTTATATATTAGATAGATTCAGTGCTGTCTCTATAAATTGAATACCCAAAAATCCAAAGCCCTTTTATTAAACTTAGCAGTGGAAAAAATTTACGCCTTACAAAGCAAATATACATTAGACTGGCATACTAAGAAAATAGCATATCTAGATATGCTATTTTCTTAGTATGCCAGTCTAATGTATATTTGCTTTGTAAGGCGTAAATTTTTTCCACTGCTAAGTTTAATAAAAGGGCTTTGGATTTTTGGGTATTCAATTTATAGAGACAGCACTGAATTGAGCATTGCTCTATCTACCTCCAGTAGCACATTATATAGCGACAACTAATATAATATAATATAATTTCTGTATCTATTCCTCACTGTTTTCAAAATCTCCTCTGGCTGTACTGCTTTTAAAGCCTCTTTTCATTTTGCCCTTCATTTCATCCGTCAGTGTCCGCTTTTAATTGGTCAATAATCCATCATCAGTATTGCTGAAGCCAAAAACAAACAGGAGTGGATTTATAACAGAGATGACCAGTAAATGGGATATTTGCTTGTACTCTGTGTACTGTATCCACTCCTGCTTTTGTCTATCAATCCTGATAGATAGATAAAGTGAAGGGGAAAACTAAACATAGTGGCAACGTCATACAGCATCGGAGGGTGAAAACAGCATTATGGAAATCACAGTGTGTTCCAGGGATACTGTGGTCAGTTGGCAGCAGCATGAGTAGGCCACTGAGTGGCACAATAACAGTGTGGATGTGGAAGCAACATGGAAAGCCACAGAGTGGCACCATGATAGAGCGCGGAGGTGGCGGCAGCAGAAGAAGCAGGAGCCCACAGGTGGCAGCAACATGGAAAGCCACAGAGCGGCACAATGGTAGAGTGTGGAGGTGGGAGCAACCTGGTAGGCCACAGAGTGGCACAATGATGCAGTGTGGAGGTGGCGGCAGCAGCAGAAGTCCAGAGAGTAGCACAATGATAGAGTATGGAGGTGGCGGCAACCTGGTAAGCCACTGAGTGGCACAATGATAAATTGTGGAGTTGGCAGCAACCTGGTAGCCTATAGAGTGTCACAATGACAGAGTGTGGCGGTGGCAGCAACATGGAAAGCCACAGAATGGCACAATGACAGATTGTGTGGGTGGAGGACGGTTCCAGTCCCTGGTAAAGATGGTAGAAGGCAGATGAAGCAACTGTGGAATCAGGCGTGTGGCAGCATCAGAATAGTGGCTGAGGCAGGTAGTTAGAATCCAGACTCATTTCTCAACGTTTAGGGGAGTCGTCATGGCAGATCTAATCTGATGCATAAGGCATTGGAGAGTTAAAATCCAAGCCTGATTCATCTTGACAAAGGTCAGTCTCTCCATATTATGGGTGGACAAGCCGATTCTCCCCCGATGGACCCCGCCGCACTGAACACACGCTCTGAAGCCACACTACTGGTTAGGCAGGACAGCTTTTGTACTGCAAACTCCTCAAGTTGTGGCCAAGCATCAAGTTTTACTGCCCAGTAGTCCATGGGATCCTCTACCTGGGGCGGTAAAGTGCTGTCCAAGTAGGCCACCACCTGCTGGTTCAGGGTCTGCTCCATGTCCTGCTGCTGCTGGTGGCGGCTACCCTCGTCACTAGGTGAGTGAAGGAAGTTGCTCATTAAGGATTCCAGACTTAAGCTGCTGCTGATGAAGCTGCTGCTGATTTAGCTGCTACTGCTCCTACCAACACCCCATCTCCCCACAGCAGCCGTGGCAGTAGTACTTGAACGATCTCCTGCCAGGAATCCCTCGGTCAGATCTGACAGAGGATGGATATGGGCGCACAAAGGCAGCGGCCAACAGTTTTTTCCGTATTTCTCTATAGTGCGCCAGTTGTTCCTCCTTCTCGGCAGCTGGAAAAAAGTTACCAATTTTTGATCAGTAGTGAGGGTCTAAGAGGGTGGAGAGCCAAAAGTCATCTCTATGCCGCATGTTGACTATTCGGCTGTCCCTAGTTAGGCAAAGCAGCATGCTGCGGGCCATCTGCGCAAGTGACTCTTAGGTATTCCCGGACTCCATCTCCACTGTATACTGCCATGGTGCTTCTGGATCATCTGCCTCATCTTCTACCTCCTCCGGATGCTCCTGCTCCTCCTCTCTTGTCACCTGAGTGGATAAACCACGGATTTCACCAGACTCTGCTTGTGGTCCAATGCCCTCCTTCTCCAGTTCATCCTCCACCGGATTCATGTGGCCATAAGTAGTAGTCTCCACTTCTTTGCACTGACCAGATGGATCTTGCAGCATGAGTTCCATGACATGAAGCAGTGGAATGACGTTATTCATCCCACAGTTCTGGCGACTGACAAATAACGAGGCCTCTTCAAAGGGATTGAGCAAACGGCAGGTGTCACACATGAGCTGCCAGTGGCTGACATCAAAGTTACACAGGAGAGTTCTCAAGTCTGCATTCATCATCAAAAAATCATTAATGGCTTTTCTCTGTTCATACAGGTGGTCTAACATATGGAGGCTGGAATTCCAACTAGTAGAAACATTGTATATCAGATTATGTTGGGGAGGCCGTTCTGACACTGCAACTCAAGGAGGATGTGCTTGGCTTTGTAAGAATGGCTGAAGTGCATGCACAGTTTCCTGGCCATTTTTAGAATGTATTGCAGAAAGGTGGAAGACTTGAGGAACCTGTTGACAACCATATTGAACACATGCGCCATGCAGGGCGTATTGGCCATCCCTCCTCAGTACCGTGCAGACACCATGTTCTTCCCATGTTCTTCCCTGTCTGTCAACATTGTTCCGATTTCCACTTGTCAAGAAGAAAGCCAAAGATTGATTTCTTGTTGCATGACACAGAGCAGTTCCTACCCATTGTGACTTTGTTCGCCCAGGCAAACCAGGTGTAGAACTGCCTGACACCACTGTGCCCTGCACATGTGGTATGATGAAGCATTCTGCTTCATCTTGTGGAGACTTGTGGAGGCTGAGATGGTGGTGGAGAAAGAGGAGGAGGAGGCAGTACTGGCGCAGTAGCAGCTGTTTGACAATGTGGAGGAGGAAGTTGCGTCTCTTGTTCAGGGTGTTGGTGTGGCTGAGCGGGTAGCAGATTCAACCAGTTGGCCGTAAAGGACATGTACTGGCACTAACCGGAAGTTACAGCTTCACGCGTCCGCGCTGACATGCACGATGGAAGAAACTGATTAGCTCAAGAACTTTGTGTTCCACATATTTGTGAAGGACTGGCAATGCTTTTTTGGAGAAAAAATTATGGCTTGTAACTGTCCACCTCGGTTCGGCACAAGCCACAAGTTCTCTGACGGGTGCAGAGTCCACTACTTGGAAAGGGAGGGACTGCAGCATCATCAACTTGGACAAGAGTACGGTCAGCTTCTGCACTTTAGGGTGGCTGGACGCATACAGTTGTCTCTTTGTAATCACCTCACTCAATGACTGATGGCGCTATGCGTAGCGAGGAGCAGGAGCATTTGGACCGGGAGATGCTGTCATGTGTGCTACTAGGTGCTGCTGCTATTGCTGCAGCGGCAGGATGGTCCTCCATATCTATTCCACGTTTCTCCCAGGCCGGCATGCATGGATGGTGATGCTGCATGTGTTGACACTGGGCTGTGGTGCAAACGTTAAGTCCCTGGCCACGTTTCACTTTCTGTCCGCAGATTCTACATGTACACACATGCTTGGCTCCTCAGGTGCCCTATAAAAAAAACTGCCACACTCCCGAGGTGGTGATTTTACTGCCAACACACTGCAGTGTGACTACTAACGCTGCTGCCTCGCTGAACCCCTATACCACTGCTAACTTGGACCTCCAAAGTGGGGTTTGTACCTCGCATACCTTTGGCTTCCATCCTTGTACTGCTGCCACCCTACTGACTCACGGCCACAGTAGCGACCTGCTGCCTGACACGCAAGCTCACACTGACGATGATGAATCCTTTGCTACACCTGTCTCCCAAGTGCGATCGGTGACGTCATTGTTAATTTGCATTTTCCTGTCACTGCTATTCTCCTCACCGGTGTCAGTATGCACAACATGTCTACTGCTCGAAGCAGCGGATGTCTGCCCCATCTCTTCACTGCCATGCAGTTG
This sequence comes from Engystomops pustulosus, assembly GCF_040894005.1. Classification (NCBI taxonomy): domain Eukaryota; kingdom Metazoa; phylum Chordata; class Amphibia; order Anura; family Leptodactylidae; genus Engystomops; species Engystomops pustulosus. The sequence goes on from NC_092421.1 coordinate 44,492,826, forward strand.
TCCTCAAACACCTTGTCCTTGCTGAATAGTGGCACTGAGCCCAGTCCACCAAGCTCTCTGGCTGAGGGAAATGAACAGAGCAGAGGCTGGTTGAGGATAGGTGAGGGCCTCTGACCTGCTCCTGGGCCATGCCAACTAATTGTTGTATCTGACGAACCTACGCACTCTTGGCCGGGGTTGTCAGATGTTATATTTGAGGAATTGGATGACCTAGTCAACCAGTCAACAACCTTTGGGTTGTTGATCAACACAATGCCGCTAGATGACAATGGCAGTTCTGGCCTCACAGAGTCACCCCTGCTGCAACGTCCCCTTACTGTGCTGCGGCCTCTGCCTGCTCCACCTGCCACCTTTCTGTCTGACATAGTGGTTAATCAACTACGTGGATTTGACATGTATTTCTTGCTCTCAACTTTAGCAACACAAAAGTATGGGAATTTGCATTGTATAGATACAACACAACGGACACCCTGGGAATGGAGCAGATTATGACAGATTTCTTCCTAGTGGTTTCAGTAACAAAAAAGAAATGTTATTTGTGGTAGACAGATCCCCCTAAATGCATACCCTGTGAAAGGAGCAGAAATCACTACAGCACAGTACAGGAAAAGCAGCTAGACACTACAGACAGCACATGCAGTTTCAAATGCCGAGATTGCAAATGGCTGACAGTTTTTATAGGACTTTGTGACATCAAATAAGCCTGCCAGTCGCTGATTGGCTTACAGGTCTGCAGATGTCATCAAGGGTGTTCCTTTCTCCTTCCCAGAGTTATCTGCCCCATGTAACACGTTGTGCCCGCGGCCACTTAGTTAAAAAAGCATGAAAAAAAAACAAATCAGTGTAAACTTTGGACTCGTGACAAATCAAATTTTCAGTGAAATTCGTATTGAATTACCTATAGCTATAAAAAGACTATAGCATGGGGTAATCGTCAAATAGCAAAATTTTCTGAAATCTGGGAACCCTAGACCACTCACTCCAGCTTTTATTAGGATCTGAGATACACAAAATCTCCTCATTATCTGGACAATAATCTAGTATATCCTAGAAATAACTTGGTAGCTTGGACAGTTTGAACACATTTTTCCCAAAGTTATTCCCCCTCCCCCGCCTTACCCTTAATTTCAAAAAAAGTGTCTCATGCAGAGACCACACATGCATTCAGTGGTTTTGCCACTCAACTATGGTATGCTTAAAGGGTATATATTTCACCCATGGCAACTACACTAGAGGAATGATTATCACACTTGCTATAATTTAATTACATTAGTAATGTAAACATTGATGTGTAGTGTGCGTGTCATAGCATGTGTTGCTGTGTAATTGTTTTATCTCAAAAATAACTCCTAATAAAAACTATTGTTCACAAAAAAAGAGTCATGCAGTCTCCAAAATGTAGAAATGTAAAAGTTATCATGTCCCACAAAAAATGACACTTTATTAAGGTAGCAGTATGCCAAAGTATGAAAAGTTTATGAGCGTCAGCATAGGGCAAAACAAAGCAATTTTATTTTGTACAAAGGGTTTTAATTTTTTAAAATCTATTAATGCATATTAAAACCTATAAAATGGATTCCCCTGACTGTACTGAGAAAAGGAGTAAAGTAGAGTTGTCGCTTATGAAAGCCGTAGAAAGTTTGGGGGAGTTATAAATCTCTTTTCTATTTGTCTAGTCCTTTTTTGTCTAGTTTCTTAGTCTTATTTGTCTTAGGTGGATTGTCCTTGCTTTAAATTGCACCTGACATTGACATCTGACATTGAACCGTGGTGTGGAGAATGCAACTTGTTTTTAAATAAGTTGCAAATTTTGGGGCAAAAGAGTCTCACAGGCATCTGTCCGATAAATTTCCTCCTTTCTTTATATAATGCTTTTGGTTATATTGTCTGCATATTGCTTTTTTTTTGTTTTAAAAAAAAAATGTCTTTCCAAAAAAATAAAAAATTTGATGTTTCTAAATAAAGTATTTTAGATCCAAAATGTTTTAACTGCATTTTTATATTGCTGTCTAAAATTAACTTTTTTACATTTTTTTAACCTGAATTTTTTTTCAAGGTGGTGAAGATAGAGAGGTCAGTGCTGTCTAGGGTTTTCTACCTTTTTACTACTTTTTAAAAAGTCCCAGTTGGCGAATACATATTACTTTAGGCTAAACAGCTGGCTTTGTAAGACAATGGATCCACTGAAAAACAGTGCACCTTGAGTTGTAATGCAAATGGGGAATGTATTCCAACCAAGAGAAGTTTCTTAAATGTTCTCAGGATAATGGAAACAATTCAATGTTGACAAAAACACAGCATTTCACAGAAATAAGTCTAGCCTGTCTCTATACAATTTATCTATACAACCTGTCTCTGTACAAAATTTCAGTTGCCCCTAGACACAACCCTGTGACTTAGGGTCACTAAAGCTATCTTGGATTTCTGTGTTAAGGCTATGGTATTAAGGCTCCATGCCCTACACTCTAGGCCTGCCCCCCTGCAGTCCAGGACAGAGCTCACATACACCACCGGCAGCAGTGTGAGGAGAACTACAAGCTACAGCTGGATAAGTTCTTTCTCAGGGGAAGAGGAGACAGGCACATGAGATCTAGTGTTTTGTGGAAAAGCTGAGATTTATTTCTGTACTTTTTCCATTTTCCACTGATTTTCTCTGTATTGCCCCAGGATTTTGGCGCACGTGATCGGATTGTGGCGCATCGGCGCAGGCATACACGCGACGGAAATCGGGGGCTTGGCCATAAAAAAAAACAACGGATTTGGAAAAACTGCCACATTTTTTTAAAAAAAGTGTCACTCGACACGCGCTTACCTTCACCCACGATGGCTCAGTGAACTTCAGTGCATTCCAATGGTCTTCAGCGCAGCAGCAACACCTGGTGGACGTCAGTGGAACTGCCTTAGTGAATGGACCGGGTAAGTAAATCTGCCCTTATGTATTTAATTTTTCTGAATGGCCACCTACCCGCTCCTCTGTTTTGAATACTTTTTTGGACTGCCACATACAGGCATTCTATCTATTTAATTTTTCTGGAGGGCCACCTATCCGCTCCTCTGTTTTGAAAACTTTTTGGACTGCCACAAACAGGCACTATCCAAATTTAATTGTCTCCATAGCAGCCTCCACATGTCGTCTGTATAGCAGCCTCCACACGTCGTCTTTATAGCTGCCTCCAAAAGTCGTCCACATAGCTGCCTCCATACATCGTCCCCTTAGCAAACAAGCTGTGTCAGGCAGAATTTTCAGGTGTTTCACTACATACATAATGGAACTTGACCCATTTGTCGCCGCCATGCTGGAGACCTGAAGTTTCAATCATAGTGGCGCAATATGGATGCCCCATACCGTCTTTTTTAATCATGGAACCATTTCCGAATAAAAAACTAGCATCCATGCATGCTGCCCCTGCTGTTTCCTGTCTATTTCCGTGGTGTCTCAATCATTTTCTGAGGTTTCCAGGTTTTTGGCCAAGCTTCCCTGTGCAGAGCCTTGATCCCCTTGAAAAATGCTCGAGTCTCCCATTGACTTCAATGGGGTTCGTTATTCTAAATGAGCACTCGAGCATCGGAAAAAGTTTGACTCGAGTAACGAGCACTCGAGCATTTTAGTGCTAGCTCATCTGAAGTTAAAAATGATCGTTACTGGGGGCGGAGCCTGACCGGGAAGCGAGATGGACGCACGCGAGTGAGCTCCCGCGGTAAAGGTGTCCCGAACCGTCTATCTAGCTATCAATCTCGCTCCGGATGGGAAATCCCAGAAGAGATAAAACCGGGGAACACTCCGGCACCCCGAGGTACGGAAGAAACCAAGGGGAGATGGATAAATTCCTCCGTAAAAAGCTCTCCACTCCACACAAAATGGCCGCGATCCCGCCGCAAGAAGAGGAGACGCTAGATGAATCAGACGCTGAGAGTCTGCAGAGCGCGGCTGGCTCTACAGGTACAACTGAACGGCAGCTCTCCAGATCATTCCTGAAAAAAGCCTTAGCTCAAGCGATGTCCCCAGTGCTAAAAGAACTAGCAGACATCAAAATGGAAGTACGACATGTGGGGCAAAGAGTGGAAGCCTTAGAAGAAGCACAAGACGCGCTAACAGATTTTAATGAAGCAATAGAACAAGGCTACAAAGCGCAACTAAGGGCCCTGAATGGAGCTTTTACAATGCTGGAAGATGAGGAGAACAGAAGCCGCCGGAAGAATGTGCGCTTTAAAGGTATCCCTGAGTCCTTCTCACATGATGCCCTTCCCGCCACAGCAGCGGCCATCTTTGCTGACCTCCTAGGTGCGGAAAGAGCGGAAGGCATCCGCATAGAAAGAATTCACAGGGCGCTCAGACCCATGCCAAAACAAGACGAACCACCACGGGACGTTGTATGCGGCCTACATTACTACCCTGATGCCGCTGCAGCTCTGCGAGCTGCCAGAGAGAGAGGTGAGATTCTACTTAAGGACTCTAAAGTCACTTTATACCAAGACCTATCTGCTTCAACACTTAGCAAGCGTAGAGCTCTGCGCCCTCTTACTGAGATTCTGCGCCAGAAAAAAATCTTATTCCGTTGGCTTTTCCCATTTGGCCTATCATTTCAGCACAAGGGGCAACGATGTACGGTCAGAGTGCCGGATGATCTGCAGCAAGCCTGGGATCTTTTAGACACGGACCCGCAGGAAATCAACTCTTGGCTGGCAGTCCCGGAGTCCCTGATGGAGCTTCCACCTCTCCCACAAAGAGAAAAATGGAACCGTGTAGCAAAGAATAAATCCCCAAGAGTCAAGAAACATCCCAGCGCAAGCTAAACCAGCGGATACTTACCTCAAATAACTCAAGACTTACTTTACGTCATCATCCCCGACTACATGTATGGTGAGCTACTGGAACTCCTCCTTTATTCCCCATACTGTAATCCCCGGACGAAGGTTCTGCACAGTGGCTGTTTCCCTTCCCCCATCCTGGGTGAGTGATCAAACCCTTACAGCTAGTCCGGGACATCTTCACCACCGATCAGGACTGACTTTCTCTCCCCCCTACAACCCCCCCCCCCCCTTCACACCATGGGGGAATCACTTTGGCCCACCCTTGGGAGCTGGCTGACGCTGATCCCAGACATGTTGGCCACACTAGAGTTTGAAAAATTCTCTAACCAGAGAACTACTTTTACCTTTAAGTTTTATGAGTTAAGTTTTAGGTTTTTTGTATCAGCCATTAGACCATTAACCCACAGTCATGTGCCATGGCGACCTTGACGCTATCTACCTTTAATGTCAAAGGGCTTAATACGCCTCAAAAAAGGTCTCAAGTACTTAGAATGCTTAAAAAATATAAATCGGATATCTGTTTCTTTCAAGAAACACATTTTAAATTTGATAAAGTCCCCTCACTACCTACCCACTACTTCAGACACTGGTTTCATAGTTGTCATATCTCCTCTGCCAGAGGAGTTAGCATTGCTATATCCAAAAACGTACCCTTCGAGCACCACATGACATACCCTGACCCTGAGGGCAGATTTCTTTTTGTAATTGGTTCAATTGGCAGCGTCAAGGTCACCCTGGTATGCCTTTATGCACCTAATATCAACCAGGTGCAATGGCTGAAAGAGGTTTTATATAAATTAGATGGATACGCAGAGGGTATAAGGTTAGTTGGAGGAGACATCAACATAGCATTGAATCCCCTGGTTGACACCTCCACTAACAAATCCATACATTCACAGAGATCTTTAGGAAGCTTACATAAAGCACTCCACAAAGCGTCGCTAGTAGATATATGGAGATATATGCACCCAGACGAAATTGATTTTACATTTAACTCTCTAGTCCATAACACCTTTCAGAGACTTGACTACATGTTCGTCTCTAAAGATCAATTGGACATCGTCAAAAAAGCTACAATCGAAAACATTACCATCTCGGACCATGCCCCAGTAAACATACAAATTAGACTCTCATCCCTACCAACACCTAACTGGAGATGGAGATTGAATGAAACACTGATAGATAGTGAGGACCGTATTACCCAAATCCAAAATAAATTAAAAACATATTTCTCTTCATACGCGGACCCTGATTTATCCCATACATTTAATTGGGAAGCCCACAAAGTTTTCATAAGGGGTGAATTTATATCACTGGGGGCCTGGGTTAAAAAACAAAAGACGAAAGCAATAGACCTTACACTCGCAAAAATTGCCAAGTTAGAAGCACTGCATAAAAAGTCCAGAGCTATAGCTTACCTACCCGAGCTTCAGACAGCTAGGAAAGAACTTCTAGACCTCCTAAATGTTAAGGCTGCTCGCAATTATCTTAATTCTAAATTTCGTTTCTATGCACATGGGGATAAGGGAAACAAAGTGATGTCCATGCTTCTACAGAAAAGAAGGGATGCTGCCTTCATAAAGAAAATAATCACAGATGAAGGTGAGGTGAGGGAAGACACACCAGGTATTGCCCTAGCCTTTCAAGAGTACTACGAAAAGCTCTATAACCTAAATCCTCACATGATTCCCAACTTGCCCCATACTAAGAAAGCTATCAAAAATTTTTTACAAAAACTTAGTCTCCCTAGACTCACAGTTGAGGATCTAAAAATGTTGGAAGGCCCTATTACAGAGGAAGAAATACTCGCTGTAATTAAATCTCTCCCGAAAGGGAAATGCCCAGGGCCTGATGGCCTGCCAGCTAGCTATTATAAAACCTTTCTTACCCCCTTACTACCAAAAATGACTGAGTGGTGTGAGTCCCTGAGGAATGGAACTGCCCTGCCTGCTCAAGCATTGGAGGCCACGATCTCAATTATCCCGAAAGAGGGAAAAGATGTAACAAAATGTTCGAGTTACCGCCCGTTGCTTAATGTTGATATTAAAATATGGGCAAAACTCCTAGCGAACAGATTAAACAAAGTATTACCAAAACTAATCCATTTTGAGCAAGCTGGCTTTGTGCCAGGCAGGGAGGGCAACCAAAATTCCAATAGGGTTATTCATGCCATTCACTGGGCCAAATCTAAGAAAATCCCACTGGTCCTTCTCGGCACTGACGCCGAGAAGGCCTTCGACAGAATCAGTTGGGACTTTTTGGTCGAGACTCTCACCACTTTCGGTCTTCCACCCTCATTCACGGCGTCAGTGATGTCACTATATAGCAAACCTAGCGCCATGGTGCGAATCAACAATACCCTGTCACCATCCTTTAAAATAAATAATGGCACTCGTCAGGGTTGCCCCCTATCACCCTCACTTTTTGTGATGGTCATGGAGACACTACTACAAGCCATTAGGGAAAATACACAAATTAGAGGGATCCAAATAGGGAGCTCCTCACACCTAAACGCTGTGTTTGCTGACGACCTGCTTATGATGATCACCAACCCAGAGGAAGCCTTCCCTGCAATAATGGAACTCCTCCAAGAGTTTGGGATAGTATCTAATTTCAAAGTTAATGTAAATAAGTCAGAAGCAATTAATATATCAGCTCCCCAAACGGTAGTTACCCGTTTTATGACTACATACCCCTTCAAATGGAAAGCAGATTTTATTCAGTACTTAGGAGTACTAATACCTAGGTCACCGGCTCAGCTCTTCCTACATAACTATGGGAAATTTTTATCACAAATCCCTACCCAACTTAAATCTTATAATATACCATTTGTATCGTGGCTAGGGAGAAAAAATATTCTGTTTGCTTTTGTTATGCCTAAACTGCTGTATATACTACAAATGATACCTATCTTCCTGCCCAACACCTTCTTTCAATCGGTCACAACAATATTTCGCAGATTTTTATGGAAAGGTGGACATCCGAGGTTAGCTTATAACAGATTGGTTAAGAAGAGAACAGATGGGGGAATAGGATTGCCGGACCCCTTAACATACTACAAAGCGGTCCAATTGCGGAGATGGCTTACGCTACATGACGCAACCAAACCACGTCCTGACCTAGAGATCGAAAAAGCATTGATCACTGACCAGCAATGGGCTTGGGCATGGGGATTAATTCCAGGTCCACTACTCCAGATGGTTAGTAACATCACAAAAGGTACATTTCATGTAGCTAGAAAGCTAACATCAGACCCCCTCTCTTATTCATCACCCTCACCAGCTATGCCAGGTAGATTATTGCCATATTATCTGAACCCACAATGCCTGGCCACTTCAGGAGTTTGGTCACTACTACAAGACCAACCAGCTAAATTACTATTAGATCTTGCAAAAAAAGCCACTGACATTCCTAGAGAGGTGGCAAACCTATTTCATAGTACACATTTTCTACACAGCATGGAAATTACTACTATCTGTTACAGTCTTAAAGCAAAACATCTCTCAGAACATACACATACTTGGCTAGAAAATCTCACTCTTACCCAATTACCTAATAAAGGCCTTATTTCTTTGTGCTACCGTAAAATACTGCAGAGCTCAAATAGCACAGTAAAGCCGGCATATATTGCCCAATGGGAGAAGGAATTGGAAATTTCCTGCAACCCATTGGACATAACCAAGATCCACAAGAATTCACATGGCTTCTCGAGATGTGTAAAAGTCCAGGAAAATTCCTACAAAAATCGTTACCAGATGGTACAGAACGCCAAGTTATCTGAAACACATTGGACTGAGCCCTACAGATAACTGCTGGAGGTGCGGACAACCGGGGGGCACCCTCGCTCATATCTTTTGGCATTGCGTACTCATTAGACCCTTTTGGAAACTAGTAGAAGAACAAATCAATAACATAACTCTATCCTCCTTAAAACTAACCCCCGAATCGGTACTCTTATGGTTACCTAATCCCACCTGGAAACCAAGAAGGGCGCATCTAGCCACGCTCATGGTCCAAGCGGCTAAACTCCTAATCCCCATAAACTGGCTCACGAAAGAAATCCCTACAATAGAACAATGGAAAGGGAAAATAGATCACTTCTATAGGTTAGAAGAGCTCGCAAGCTGGGCTGATAGGAAGCATGATCAGTTTCTGAAACTATGGGCTCCTTGGGTTAAAGTTAGAGGAATAGGCAGAGGAGCGGTCACGTAGCAGTTTCCTCTGGAAGGTACCTATGTCACTAATACCTAGACTTATATAAGGCTATACACAGTTACCCTGGGACAAAATAACCCAATTCTGCTCATAGCGACAATTAATAGGGTAGACCTCTCCTTTTCTCTTCTTTCCCCCTACCCCCCTCCCCCTCTGACAATTAAAGGTCCACATCACACTTTATATCAACAATGGGTTCATGGCACAAAATGATATTACTTCTTTAAGTATTCCTATCTTAAACTAGGTCAATGGCTGTACAGTTTACAGTTTATGTTATAGTTTAAGTTTTACTGTATTTGTTCATCATCAAACTTCTCACAGGTCCTCTGTACTGTAAATTTACCTGTTAAGCGACATTATATCAATATAAGAAATGTTAAGGCTTAACTAAGATATTGATACAAATTGGAACTTTACCTATTTGCTGTAATGCATATGCCCTGGCTTACTTTTGTCGCTCTTGACATATTGATGTAAAGTCTTACTTTAACCTGTACATTTGGAAAACAATAAAAACATTTATACAAAAAAAAAAAAAATGATCTTTACTGTGTAAACATCATATTGTGTACATATCATCATCATCATGGTATTGGCTACACATAGACTTTTAAGACCAAAAAAATCATGTCACACAACCCTCAGGAGGTGCTGAGTCGGAAGAAAATGTAATTAATGACACATCTGCATTGCATAGTATGACAATGGATGCAGACAGTTGTACTATTCAGATGAACCCTAATTGACCTGTAAGAAAAATTGTTATTTCTCTATTCAAAAAAGACAACAAATAACAACAAATGAAAAATAGAAGAATTAAGAATATAGGGACATTTTAGCCAGATATTAACGTGATGCATTCTTCTAAATTAAAACTAAGGATTCCAAAATGTATATCTTTGCAAATAGTGAGATCCATTTTTGAATCAGTTTCCCTCTTTGAAAATATGTATACAAGAACACATGCATAGATGCAAGTCTGTGAAACCTTGTTGCAGTTTAGGACATTTTTAAAAAAGTGTTATATGTGTTGGGTTAACTATGTCTATAGACCATGGATAATGAGATTAGCAATTCATTCAAGTTTATGCAAATTTTTTGGAATGAATAATATTATCAAGTAATAAAATTACCTTATCAATTATTTTTTCTCATACATATATGTAGATTGATGAATATTATATTGTATTCTATGTTTCAAAACAGATTTTGATGTTCTTGAATCATTTACACACTCTTGGTGTTATGAAGCCAAAATAGTTTTTTCTCTTCTAAAACGGAATTTGCTAATCATTTCCACTCAAGTCCATATAAACTAATTATTTTTCCCAGGAGCTGTAATTATTTAAAATTTTATATGCTCCTTGTAAAGATGAAAAGTTTTCAGAATAGTTTATATAATGAATCATGGGACTTTATTTGGCAAGAAACGTAAAACCTTGACGTGGCGCTACAGAATCCATTTCCTCTGCTGACCAAATTTAGAATCAAGGAAAAAGCTGATGTAGACCAAATGAGATAAGGGATTTCCTCTTGCCACATTTCTATACCAAGTGGTATCTGGGAGAAATTCCTGTTTTTACTTTGCTTTTAAAAAATATATCTGAGTTAATCATCAACAGGTTAAAAGTTTTGCTAAATTTAAGATGCAGGTGTGTCCAACAGTACAAGAGATATTCTAAATAAATTTTACAGTTACAGGGGGGAATTCATTAATGTGTTGCAGGCTTCGACATTGCAGACTGTTGAGTTCTACATTTAGACCTGCTTTCATCAGGTTTAAACTGTGCACCCTCCTTAATTTTTTGGTGCAAAGATACATTTCAATATGGCCATGCCCCCATTTTGTCCCAAAGTAATCCCAAATTATTTATCAAGTATATAAATGATAAGAAACAAAAAATAGAGAGTGTGTGCCTTTGAGGAATAACATGGGGGTCATGGTAAAAGGAGATGAGAAACGGAATGTCGCTTTCTTGACTGTCTTTACCCAGGAAAATCTCTTTTGAATGTCAATAGTTTAAGCCAGGAAAAGGTAAGGCACCATCTCACAACCACTAAGATAGACAAATCACCGTGCCCAGATGACATACACCCTTGGGTTCTGCATGAAATATGTAGTGTGATACCAATGTTTTTAATATTTGAAGATTCACTGAGGACTGGTTATGTTCCACAAGACTGGCGCACAGCAAATGTGGTTACAATATAGAAAAAAGGATCAAAAAGCGATCCTGGAAACTACAGACTGTCAGGATTCAGGGTCAGTGGACCCTGTGGACCAACGCGGGAAATGGTACTAGCCGAAACCTGGGACCAGAATCTAGCAGCTGTTGCAGGGTGGCGGTGACTTGGCCAAGCAGGTCTCCTTGTGAAGCAATCTGCTTGGACTTCTGGGCAACAAGGCTGGAAAGATCAGCCAGAATTGGAAGTGGAACCTTGGCGGGTCCATGGCCAAATCTTACTGTCAGGATTCAGGGTCAGTGGACCCCCTGGACCACCGCGGGAGATGGTATTAGCTGACACCTGGGACCAGAATCTAAGTGGCACCTGGTCTTCACCAGACCCCGCCGAACAGCAGGATGGACTTGCTACGGCAGGGTGCCACCAGGTCCTTCCACAGGTGCAACTAGCCCTCAGTGGCAGCCAGGGTCGAGGTACAGGCACTTCAGACGCTCTTGTGGTAAGGAGCAGGCAGAAGTTCAAGGTAGAGGTGCAGAATCAGGGTCAAGTCTGGAGTAACAACGGTAGAGCAGAACAGGAACACAGGGAACGCAGGAAAAAAGTTTCTCTGAGGCAAAAAGATGGGCAGGGATTGATGGGAACCCGGAAGTGGGCAGCGCCAATCAGTGATGCGTCTCCAGTTGTCAGCACGCGCCGTTGGCTGCAGGGACGCACGCGTGGACTAGCCAGGATGGGAGCAGTAGTGTGTAGAGGTGTGTGCAGGCAGGTACGGGGCACCGCCACTACGGAGAGGGGCACGAGTGTGCCTGCGATCCGAGGCATGGATCACAGGGACGCCAGTGACACAAACATATCAGTCAAATATTTGAGGGGTTTGTTAGAGATGCTATCCTGGAGTATCTCAATGTGCATAACCCTATTGCCCAGCATCAGCATGGGTTTATGAGAGATTGGTCCTGTCACACAAATCTGATTGGCTTCTACGAGGAAGTAAGTTCCAGACTGGATCTGGGGGATGCTGTGGATGTTGTATATCTGGACTTTTCAAAGGCATATAATACAGTGCCGCACAAAAGTTTGGTACATAAAATGAGACTGCTGGGACTAGGAGAAAATCTGTGTATTTGGGTAAGTAACTGGCTTAGTGATAGAAAACAGAGGGTTGTCATTAATGTTATATTCTCAGATTGGGTTGACGTTACCAGTGGAGTGCCACAGGGGTCAGTATTGAGGCCTCTTCTTTTAATATTTTTATTAATGACTTTGTAGTGGGTTTACACAGTCAAGTTTCAATATTTGCAGATGATACTAAGCTGTATAAAGTAATTAATACTGAGGTTGATAGTTTAGCATTATAGAGGTATTTGTGGAACCTTGAGGAGTGGGCAGAGAAATAGCTGATAAGGTTTAATTTAGACATATGTAAAGTTATGCACTTGGGCCATGGAAACAAAAAGTATAATTATGTTCTAAACAGCCAATTAATTGGTAAAACTAAGGCTGAAAAAGACTTAACGGTGGATGGTAAACTTAATTTTAATGACCAGAGCCAGGCAGCTGCTGCTGAAGCAAATAAAATTATGGGATGCATCCAGAGTGGAGTACATTTACTTACCTGGTCCCTGCACGATCCCCGAGGTGCATTGTCCGCCGGAATCTACATCTGCCGCGATTCATAAAGATCCTACGCCCGAGTTCCTGCATGTGTCGCTTCCCCAATCAGGTCCGCCAGAGTTCACCATCTTCCTCCCGGTGCATGTAAGTGCTTGGCTTGCGACACAAATTGCTTTGTTAAATCCCACGCGTTGTGTCGCATGAAAGCCAGCGCCTATGCGCCAATATCCATGCAGTTATACTATAAGTTCTTACTATATAGGGCTGGATTAGCACCATTAAATTTATAAAACAACACACTGTTGTACACACTGGGAGACTAGAAAACCATGAGAAATGCCGCAATGTTCACTTACAATGATTGGAGTGAAAGTTACCCAAAAATAGCAACAGGCGAATCTTTGACAGGTCAAACATTAAAATGGCAGCTCTTTGCTACAAAGGCAGCATCACCGAAGTCAGGACAGTGTTTTGCAAATATCATTAGTAAGTGCTGCATTCTATACATACTCAACATGGTATTTTTACTACAAGATATACATTTGTGTACAGTATGCCAAAGTTATATTTGATGCAGTTCTTTACAGTTTGGCTACTACACCAGCCCCACATTCACTCAACAGTATAAAGCCTGCAGCCCTTGCCCCAGTATATAACCTGCAGCCCCTGCCCCCAAGTATGTAGTCTGCAGCCCCTTATCAGATAAAGGATTTCCTCTTGCCGAATGCCTAAACCAAGTGGTAGCTGGGAGGAATTTCAGTTTTTACTTTGCTTGTAAGAAAATATATCTAAAAGTTCAGTTCTCAGAATCTGCATCCATGCTAGGATGAACAATATTCAACATCATATTAAGTATATCAAATTAAATTACTGTATATACTCGAGTATAAGCCGACCCAAGCAGCAGGCAAGTTACCTAATTTTAACACAAAAAAACTGGGAAAACCCATTGACTCGAGTATAAGCCTAGCCTAGCATAACCCCAGTATATAGACAGCCTGCTCATGCCCCTAGTATACAGACAGATTTTTGCCCCAGTATGTGTTCAGCAGCCCCTGCCCCAGTATATATCCTGCTACCCCTGCCACAGTATAAAGCTTGCAGCCCCCTCCCTCAGTATACAGTCTGCCAACCCCCAGTATATAGCCTGCAGCCTCAGCCCCCAGTATATCGTCTGTAGTCCCTGCCCCCCGAATATATAATTTGAAACCCCTGCCCCCAATATAATAGCCTGCAGCCCCTGCCCCCAGTATATAGCCTACAGCCTCTGCCCCCAGTATACAGCCTGCAGACCCTTCCCCCCAGTATATAGCATGCAACCCCTGCCCCCAGTATATAGCCTGCAGCCGCTGCCCTCCATTATAAAGCCTGCAGTCCCTATAATAATAATAATTCTTTATTTATATAGTGCCTACAGATTACGTAGCGCTGCACAAAGCATGTCAAATAGGTCCCTACTCCCCCCAGTATATTGCCTGCAGCCCCTGCCCCCAGTATATAGCCTGGAGCCCCTGTCCCCAGTATATAGCCTGGAGCCCCTGCCCCCATTAAATAGCCTGTAGCCCCTGCCCCCATTATATAGCCTGTAGCCCCTTTCTACAGTATATAACCTGTAGCCCCTGCCCCTATATATATCCAGCAACCCCCATGTCCACAGTATAAAGCCTGCAGCCCCTACCAGAGGAATGGCCAGCCCATAAGAAAAAAAAAGTGTATTCACCTTCTGACGCCCTCCAGCAGGTCCTCTTTTTTCCATGGATGTTCCGGCTTCATCACTGAGTCTCTGCATGGTGCCATCACTTGTATAATGACGGCAGCTTCTTGCTGACATTCTAGTGGGTGCACCGCCATTGGGACAAACTGTTATGTCATCGAGCAGCTGATGTCATGGAATGTGCAACGGGATCGTGCGTAGACACTGAGCCGAAGCAAGGAAGGTGTTGGAAAGTGAGTTCACAATTTTTGTATAGACTCAAGTATAAGCCGAGTTAGGTTTTTTCAGCACATTTTTTTGTGCTGAGAAAGTCGTCTTATACTCGAGTATATACAGTATTACATGAAATCAAAAATACAGAGCTCATCACTCTTTGAACTATTTATTCTATGTGCCACAGTGCCAATAGACAGTCCCTGCTGCTGCCTGCTGATATATTATTGTAAATGTATATTATAGGTTAGAGAGAGGCAAATGAAGTGCTGTGGTAGAAGGAGAATAACTTGCATTGAATTATCAAGATGCCAAATGCCAATGTTTAACAACTGTCACACTAAGAGAACCAAATTTACAGATGAGGATGTTGGTGTGTTGAGAATTGGTCATTTTCTTTATTTGTTATTGCCTTGAAACAAAGAGAATATCATAATTTTTCCATTTGATTTTGGCAGACCTGATGTAGGTTTTAGCAAAACAGTTTGACTTGGATGGTCTTCATTGTAAGATTTTGCTTTCTCACCCTACACAACCATTATTATCAGCAATTCCTTAATTTCCTTTATTATCAAAGTACGCCTTCTGATAACTTTACTGCTGTGCCAAGTTAGATATTATTCATCTTCACTTAAGCCCTTCTTATTTGGCCTCATACACACAACTGTGCATAATCTAGGCCAGAGGTCCCCAACCTTTTTTGCACCAAGGACCGGCTTTAAGCTAGACCAGTTTTCCATGGCCCGGTTGGGGCGGGGCTTTGGTCATATGGGGTGGGGTTATGGAGGGGTGGAGCTTAGTGCATACTTATTATATAATTATGACATTTATAATGAGAATGTGATTCAACTTACCATAGGTTCAGAATGAGTGGGAGCACCAGGCTTGTTTCCCTGAATCAGTGGGAGCACTGGGCTTGTTTTCCTGCACCCACCCGCCCCACCCCGTCCTGCATAATGTTCTCTGCCGGGAGCTGCGAGCTGTCACGACTATGGCAGAAAACATTATAAATCCACACAGAGCGAGCCCTGACCAGGAGCAGGGCCGCAGGGCTAGCTGTCAGCGGCGCCACAGACCAGCTGATAATCTCCAACGGCCCGGTCCTGGTCCGCGGACCGGCGGTTGGGGACCTCTGATCTAGGCCACAAACAATGGGCTGTGTGCCATTACTCAGCTCCCCTTACCTATGGCCGTTCAAAGTGCCTTCACACAAATTACATCTAGCTCAATGCCCCCATAAACTTCTATTAGACATGATCACGGTGTGCTGAGGCCATTGTGTCCCACCGCATCATATATACAGTCATGTACATGAGGCCATACTGGTACCATTCAACAACAACATCCCTTTAATGTGATTTTGTTGCATAATGAAGTTAAGAAAATTTCATATTGGGTTTAAACTAAATCGCTTTAAATGAAGGCTGCTAATTTTGGATTACTATGTAACATTAGTTTAAAAGAATACAACCACATCCTAATAAGAAGAGGTTTATTATTTTAATATTGTTATTTTTATTTTCACATCTAAATAATGATATCAGCATGTATTTTACAAATAATTTGTCATATTTTTTTTACATGACAAAAACCTGACATTTTAACACTACTATAAAATGTTCCTTATGGTTTTTAGATCTTGGCTTGATGATATTCAAAAGGAAGCTTCATTATTTACTTCCTGTGTATAAACACCGATCCCTGGTCATGTGAGAGCACATGTGAGAAATCACAAAGCTCTGATCACTCTCTGTAATATAATGGGGCAAATTTACTTACCTGGTGCTGTCGCGATCCCCAATTCGGTTGGTCCGACGAAGATGAAGCACGCTGTGATTCACGAAGCTCATGCGCCCGAGTTCCTGCATCCGTTGCTTTCCCGACGAGGTCTGCCGGAGTTCACTTTCTTCTCCCTGGTGGTTGTAATTGCGTGTCTTCCAACACAATTCGAAATGCTAAAACCCGCACGTGGTCTGTGTCCGTTGGGTTGTCCGACGGCACGCCTCCCCGTCTGAAAACCCGACGAAAATGAGCTCCATGGACCCTTAGTAAATGAGCCCCATTGAGCGGTGTACCTGTGTAGCATCACATGCCCATGGACTGGTGTTTATCCACAGAAAGTAAACAATGAAGCTTCCTATTGAATGACTGCAAGGAAATGTTACAGAAAATATATAGGAAAAATGTATAACTTTCCATTACACGTTACAATATTTGCTAATTGCTGGAATTTTCTGAAAGTGGACAACACAGTTCAATGATGGCAATCAGTCATCTGTCTTCTCCTGGCTTTCAGTCCACAGCTCCTCGGCGATGTGTGGTCTTTTGCCTAGACAGATAAGTTTCAGTAGGGTATTTCTTCATGGCTGTCCTGAAAGTAGTAGAGTAGGCATACTGGATGAGGAAGCAGGGACGGAGGAAGAGATGTAACATCCTTGTCCTTATTTTCTCCACAACCTGTTGTTGCAGGGAAGGGATGTCAGGTTGACAAAAGTAACGGTTGCTCAAAATTACATATTGTGTTATTGTACCAACATTAGATTTTTTAAGTTCTCTGCCCCCACCACTCAGAATAGTAGCATTTGAAAGTCCAGCAAATTTACAATGCTCTCATTCAGGACCAGAGGTTGTGGGTAGAGATGGGTGAATTTGTTAAAATTTGGTTCGTCCCGATTCGACTAATTTTTTGAAAAAAATTTGATTTGATGCGAATCGAATCATGAAGAATCATGTTAAAAAACAAGTATTTCCTGGCTGCAGAGAGCCTGTTGGGTGTTGTAGAACATTGTGACATGCTTAACCCCTTAACGCTGAAGCCACTTTTCACCTTCCTGACACGGCCCATTTTTTAAAATCTGACATGTGTCTATTTAAGTGGTTATAACTTTGGAACGCTTTAACATATCCAGTTGATTTTGAGATTGTTTTTTCGTGACACATTGTACTTCCTGTTGGTTGAGAAATTTAATCAATATATTTAGTATTTATTTATGAAATAAATGGAAATTTGGCAAAATTTTTGAAAAAAACAATGTTTTCCAAATTCAAAATTTTCTACTTTTTGGAAAGTTGGTCATATCACTAAAATAACTTGATAACTAACATTTTCCATATGTCTGCTTTAACTTGGCATCATTTTTCAAACATCTTTTCCTTTTTT